>NC_051105.1:7868103-8176436 GCF_901709675.1 Syngnathus acus | reverse complement strand
CACATGTTCCCAAGCAACGGAACCATTCCCATTTGCAAGTCGCCTGCGGCTACAACCAGTACAGGGATAATCTGTCAGTCCTCTGCCTCAGGTGAACCCAGACATAATAGGCATCCATCATGATCCATGTAGCAATTGCAAATGGAATGCATGATGACAGCTAAAAGGTTCAACAAGATGCTAGATGGACCGGTTTCCAGGGCTACAGGGCTCACGGGGTGTACGCGGCCTTAGAAATAGAGCTGGGGCATGAGCATCTTCTATGAAGCAGCCGAGAATAAGACCAGCAAATTTAACATGCTTCTTATCAGCAAAGTAGGAGCTCTCACTAAATAAAGAGACGAGAGCTTATTTCTACCACAACAGCATGCAGTTAGCTAGCTAGCTATGCCAATGCCCCGAAAATGCATCTTTCCGAGATACTTGAATTTACAAAACAGCTCAGTGTCATTATTTAAATTCCTAATCCGTGAAGTGACGGCACGAACAATCTTGCTGCCTGCCTGTCGAATGAGAGAAACCCTGCTAGCCTGTTAGCTTGCAAGCTAGCTGTTGTAGCCTCTCGCCATGATGTGCAAGGGTTAACCGGATATATTGTCACAGCTCAAATATGTGGCGCTATCAAGGCCTCAGAAAGTAGACAAAGTATTGTGCTGGTGCTAAAGAAAGAAGTATTTATTTTTCAGCAAGGCTGGTTTTCAGGCATTCAACAAACATGCCCAAAAAGATAACTCACAATTTTTATGCCTTATTTTATAAGCTAGCCGATATCTTTTAATTAATCAAATTTGGGAGGTTTGTCAGCACCTTTTTCTCTGTAGTGTGTCAAATTTACAAGACATTTCAGGTTGAATGAACTCTAATAAATTGTAATATTCCTTTTGTATGGATATACAGTGCAGGGATTACTAGAATGTTCCTTCCTGCACAGTGTCCTGATCAGACTGACAGTCAGTGTCTAGACAGGATAGGAGGCAACACAAGCCCAGACAGAAAAGATAAACACCAGGAAGAACTGCTGACAGATAATGGAACATTTTTAGACCTCTCAAGCATTTCTGCTACTCCTACTACAGTATTTTATTTCCACATCCTTAATTACGATACAATCCCAATTCTTTATCATGTTGCAGAAATAACAAACAATTCTGGAAGAATGACCGATTTGGTTACAGAACTTAAACCAAGAGATCTCAGCAGCAGTTGAGACTTCCCATGGGCCGTGAGATGTTCATAGAATCTGACAAAAGTATTCAAATCATATCATATTGTTTATCGAGCTGATTAATTCCACCTTCTTGTTGAACAATGCATAAGCTCTAGTCTAGTGACTTCTCCAGTGGGTTTTAAGAGAAAAACAGACAGAGGCAAAACTACTAATCAGCGGGTTTGTGTGTGAAATTAATATAATAGAGCATAACATTTTCATTGCATGATACAACTATTGCAATAAGGCCATATAGATATAATCCATGATGGTGTTATATACAGTATGTCTCATGGCAATTGTTGTTTAATCATGATGGCTCAAATGGAAAACACAAATAAGAAAAAGTACTTTATGCCTGTGCGATTTTCTGTGGGCTGTTATAGGTACTCTATCAAACGCATCTCATTATAGAAAAAGATGTTTGCAAATGAACCTCCCCATGCCGGTCGTTTAACATTTAAATGGCTTACCGTGATGACGGATCAACTGGATTATGTACCATTAACAGGTCTCTTGTCTATTGGTGTGCTTGTGATTTATTAAACTAAGCATGACCGACTCGCACGCACAAATCATTTAGATGAGGCAAAGGCGGAAATACAGAGAGAAAATGTGGAAAAAGACAGGTAGTACAAGAGGAAATTTGCATTGTACCGTTTATTTAGTTTAGTTTAGCCACAGCACTTTATGGCCACTGGTCTTATTGCATATCTTCTTGAGACATTATGAATCCTGGATGATAATAGTTGCTCCCACAATCAGTAACACTGTCTTTCAAGGCGTCGGGCTCATGACTTTGGTAAATAACTTTCCCATTTGTGCCTACTCAACTTAAAGCCCTCGCTGTCAAATCACTCATCGCACTTCTCCAACGATTACCTGAATGCCAAAGGGTAAAGGCTCCAACGAGAAGTTTAATGGTGGGAAGTCAAAAAGTTTTTCTGCCTCAAGGGGAAACCAGCAGATAGTCCGAGAAAGGAAGATGAAATAATTTATTATTTTAGTTGTGCTTTGAGATGCATCACATTCTCATGTCTTCTTAGCTTTTCTTGTTTATGATTTTTGTGTGTGTTGAGCTCCATGTGTTAGTCCATGTGCTTGGTGTTAGCTGTACATGTTTTTAAATCTAATCCCCGCCCACTGGAGCATTTGGATGGATGTTCAGATCTGCTCAGCACAAGAGCGCATCATCCCACTCAAGTCCGTGATAAGATGTCAGAGGAAGCTGCGCTGCTTCTCTTCAACTCGGACAGCAAAGACAAAGACTTCAGAAGATTCGGGACAAAATTGAATCAACTATCAACAGGGACATTTTTATTGTGGCACCAGCTCTATTTTCGCACTTGTGTTATTTTGTGGTATTACCACCTATTTCCTACAGAAACCAGCGACAAAGAATGGATACTATGTGGCAGAGACTCCCCACGCTTCGCTTTCTTACAAGAGTTAACTATTTTTGATATTTCACATGTATTATTATAAAACAGGATGCATATGTAAGATATATTTGGTATTGTTTTGGCTTGGCGCTTCATGCTTAGAATATCTTTTTATTTCTATTTAGTGGAAGCTAATGTGTATTTAATATTGGTCAAAATCTCTACAATGCAGTCTACAATCAATACGCTAATCGAAAAAGAAAACAGGTAAGCATGAAAAAACAAAGAGAAGAGACATTCTCAGATGACCTCCCTTGAGAGGATGGCAAACCCTACAGACACAAAGCTGCCTTGGAGTCAGTGTGTTGGTGTGTATGTGTGCACCCCCAGGTCTCTGTGGGCATAACAGATGGGGAAATGTATAAGGACAGTGGCATGAGGTCACAACGGCGACATTACCAGTGAAAAGTGACACACAAACACGGTGTCCGGTATGAGAGAGCAGAATGGAGCTTCTCAATATTGTTTTAATACATACAGGATATTCTTTAGGGTCCATCTGGTGTAATCAATATCGTTGAAGCTGATCACTCTTAGTGATTTTTTTTTTCAAAGTTGGTAGCCATCTTGAATGGTGAATTCTACTTCTTTTTTTTCGAATGTATTAATTGTAATGCAGAACCGGTAGCTAAATATACAATGTGTGTGTTTCTACTGTACCTACTGTGCATTTTGTTCATTAACATGATTATATGCTTAGGTAGAGGTGACTTGGTGCCAGAGTGTGTTTTGCTGTAGAACTATAATAATGTGTTTGTATTACACTGAGCACAGATGTTAACAAACAACACCAGATGGTGGTCTGAAGTGAAACATCGGCAGTGGGGGGTAGATCGACAAGATGGATCCATTATTTCATCTTGGTTCTTCTGGCTCAATATCCCATACACAACCAACCTGCCATGAAATAGCAATCCCGATTAACTCGTTCACTGCTGGATGTTTACAAAGCGGAGTTTCTCGTATTTTTTACTCTCCAGACGTTTTTGAGCACTTTAACAGATCTTTCTTTCAAAACCCACATAACATTGTGTTATGTGATTATATGCAATGAATCTAGCAATCTTTTACCTGGGAAAAAAACACACTGCTGTTTCTATCGCTTTCCGGTTTTTGGCGGAAAAGTAGAAGAAAAAAATTCTTTGTGTGTGTGTGAAAAAATCAGAACAGTTAATTTGATTCTAAATATATTTGATTTTGTGACAACTTAAAATTAAAAAAAAAAAGCAAGACTAATTTGGAGGCATCTTTAATGATATACAACTAAAGTTCTTTCCCTCATCATCAACGCAACAACAACTCTCAACTTTGAGAATGTCCCTCCAAACTTTAAACTAGAACATTGCTCCAAAACATACAGACGTGGTCTATTTGTGTGTGCCGGTAGTCTCATTGCTTGGCCAGAGCCCCAACCAATCTAGTCAAGCATAATGGTTACATTCTCTATTCCTTGCCCTGTTTGTCTGCAGTATAGATTGTACACGGTCACTAAATAATCATGTCCACATCACGCACACACACGCATTGCTACTTTATTGACATATTCAAGCTGAGCTAAGCTATTCTATGAGAAATTGCAGTTCAACCGTATAATTAATCAGTTCTCACGATTAACTGTAATGGAGAGTCAATCCATCCATTTTTCACATTCTTCAATTCCGAGCCGTGGAGCCGGAACCTCATCGATTTGTCTTTTTTTCGTCCAATTCAAGTAATCACCGCATTCCATTTTTCCGAGATAACATTTGCATTCTCATTTGTAGAAACTAAACTCGAGATTAGTTGAGTGCGCCAGGTGCCAAATAAATACCTTCTCAGAAGAAACAAGAGCTGCTGAAAGAATTGAACACCCAATGCCCCAGGAGCAAAAGGCTGTAACGGTACTTAAATGTGCAACAAAAAAAAAAAGTCATCTCCCAACTGTCACATAAAGCGTAAATGGAATATTAATTAATTACTTTCTTACAAGTGAAAATTAGCTTTGAAGTCGACTCATTAACTGAATGGCGTTGCCCTCTCAGGACAACACAGAGCCAACTAAGCGAAGCTGAACAATTCTATGCTAGGATTCATTATTGTTTTAATTTGTATGTATTGTCTGTTAACACACAAATATTTTAATGAATCCCCGAGCGAAATATAAATTAAAAGTACTTTATTTGATGTCAGGTGTCACGGAAAAATATTTTCCAAGAAAAAGAATATGAAGAGAAGAAAATCAGAAAGAGAATAAATAAATGTGCATTTTATTAATTGGTAAATCACCAGTGATGAAGGAACAAATTTAACGTGAGGCTTTACAGTGTGCTCATTATGTGCCACACAATCACATGGCAACTTTTATGCCATCAAAGATTATTCCTATAGCGATGCCGCCATTAAGAAAAGGCTCAAAGTATCGAGCAATGGAAAGGGGATAACTGATATTACGATATTAAATTGATTGATTGGAAGTCATCCGGTCTCCAAATAAAGCATTAAGTGGACCTTACCATCTCGCGGGGCAGACACATGTTCTCTTGTCGTAGAACCACAAGACACACACTCTCTCCGTGCCGCGTGCTACGCAGCATGCACACCAGTTCCTCCTGACCGACACCTGTTATGTCCACGCCGTTCACCTACAGCCAAAGGAGCCATTAAATATTATTATATAACCTGGTAGCACAACAGTGAATATTCCTACCTCTAATATGCGGTCCCCTGATTGCAAGCGTCCATCTTTGACAGCCGCCCCACGTGGCAGAATGTTTTTGACAAGAATAGGACCGGGCCCGTGAACTGACGAATCTCTGGTTACCACTGTAAATCCAAGACCCTCCGAACCTAAAAGACATTGTTGAACCCATGAACACATTTGTTATTGTCAGAAAATGCTATACAAAAAAAATCAATACAACATTGTAACTCTAATAACACATAAGTTGCAGAAATGTCTTCTCTTCCATGACTGGGTCCTTTTTTTTTTTTTTACCTTTGTCTGTCATACTGCACACGTCGGTTTAATACGTGCACTTGTGAACTCAATTTGGGCTGACGAAGGTATGCTTGAAGAATTTTGAATCTTAACGAAATTTTCACTTAGCTGCCCGGCGGATCTGTCAACTTTCTTCCGTATAAATCCTTTTTTAATAATATATACGTATATATATATACAAATGCTACAAAACATCACAAAGAGCACCTGTTGGTATTGGACATTTTGAGAGTGGTAAACTTGTTTTGTGTTTTGTTTTTATGTGTAAGGCAATGAAATGAGTTGACAGGTTCACTGACTTTTTATAGCTTTGTTTTCACACATTTGCTAAAAAAAAATAACAATCTGTGGCATTACACACACGCATTGTTTCGCTGTAAACTTGACATGACAATAGCAGCTAGCAAGTCTGGGGCACGTAACTAAGCAAGCTCGCTCCAACTTTTCCAAGTGTTAGGGAGTACGAAAATCCCTTCGCCATTGGCTGGAAGCAAACTAACGCCACACTGTGCTTTGTGCCCCTTTGTGCCGCACAAACGATAGAACTCGGTGCGTGTATTACTTTAAAACACTGCCTGGTATCTGCAAAGAGTTCAGGTGTGGGGCACGATGGGGAGGGAGTTGAAGTATAGAACAGTAAAGCGGAAATGGGGTGTAAGTCAGTGGAAGAGTGAATGTTCTGGAAAGAGAAGTGAGGAAGATTAAAATACTAATCAGTGAAAAGCAGGCTCGCATGCGTGCAAACGCGTGTGCGTGCACGCACACCCACAATGTGTAGGGAAAGCACTCAAACATGAATGCCAGGGCCCAATACACAGACTGCTTGTGTAGTTTATGGACCTCATTTAGTCCGGTCTCTTTAGCAGTGCCAAGTCAGCAGTTTGGTCCGCTATGAATTCATATCAGCAGAAATGAACAGATCAATAAAGACTTAATAGACCTTGAAGAGAACAAGTCAAGATGGAGAGAGAAAGGAGAGCTAGGAATGGGGAAAAAAGGGTGAGAGAGAAAGCAGCTACCCATTCTAAGATACTACGCGAGATGCTGTCAATAGTGTCATTATAGTCATATATTATAGATACTCAAAAATGTACTTTCTGGAAGTCTTGATTTGGGAAAAGACCAAGGGTAGGGTTGGTCACAAATAGATAATTAAAAAAAAAAATCTCAAGTAGGGGTCCTCAACAGACATTCCAAGGTTATAATATGCAGTGGCGGGGCAGAAGAAGCCACTCTCATTTATTTATATTTCCCTTTTCATTGGCTTGTATTATATTTGGAGCTTGGAAGTGCATGAGACTTGATGGATGAAAACGATCTCAGATATGAAAGTAAATCTATGTTGTGTGGCATGATTTACCTTTCTTAAGGTCAATTCTTAATCTCCGTCCTGCTTTCTTACTGGCCATCAGACTGGACAGGGCAGGGCTTTTATCAGAAAGAGAGCTCTCGCTTCCACCTTGGGATCTCTACGCAGACAGGAGAGAGGACAGTATTAAATAGTTTGATAAAAAGTCAAATCCTGCAGAGGACATGATAAGTTTAGCTTGGAGCGGAGGCGCTTGAGACTCACAGCGGCTTCCAGAGAGCCAGCATCTTCTGCCACTCTCACGATGGCGCTCTCAGGAGGCCTGAACACGGGTTTGGCTTTGACAGGCGGAGGCGGCTCTTTGGTTTTGGGAACTCGGGGACTGCTGTCAGGACCGGCATTGCTGCTAAACAGTTGACCTATCAGACTCTTCTCAAAGCGCTCTCTGTTGGATGAGGAAAGTACTTCCAAAGAGACCACCGGGGAGTGCATGGCTTGACGGAAAATTTCTTGGGCTCTAGGAAAGGGCAAAAATAGAGAATCTTAAAAACACACACAATCATTAGAGATTAATAAGGGCAAAAATACATTATGTAGGTGCATCTCAAAGAAATAAAATGAATTTCTTTTTACAGCAATGGAATGTAATCATTAAAGCATATAATTTCTTGCAAATTCATGCGTATGTCTTGTAATGTTCTACAATTAGGTTACATCCCCAAACAGCGCCATGTTAGCCCGCTTGCCTGCTACTTCGCCGGTGTAATAAACACTGACAAACATCAAGTCTCAAATGAGTCCTGAACAAATCTTCTGAACGGAATGAGCAGAAAAAAAAACAATGTGTTCTCCGTGGATTACTCCTCAGACATCTGCCAGCAGCGTCTTTTGTTTTGTTCTGTGATGTCGCTACATGTTAGATGAGCCCTCTGATAAGAAGGAGGTGACATTAGGAACATGAAAGTCTGTCGAGCAATTAAGTTATGGCTATTTTTTTTTTACCTTGGCCTGAAAAACAAAAGTAGGAGTAAACTCACTGGCTAAAAGTCTTGTCCATGAGGTCGGTGTTGTTTATCTTGACGATGCACTCATCTTCCTGGAACAAACCTTCCTTACTGGATCGACTTTCTTCCTCCACTCCACGGATATACAAACCGAGAGACCTGGGAGCAAAGTAACAAGTGTATTGTCGAGCCATTTATGTACTTCAAAAAAGCTCTTCTGAGGTATTTAGGTTTGTGTGAACCCAACTCACCGTCCACTGAGAGATGAGCAGTAAGGAACCACGTGGATTCCCAAAGGACTGTCCCCTCCCAGGATCTCCACTGTGCGGGTTAGGCTACACAAATGAAAAAAAGATATATTAACAATCATCTTCTCAATTTCTTGCAAAAATAATTCAACATAAATCTAAGCATTAGAAATGTGATATGCAGGAAGAAAAGTCTTTTGTACAAACGTGAAAGAATGAATAATTCTATGCTGGACTGATACACCATTTTGACAAATAGAGGCATTGTTTTAGAGGATGTTGTGTGAAATTAATCCCTGAACACAACCCTTTGTGTTCAAAAAATGGGATTATTTTATTGAAAGTCATCCACTTGTTGCGCGTGGATGCTAGCCAACAATTTTGGTTCTCCTTTATCGCTTCCTTGTTCGTCTTCTGTGAGTATGTTTTGAAGTTGGATTGTTCGCATATGAAGCAAATTTGTACTGCGTCTGTTTAAATTTGAGTGCTCGTTGAAGTCTTTTGTTTGATTAGTTTATCTATGAGAGCGCAGCCAATAATCCTTCCCCCAACACCCTCTGTGTATGTTTCAAGAAGTTTGTATCAAGTTAGTTTTGTGCTGTGTAGCTACAACCTCAATTATGTCTCCAATGCCATCTGTTCTTTTTTGTCTCGCTCTCTCTTAACACCGTCCACTCGTGCGAAAGCACCCAACAAACTGCAGTAGGTACGGTGATAGACTTCAGAGAGGCGATTGTTGATCATGGCGGGTGGCAAAGGGCAAGCCATGAAAGGGACGCGTTCTCATTATATCTCGTCTCTCCTCCACATTCAGTATCAACAAATCAGGCCGGTGCTGCCTGATCGTCATTAAAGAACGTGAAGGTGAAAGTGGAAGGTGGAGAAGTAAACGGATGTGGCCAGGGAGGGGAAATAAAATTAATCTTTAAGTCAGCATATATGGAAACCTTCGTAGTGACGACATAATAAAACGTGACCAATTTTAAACCAGAAACAAAATCACAAAGCAAAACTTAATGTGTGGTTTTTTTCTCTTACAAGTTACATGTTGATGAAGACTTCGAAATGACAAAGTCGAAAATATAAATAAAGATTAAATATAGTTTACCACATCGATAGATTTAGCAACAAAAGAGCTAATAAATAATTTTAATAATTAATTTATTCAATTAATAAACTTGCCAACCATTCCATGCTGAGAACTATATTGCCACTAAAATGAATAAAAACGATGAGGCCAAAAATGACAAAAAAAAACAGAAAGCAGAGGAAGGAAAATTGAAGTGAGTGCGCACTGTAAGTTGGATAAAGTGAAATGAAGGGAGCAAAGAATTAATTAAAGCTAATGAATAGTATTAATATGAACGAGGGGAAGGAGAAGAAAAAAACAACCTTCCTGCAACTCTGCTCTGATTTCTTAGGCACTCACCAAAACACAGAATCAAGTACTTGGCATTCATTTACATTTCCTTTTTGATTTTTGACACACAAAAAAACTCAAGTGGCGTGAACTGTGAAAAAGATGGAAAAATTGGATGAGAAGAGAGAGGAAGGAGAAGGACAATAGAGCCCCCCCCCCCCACACACACACACACATATAAACACAAGGATGAAAAGACCAGGTGTTCCCCTCCTGCCACTTCATTGATGCTTGATATGAAAGACTGACACACAGAGGAGAAATTACACCAAAAGGAAGCGTATTACAAAACGAAGCATTTTCATCCTGTCATCTGTTTTCGAATGGACTGAATGAATCATTCTCCTCTTGCACTCCCACATTTTCACAAGCGGACCTTCAAAGTGCATCGCACAAAACAGGAGTGGAGTGAATGCAAATTAGGAAAAAAATGTTAATGTTATGCAAAATGTTAATGTATGCAAATACAAAAATAAAGACAAAAAAAATTGAATCATTTAGATTTTGAATGAATACGCTGTATTTTTGTAGGTTGTGTGATGAGTGTATCACTGGATTCCCAGGTGTTCGGAGCCATTTCAATGCATCTTTTGTCAGGTTTGCATGTTTGACAGCCTAATTGTTGGGTTATTTAGGATGACAACTTTTAGATGCATTGTGTGGAAAAGAATTTGGTGCAAATCTCCGAAAAAATAATAGCTGAAGGCTTGATTGAACACGACCCTTGAAAGGTCAACACGGGTGACAAAACTTTGCTATATGCCTCAATAAACAGCGAGCTAGCTGATTAGCTTAGCTCAACCCCATCAAACAGCTCTGGGTTGAACTTGAATGGATCTCGTGAGCCATCAACCATCACTCTGACCTCACAAATATTCTCCTGGATGAATCCACAAAAACTCCAGATAGTTTACAAAAGGCCGGGCCGTTTCTTTCAAATGATGAATGGACGTGATAACATATCCAATCTGAGCAATCACTTCAAATTCAGTTTTTATAGGGCACTCCAGACCTTCACCTCCTGTTTTTCGAGAAACAGCTCGCAGGCAGAAATATGTGGCACTACCAAAGCCATTCCCAAAAACAATTTGCAGTAAATCTCATCCACCAGGTGAAAATGACGTTTTTATTCAAATGTGATGTCATTCTCTTCTTGGTTCTGTGATTTAAATTATGATAAGCTATTAGTGTACTACTAGTAGGTGATGCGCAAATATGCAAGCAAGCATTTTGGCAGCATATCAGTGATTTAAACACAAACACATAAACATTGATTTAAAGAACACTTTACTCTTCTAATATTTACAACCATAGTCCTGGTCCATAGTTTCTGATATTTTGCAATTTCAAGGCTCGTTTCACCGACACGCGCAAAAACCACTAAATCACTTCTACATTACTTCATGCTGAGATTTGTCTTGTTTGAGTGCAAGTAAGAGTGAACATAAGCACAGCAATTTCTGAATAAAGCAAATGACCGTGTAGACATTTATAAATATATATTTAGTATAGCCAAATAATTAACAGCATCCTCGGTAGGATGGAGAGACGGATGGATGAACGGACAGGATGTTTTTATTAATACTTGCAAAGCAACCTTGCACGCTGGATTACTAATGAGAGCCACCCAATTTAATGTTTGTAGTAGAGAATACTGGATACTTCCCATGGGTAATATCTGGCCGTGTGTGTGTGTGTGTGGGTGTGTGTGTGTGTGTGTGTGTGTGACCTTGTTTTGCTCTTTTGTAGTGGGCTAATGATGGAAAGGCTTTCTACTAACTGTTGTTTTTAAGGCCTTGATCTATATTAGATGATAAATGAAGATGGCTAAGTAGGACATAAAAACATAAACATGGCACACTGACAAATAGGCACACTTTTTATAACACAATAAAAGGCCATGTTGATGTCTTTGAGCTTTCGTCTAAAGTCAAACTTGGTTTTGATTTTCAGGGAGATTATTAAAGGTGGACTTTTTTTTTTACTGAGTATCATAACGGTGCAAGTGGTCATAAAGTTATTTTACTTGAAGGTGGAAGTCGCACTCATGCAAGACTGGCACAGTGCACATACTGACCTGTCACTGAAAGCATATTTGACTTGGGGTCTCGCAACAGCTGGACTTGCTGCCTGTCAAGAGACCACACAAACACGCTGTAGTGACAAAGTGTCCACTGAACAGAAACAAGAGAAAAATCATATCTTTAAAAAAATTGGAGGGGAAACAGATCATACAAAGCGCATACATTAACAAATAGTTTTGAAGAAAGTTTGCTCAAGTACTGTTCATTTTGTCTCTTCATCATCTATTCTTATACCGCTTATTCTATTTCAAGTCAGGTAATCGGTTCCAATGTTGTGCTTAGTGTATGCTCCTTTGCCACTAGGGGGCAGTATAAAAGAAACATACAGACACAGTAAAAGAAGTTTTACGACAGGTACAAAAATGGTTTTCGCGGGGATAACGAATGCTCCTTAGTATCGTTATATTACCCATCCATAGGTTTTTCAGATATCAGGGTGAGGCTAAAGATGAGCAATGAAAAGAGGTGAGAACATGCTAGCTCCGACAGTGATTGACAGATTACACATCTACTACATATGCTCAGGCTTTGGTGAGTTGAAAAACAATTAACCCGGCCGAGATGCAAATGCCGTCATATTAGCTTAATGACTGTAGAAGTGGCAGGTAACATTCATTATCCTAACACCTTCATCATATTAGCGCCCATTAAAACACTGTATTAATTGGAAAGTCTATCAGTGCATAATTGTATGTCTCATTTAATCGAGAAATGGCTCTCTGAGGTAATTACAGAGGGCCAATAACTTAGTATGTAACCAAACAGTAGTTTTTAAAATGTCAACGAACAGAAGTGCCGCATGATTCATTGGAGGTATACCACGCACAAAATGTGTATGCATTTAAGATGGGGAGGGGGCAAAAAAAAAAAAGGATGTCGCTATTCACATATTTGAACCAACGGTGGATGAATAATGCAATCCAACCAAATGGTGCATGAGAAATGGGTTGCAAGCACTTTGTCTTCTAAATCTAACACAAAACAAGTCCATTAAAAAGACAGATGATACTAACATGACTATTTTTTTTCAAAATATTGCAGTGTGTGGCCTTTTCTAGCTTTTTATGTCGTTCTCATTGCCATACTGACTGTCTAGATTAAGGAGGAAAAAACAAAGAGAAATGTAAAGAGAAACACACTTTAAACAAGGTGACCGACGTTTAATAAGCAGTGCACAGCCTTCGAACCCCAGTAGTATTCCAGGCAAGAGCAAATAGTCCCAGTCTGATTAACACATTGTAACTAGCCTGCCACTGTGCCACACACTAAGCGGAAAAAAAGAAAGAGTTTAAAAAAAATGAGAAAGAACAGAGAGAGAGAGACTCACTGCAAGACATTATTTTCTTTCTCTCGCTGCTCTTACCAAAAGGCCAAGTGACATTTTGAACAATTACACAGGGCCATTACTTCCATCTAAACCTGTTAGATCAGACGGACAATAGCCAGGATAAAAAAAAAATAGCATGAGCAAGGATACGACATGTAAACAACGTGCCTTGCAAATCAAGAGAACAGAAAGGAGACATGTTTTTATCTCTCCTCAGGGAGACTTTGGCAGCAGAGCAAGAATTGATGCAGGCCGTCCACCGACATCCCCGAGCTGGAGCTGTTTTATAAGAAGGGATAAGCTAAAATCCATTCAAGTCGACGTGCAAGCCGAGCGCCCTCCCCTCGTTTAGCTCTCTCTTTCACAGTCATCAAGGTTATTGTGCTTCGCGGCACGCTGAATGACCCTCTATGATGGCAAAAAATCTATTTCCTCTCGCTAACCACACACATAAAATTCTGGAGAAAGAACGACACAGATTATTTTCTGTTTGTGGCCTAGAATTACATGCAGGCGTGATATGACGACGTGATGGTTAAAGTCCTTTGATTACATGTTCGTCAACTTGGGTTGGAACCGAAAAAGCATCGGCTGGATTTACACGGTTCAAGTGACACAATTGCGATTTTAAAAAGATATAGATAACTGTCTTTGTTGTCAGAAATATGTCACATCAGTGACAAGACTTGAACCACCTCTAAGAACGACTTGAACCGCATGAACACTTTGCTCTACAGGGATTAAATGTTAAAAAAAAAAAGAATATTGGTCCAAATCTCAAGAGGCTCACCAGTCAGGAGCCCAATCAGGCATGGAGAGCCTTTCAAAAGACATCTCGTGGGATTTGCTATGTCCAACCGTGCTGTGACACGAACATAACAAGTACTCACAAGTGAAATGATCACAAATAATAATTGTGCAAAATCTAATAGTCTGAGATAATGCGGGTCCTCCAAAATACGCGTGCAGATCTGAGAGCAACTCTTAGTCATCAAACTGATTTACTCTGTCTATAGACTCACAAATGATGGGTCTAGATTTCAGGAGAAGCTTGGTCTACTTCTTACCATCACGGAAGCCTCTTCGTGGCGGGAGGATTCGAGCTCTGTTGACTGAGCGCCGAGAGCTGAATCACTGCTGCTTCTAACCAGCAGGGGGGTGTCTGTGAAAATGCAAGGGCGGAGAGGATATGTTTAGACCCAACAGTTATAAGGTGAAAATCTGCTATATAAAGTGACCATAAAAAAAACATTCAACTGTAGCTCTTTTTTTCCCCCCCCCCGACATGTAAGGGCAGTGCACGTAATGTAAAAACCAGTGGGGGGTGCTCATTGCTCCAAATGGTTGATGTGATGTGCAAAATCTGTGCATGCATTAAGGTGACATATGACTGCGTCTCTCGTAGCACATTTCATCAGCCTACTGCATAATAAAAAAAAATCATTGAATAGGAGCTGAATGCTACAGTGTAGCAAAATAAGGGTAAAAAAAAAGCAACATGAGCTATCTTAAAAGATCTGTACTCTTTCATCATAATCAATTCATATAGCGTACAAACTGTACATGAAGACCTTGGCGAGTCTCGCGGTTCCGTTGGGAACTGGATGACAAAGATTTGGATGACGTTATATGAGTGAACGGCCGTGAACAAATGACAAATGATATTTGTAGGGTCGATTATTGATTGTGACAAAATGGACCCTTGGTGCTCTTAAGACCGTCTGGGGGGCAAGGATTACATCAATGCCATAATCAATGTAACCCCACTCCCCATTGAATGGGGACAAAAGAGGTATAAATACTTGGCTCAAGTTGGCTGCAGTATGCACGAACGGGGAATAAAAGCGAGATTAATTTGAAAAGACATCGAGTGCAATAACAGCACAAATGAGTCGCTAACAAGGCACACAAAAGTCATGGATTTTTCCTCAGGGGGTTTTCAAGCTCTATTATTATTATTATTCTAGGTTGGTCATATAATGTTGGTCTCAGAAAATACATATCAGAAAAAACATGATGGCTAAAAAGGTGAAAGACAACAAAGATTTGAAGAGACAAAAAAAGAGTGTTTGGAAGACAAAAGTTCTTCTGTAGTATGAATAGTCGAGTCGGGCCTAACGCTGACCTCACACTGACAGTAATAGTCTCCAGTGCGCTGTTACCTCTAATCTTCCATGACAACCACACATTACCTCTAATCTCTCCTGCCAGGCAAGCGTACTGAAACAGACTAAACTTCCCGTGTCTGGATCGAACAGCCGCGGCATCCTCGCAACCCAGGAAAGTTTAACATCCTCAAATGCCGCTGTACCTGGGAATGCTGGTTTCTATTTTTATTGACTCATTTCATTTCATAGATCAGAGATTTTTTTTTGTCTACTTCATCTTTCCTATGCATGTATTTTCCTATGTATGCATGAACTCCTTTTAAATAGTGCCCCTAGTGTTCAGACTGAGGCATTACATAACTGAGGCCTTGTGTTCGAGGCTACATTTACCGTATTTTCCGGACTATAAGGCGCACCGGACTATAAGGCGCACCTTCAATGAATGCCCCATTTTAAAACTTTGTCCTTATATAAGGCGCACCGGACTATAAGGTGCACCATTAATGCATCATGGCAGATTTTTAATCCAAATCAAATCATTCTCCATTTTATCTTTTTTATTTCAACTTCAGACACCACAAATTACATTATAATCACAAAATAATGATCCTTAGCCTTTTTGAGTCATAATTCATAGTCTTCAGCGGGCCACTTATGATTGATTTCATGACACAATGCTTCGGGCCAGTTTAAATTTAGGAATTTGGTCCATATATAAGGCGCACCGGACTATAAGGCGCACTGTCGGCTTTTGAGAAAATTTTAGGTTTTTAGGTGCGCCTTATAGTCCGGAAAATACGGTAAGTGAAATGTGTGGTCCCAAAAATATGGATTTGAATGTTAAAATGACAAGTTGTGATTCTTAAGTGTTTTAATTGATTGAATCGTAACTGTTATTTTTTTTTTTAAGTTACTCTCACAATAGCAATAAAAATATACATATATTGAATCTGGATAGATTCACAGTCATCAAGGTCTTGGTAATCCACCAAGGTTGAATCAAGGCAACTTGTTTGTGGAATTTGTTCAGTTTTCTTGTCTTGTTTGCCCAAACATGTTCCAAATTGTCCTAAGATTGTTATTTAGAAGAAAATAGACATTTGTTTGCTTGAAATATTTGATTGAAATAAAACATTTGAATCATGACTATAGACATAATGGGACAGGCAATCAAGTATTTGACTCAATATCGGCTACTAGTCAAATTCAAATCCTTCCTCGTCATTTTCTCCCCCCCAATACTCACTTGACTTGAGAGCCGATGAATTAACTTCTATCTCTCCTCCCGTGATTGGCTGGAAGACAGACAACTCAGCCTGGTAGCGATCATGGCTGGGGGCGGGGCTTGGGTTGGCGGCATCCCTCTCCTGGGCTTCCTGTTCCTCATACACAGCCATCAGCTGACATAAATAGAGAAAAACATCATCATTTTCCAACATTCTTCAAATACACAGAAAGCCATAAGCTAACTTTACGCTTTTCCAAGCAGACCACAACAACCGACATATTTCATCAAACTAAAGAAATCCAAAAGTACTTTTTTAAACAAAACCTGTTGCTTAGATTTTGTTTACGTTACCTTGTGAATGAGGACACTATAAAGGACGTCCAAGGAGCCCAGCATTCCAATGAGAGTGTGTGTCAATACTACTTAACAACTGCCTCCATTTGTGCGCGTCCTCTCCATGTGTGCGACACGGGGCTCCTGCTGGCCTTGTTATATAGTGGAATCCCTCTCTATTGAACAGAGCACTGAGTCTGCGTTTAGCTGAACATGGGACAGAGCCGGTCAACACTGGGTTCTAGGGGCCTCCACACAAACGCTGAATAGACCTGTGTTTGTGTACATGTGTGGGCTCTGGGTGTTTGTGCCATAGGTATAGTGGAGGAGAATAAAGAAAGCAGAGGTTGCCAGTAAAGCCAGTGCCTTCCTGTGATGCACGGTAGATACGGATGAGGGTCACTGCACTGCCGGGAATTTGGCACCTTATGTATGAAATGCTGACATTTTCCCACAAGTTACAGATGGATTGTTTTGCTCTGATGAACATGTTTACTATTTACGGTGAATTAGAGTAGCAGGTGTGTGCTGAGTAACATTTGACATAAATTTGAAGGTAGGTAGTTTTAAACACAGCCACAGCTCTATTTTAAAGGGGGGGTGTACACTTGTGCAACCACAGTTGTTTATTTTGACTTGCACTTGGGAATTTCTATTAGTTGGGTTGTACAGTTTACAGTTCAATTTCATTAAAGAAAGGTCGTTACTTATCAATACTTATTTTGGTCTAATTTTTAATCGCAAAATCCTGGCATTTGAAAAGGGGTGTGTAGACTTTTTATATCCACTTTATACAGCGAGTATGTTCTTGAATTTATTTTCACTACTAAAAGGACGGTAATCCTTTCAAGATGTTCCGAGAAAGTGCACTCACTCCGTGTCGTGACACAATATGTTTTTTTTTAACCTTGTCAAAAGAAACAGAACCAGAAGTGAAAACCACCGACTGTTTCAGAACCGAGATCGTGAACTATCACGTGAAAGCATCGAGCGGTACCTTTGTTAACTAAAAGCTTGAGCTAAGGTCATATCGGTAGTGGTGTGCAGTCAATTAACTTGAAATGAAAACATTTCCATACTTATGTGAGGTCTCTACTAGTTTTGAATTATGGCGTCATTCCTTTTCAAAAATAAAGACCAACTTTTGTCATCCACTGCAAATTTCAACCGATTATAAATCTTTTAAGAGGACTTTGGTGTCATCTTTTTTTTTATGCAACCAATAATGAATATGATTGCTTTTTCTCTGCAACATTGTTAATTATCCAGCAACCTTTCTTTCTCACCTGTAAAGCATCTCTAAATTAAAAAGAAATGTTACATTTATTGATCCCAACACAACAATAATAGGGAAGATAAGGTGTGTCCTCCAGGGCTGACATTAGAATTTTATCACTCGGTGGCACAGGCAAACAAACACAAACACACACACACACACACATACACACACAAAACACAAAAGCCCCCTAGCACCACCTAGCTCTACGCCAGCATTACTGCAGTTAAAATTCTATCTCGATATATTTTAAAATGGAACATTTCGATGTGATTCACTCGAATCTTTTAAATCAAATACGATTTTCTGATTCGAATCAATTATTGTTACAGCCCTAATGCAACCATTTTATGTAACACTGAATATAGATACTCTTAAATAAAAATAAAAAATCCAGCAGACGTTACCTTGGTTAGGCAGGTGAAAATGTGTTGCTTACACATGCTCAATACATTCGGTGTCAGAAAAGACCATTGGTAATCTGCTATTGTAAAACCTCACAAAGACTTCCTCCTAGTGTGTGTAGACCACAGACGGCCATATGGAACAGCATTATGGAGACTCATGTAGCCCAGATGGACACATTCTGTGCAGCTGATCCAAATATTCAACAGAAGGCATCCGAGGGCCCTTTCACACGAGCGAACTCTAGTCCATTTCCCCACACTTGGTCTGGTCTACTTGGAACCACAGCAAATAAACACCAAATCAATCAATTTTGTATGTAGCTTAACGCGCACTCTAAAAAAAATTGTTTATCTTAATTACACAAAGGTTTAGTCTACATCTCCCAATCCTATTCACAGTCATCTTAGCCAGCATTCCTTTTCTATAGCCTCTCTTTTTCCGAAGCTCTTATCTCATTCAATTACCTCGCTGCACAACAATGTATGTCTGAGTAGCTTTTGAAGTTGGAATTGCTTTCTGTCATGTGTCACTGATTAGAAAAGGCTCCAACCCAAACGTCGATGACACGTAGTAGAGGCATTTTTGTGCTGCTTTCATGGATTGGAGGGTTTGCCTATACGATACTAGAAGTCTTTCTAGATTAGTACTAGAAGTCTTTCAAGATGAAAAAACATTCTACTTTTTAATGTCCACCATTAGCCAAAAACTAACATCTGCAGGTAAAGACCGATTGCTACTATGTCAGTGGCCGGATTATTATAATGTATTATGCGATTATTATGCTAACGGCCGATTGCTACTAAATCAGTGGCGAGGAACAAGTGAAACGTCGTGGCCGGATTATTATAACGTATTATGCGATTATTATGCTAACGGCAAATTTATGGACGGCTTAAATTAGACAAACATTAGAATTTTTATGCCGCTGGGCCAATGACAGTTTGGGCATCACGTATGTTATAAATATCATAAAGCCTGCACTCCTGTACACTCACAAAATTGTCATGCCTGTGAAAAAAAACAAGCTAAAACTTCCCTTACTTAATAAATCAAATAGATTTTTTCACTCCCTGCTCTAGCTCAACTTCCGTTTTTTTGTTCGCTTCATTCTGCACGATTTGATTGAAGAAGTAATTTCTCACTCCACATCCTGAATCACCTACTCGCATTTGGTCATGCTTTGCCCCCCCACCCCTCCTACTTCATTCACCGTCTCTTTTACCTTATCTTCTAATGAATTCAATCATGTTTGAGTCACATCTCGGCGTGACCAGTCCTGATACATATGTTGACCTCTAGCTAGAAACCATGGGGGGTTAATTGAGTCAAAGCGTTTACTCTACAGGAGAATGAGCCAGAAAGCCAGAGAGATTAAGAGACAGCGGCAATCGGTGCATTAAGAGAGTCCGAATGAGACAAATAGGTGCAATTTGTAAGAGCATATGAGAAGACGACGCAGGAGAGGGGGCACGCGGAAAAAGGGGTTAATTGCTGGCGTGAATGGAATGTAACACACTGGGAGGCAGGTAATTAAAGAAGCGAGGAGGAGACGGTGAAATAAAGTCAAATGTGGGCTTGATGGGCACGGTGTGCGTGCGATGGGTACAAGGTGACAGCGACAAAGAGCCAATCAGCAAGCTACGGGAGATTGATTTTAAGTGATGAGGAGAAGGGGTTAACAGGGTGATTGGAATGAAACGGCGTGAGAAGCTGATAGGGTGAAAAGGAAACGGTTAATTATGAGGATAATAAACGATGAAGCCTCTACTCTTCATGGACCTTAACTCTTAATTAAGGAAACACAGCTCCACCTGAGGTCCACCCATAATTGATGGATGCATGAAATAGGAGTGTGTTTTTGTGCAAATTGTTTTTATGAAGGAAGCCCACCTCCTCATGGATTTGTCACGGTGATTAATTATTGTAATAAAGTATCTCTAAGTGGGGTTTGTTAAAGATGACAAAGAACTGGTCTTTTATATCGTTAACCCATCTGTCAGTCATGAGACAGGCCTGGAGGTAGTGAACACGTCATCGAAACACAAAATGACTGTCGTCGATGATGTATTTGATAAGGTGAACAAAATACGTGATTGAAGTTTGAAATAGCTGACGACTTGTTTGGAAGAACAATGCACGATTGTTATGTGCTCAGTCTTAGAGCGGATCTCTCTTCCTTGATATTTTTTTTTCATAAATGATGATTCTGTTTTATTATATCACTGGGGTTTAATTAAATTGACTGGTCGATCAAATGTCTTAAATGTGTGTTTTATATACCCACGATTGATGGACAAGATAATTAAAAATGACTAATTGTTGAATAAAATTATTCAATTGAATATTATATAATATTCCATTTTTAAGTTATTAAAATAAAAAATACTAAAAAAAATAATTGATCATATTTTTTTAGCCCATACATTAAGACACAAGGATCCTCTTTAAATTAAACTATTCCAACGTGTGAAAGCAATAAGGCACACCGCTGTCTTGCTCCAAGGTCAATATTATTTTTACAGTCTGGCCACTTGACGTGGAGGGCCGAGATGGCAAAGGTGAGCAAGAAACTGTTTGCGCAGCCACATATTGGGCGTGTGACAGAAACCTTAGAGTGTTTGTCTTTCCCGTTCATTCACTTAACTTGAGCAAGCTGACATTACACGAAAGGAAAACAAACAACGCCGAATCAACTGGCTGCAAGAGATGGCATCTCACTTTGTCTAATAGTCATAGCTTGAGATGTTCGACATGGACGTCATGTCGTATAGTAATTGAAAATAGCATAGTGTGCGCCCTTAATTCTAAATATGTGGTAGCGCTCACAGATAATGAGACTGCTTTGACAGTATTGAGTAACATTAAGGGTCTGATTTACTCCTATCCCAAATGTCGGGCAATAAATTGTTTGTTTGCTGTAACAGGCTGTTGGTGGGCGTGTTGTGTGTGATTTACTGAGATTCCAATCTTTCACTGAGATCTAAGGTGCTAAATAGGGTGTTTACTCAAAAACGCCATACTTCATAAAAAAAAAAAAAAAAAAAAAAAGAAGAGAGGTTTTCCGCTTTGGGTAGATCTGATGGTTTTCCTCATTAAACATCTTGAAGAAGACTGGAAGTGCAAAGCAAAGTTTGATGTGATGGAACTGGAAGGGTAAAACAAAAGACGACAGAGGCAGAGTTTCAGGAGCAACTAAGAAGTTGTGTGGATTGTGGAAGGGGAGCTGGAATGTAAAACAGTGTCCCTTTTGGAATGTCACCGCTCGATAAAGAAGGAGCTGATAGCGAATACCCTGAGCAAACTAAAGGGGGAGAGTTTCGGTCTGAGGTGCAGCAGGAAGAGAGGCGGTCAAGTAGAAAAAAAAAAAGACAAAAAAACATCTAAGCCAAAGGCAGTAGGAGTGAAATTATAGTGTGAGGAGAGCCATTACGTAAATTATAGCCTGAGCTAGCACCTAGTGGTGGGCATCCTGAGCTACCCAGCTCACTTGTGGAGTGACAGTACTTCACTTAAGACTAGAAAATACAAAAACCTGCAAGAAATAATTTTATATTCATACATTTTGAAGACATAAAGTTGAGATACAAAAATATATAATGAACCTAAATCGTGTGATATGAATGTCACAATAGTATATGCAAATGTATTCATCACTGAATAAAGGGATTGTGAAAATTAAAAAAAAAAAAAAAACTTAATTGCTAAGGTCATGCAAGTTCTTACCTTGTCCTTGTCCTCTACAAGATCACTAAGAATATCATCAGGGTCCAGAATCCCTCCATCGCAGTATTCGACATGATGTGTCCGAACAACAAATTCCCCTTCCTATGCAACAAAAGGTCAAATACAAGCATGTCAACAATACGCAAATTTCATAGAACTGTTTCATTCACAAACACAAACATTACGGCTTCCAAGTCGCTGTATGAATCAAAATGTTACATGATGTTGGATCATGAAATCCGTCTTACGGGGCCAGATGTCTGTGGTTTTCATAAAACTCCCAAAACAAACAGGGCGGGTCTCAACTATCCACATCACTACTGTTTTACAGTCCCTCTCAGCTGCCATATTAAATACGGAAGACGTCTGAAGTAAATGTTAAATTGGAGTTTAACCGTCACATGAACTCTCTGAATAGCGTGTCCACTGAAGTAAAAAAAAAAAAGTTGGAAAATGACACAGCAACCGTTACTCATCCGAGCTCACGAGACATCTGATCATTCCACACACAACCCGGCACCACGTGGTGATTCGTAGTTCATTTAGCTCAAACTACCATTAGATAGAGGAAGATAAAATAAAAAATAGACATATAGATAGACATCGATTGTTTCTAAACTTAACACATTAAGTTGGATCTAATGTTCCCGAATACCTGAAGATAATTCTAATACTGTACGTAAATTAGATATGTAGATATAATTCCGGGTCATTAAAACTGGGCAACGCCTTAGAAAAAAGCTAAGCCGGATAGATAAAAGCCTCTAATAGCACACAACAAGCACACAACTTCCTGGTAACTCCCCAGAAAAAAATAAAATAAAATCTTCTACCCACACGCTCTATATTCATCATTTCTGGTCTTTCAAAAGTGGAATTAATTGATTTATACTCCTATAAATTCCCAAGATTTGGTACAGTTCTTTCACGACCTGTCCAATGTCCATTCCTTATTCTCACTTTTTACATTTATATAAAAAAAACAATGTCAGCATTTCAAAAGAGGCCGCAGTTGCTTTTCATTCATCGTGTAAATTGTAAGAAATCCAAACCAACAGAAACAAGATAACGTTGAAGTAACGATTCCATTGCATTTAAATGTGCAAAAGCAAAGTTGTTTTTATAGTCCCAAGAGGAGAGTTGGGTGTTTTTTAAATATGGCACAAAAAAAATACTCCAAAGTATGATGAATCACAGAAGCAGATGTCGTGGAAATTGACAAAGAACCAGCGAGCTGTCTCAGCGACTCTTTAAAAAAAATTATAATTTGCATAGCACCGAGAGGGATTAAAAGATGGACATCTACACACAACAACAACATCTGATTTATTCCATCGAGGAGGGATGAAATTGAGAAGAGAAAATACAAATACACAAGATGAAAATGGCAAAAAGGTTTACGCTACGTTTTAAATGAGGCTAAATTATTAAAAATTACGCTTAAATAAGAACAGAGGGGAAAACACAGCAAATTGCTGCCAACACATGTGCTCAAAGAAGCGTTACATTCACCGAGACAGGGAGAAAACTAGACCCCGAGATTTAATCAATACGAGAGACTGCAACGTCATTAACAGAAGCAGAAAAACACACCTGGAGAACATCCGTCTCTGGGAACATTTACACGAAAGCTCATAGAATAGATCAAGGATGTGATTTCATTTTATTAAAAAAGCCCAAAAAGTAATTAGAGTCTACACTGATCAGGCATAATATTATAAATTATACCACAAGGTTTTAAAATTGTATGAGAATATAATATTACCGCCGTGTCATAAATTATTAAAAAACACCTCCAAGTAAAACGCCAAGTCGTGTTGAGAAGCTTCGCAAATTGAAACCTGCAGGAAATATTATTCAAATATTACACGAGAGTGTCGTGCTGCTTTTACTTTTTCGTCAGATGTCATTAACGGCAACTCGGGATCTAATTCATTACAGGCCACGTCTTGTGTTGTTTTAGTGCTAATCTGGTGTTTACTTTAACACAAATGATATTTAGACAACTGGTGTTGTACTGCTAACGGGTTTTGTTCATGCTAAAATGAAGTGAAAGAGAAAGGGTGATAAATAGCACGATGGGGCAAAACACATGGGAGCACTGGGCATGGCGAGATGAAGAGGCTAAAATAGAAATGGGGAAAAGAATGAACACTACGCGGACGTCTCGCTGTCAAGCCAGACTGAGGTCATGCGGCCAGACGGCTGGTGTGTTGTGGAAATAACAGCCGGTATAAAAGAGGTCACGGAGAAGATTTGGTTGTTTGATGGGAGGAGCAGAATTGCTGCCCTGAGAGCAGCACTGGGAATCAACAAGAGTCATAAAGGAATCATTTGCATTTTACACCGACTCACAACTTAAGCGCAAACGAGACACGCGCTCTCCTGTCTGGCACATCGCAATTCAAATCAGATACGCGTTCAATTTTTCATGCGGCAATTATAAAGAGCTGGACCTCTGCGGCTTTGGCAAAAGGTTTCCGATGTGGAAATCAGAGTCCTTTTACGATGTTGAATATGACAAAGATTTGAATAATTTTAAGGCTTCGGGGGGAGTGGGAGGGGGTTGTGGACTGGAAATATTCTTAGAGCCATGTTGCTTCATAAAAAGCTATTTTCTGTAGTTCATAAAATTCTTTATTATAAAACTGACAATAAATGTTATGACTGATGTAATTTCAGACGATTGGCCATCTCGTTGGAATGTATAAAATCAATAAATGCTATAAAAGTTTAAAATAATTTCAAATAAAAGGAACGAGATTAAGTGAATATGGCTTTGTAATGCTATGATTAAATTGGATTTCTTATTTGTTGCATCATTCAGTGACATCACACCAATAGCAAAAGGTAATTTTGGGCAAAGCGCTCGTTAATACCAAAATAACTAAATAAAGTGAATGTCAGCAAGTCCAAGTAAATGCTCAGATTTCATTTTTGAATTACAACCACTGTAAATGAGGAATTTTAAGCTGGAAAATATTCTAACAAAATGGAGGCCGCCATTCTGTGCATGACTTAGCCTTATTTAGCATCATTAGCTACCCTAACTAAACTAACTAAGCTGCTGCATTTACTTGTGATGGATGACAACGGGAGATATACGAGTCAAGGAGAAGCATGAGGTGAGTGATCGAACAGACTCCATCCCGTCCGTCTCCTACGGTCGAAACTGCTGCAAGACGCTAAAGTGACTCATTCATCTCTGCTGTCATAAAAAATCTTTTTAGAGATATTTCCTCGCCACAGCGCCACCACTGTGCGCTCGGTCAGTCAACCCATTCGACGGTGCAGGTAGACCAAACGCATGTATCGCATTTTTTTTAGAATTTATTCAATCATTTCAATTCAAACATTTTACTTTGATGTTTGCACACAAGCATTCTTCCGCTTCACTTTACGTATGCAAATTTAGGGACGAATACATTTTACACTGCGGCTTTAACGCAATTATATCCCGCACCGGTCTAACAAAGTCAGTCTTTCTGTTCGTCTTTTCAATCTAATTACAGCCTGCAAGATTTCATTGCTTTGACAAGAAAAAACAAGAAGGTGAAGTAACACATGCAACCAGACGCTGCATGCGGAAGTTATTGTGGACAAGGCAGAGGAACTACTGCCAATTACTTCAACAAATGAGGTTAGTGATTTACCGTCCAGTCCTAAAAGTATTACTTTATTCTCATTATAGGCATCAGGTTTTAAATTTGAGCAATATTTTATCGAGAACTTACAGGAATGCATTTATATTTGCATGTAGTGTGGAGTTCTGCACTTCCATGTTATGTGAATTTGGGCATACATTGGAATATTGAGCATGACTTCATATATTTTATATATATATATATATATATATATATATATATATATATATATATAAAATATATATATATGTATATATATATATTTCTGCACACATATATATATATACTACATATATACACAAACACATACTACATATATACACAGATACACACATTTATATACACACATATGTACATGTTTTTTTTATGATTACTGTTTATAGCTAACAAGAAACTGAAATATATCTCGAGAAATTCACTTTTCCTCAGTATTCCTATTTACTGACAGGTAGTTAAGAGTTGCAGTCACAAGAAGAACCTGTGTTGTCCTCATGCAAAGAAATAAATAAGAGTTGCAGTCACAAGAAGAACCTGTGTTGTCCTCATGCAAAGAAATAAATGTATTTTGAGTTTGTTAAAAGAACAGTGGTCAAATGTCACGACTGTATATGCTTAAAATGATACAGTGAGCAAGTTCCGAGTTGACACAAAAGTACCTGTTCCAGCAGTTTTCTGTATCGTTGGGTGGCTTGTTGGATGAGGTCCCTCACGGTCCATCCATCTTTACAAGGAACCACCACACCCGTCTGCCCAAATGTCACTGTCACTTTCATTGTGGGATTCTTCCCCGAGATTTTGGGTGATGGCAGGAGATCTGTGTTGCAGCGGATGAAACTGCAGAGTAATAGAACACCTAAAGGAAGCAAAAGCAGAGCAAGGGGAAGGGAAAGTCAGCGAGTTGTGATGTACATGGAACTTCCAATACTGAGCAAAATGATCTGAGCTTGTGTGAAAGTTATTGTGAAACTACTTCTGACAAACACCGGTTGCCGTTGGAAATGGGAACCGTGACTTCTTAAGAATTTTTTTTAATGAAATATTTTAATACGGTTGCTATTAGCCATGTTTTGATTTGATAGAGTGCTACATTTTTTATGTAGTTATTATCACAAACATTTGTGTTGGTGAATTTGTGTTGTTTGATTGATGGAATATTTATTTATGTCAATGGGAAAAGGATGATTGGAGTGGTTTGAGTAACAACAACGGTCACGGAACAAATTAAACTCATTATCTCAAGGAACCGATGTAATGTGGTTGCACAAGTGTGCACACCCTTCCATAAATGGGATGGGGCTCTGTTCAGTATTAGCCAATCAAATTCAAACCCATGTTAAACAGCAAATACCATCTGCTACATTGAACTAACTGTTCGGAATTTCTTCCTTGTCTAAGGCCAAGTTTCAACTAATGAAAAACAGTTGCAATCTTGTTGCACTGTTAAGCAATTTTATTTGCGACAATTATGCCTTTGTAAATATTGGCCAAAAAGATCAAAGTTGCATTCATCCACCCATAAGACATTTTTTTTTTAATACAACAAAATGGGTGCTTTGGCTCACTAAAGTTCAGAAAACACAGCTGCACTCAGACTGTACTTGCACACTTCAATCTCCAAAAATCACATTTTAAACCTTCACATATTGCTTGATGGTAGACATTGCATCTCAGTTCCTTTTTGCACATTTCGGGTGCACTATTTGCACCAATGCGCTGCACAATACTGTCCCGTGTTGTGTTTAGTTGCCCTGGCAGATGTTGGTATCATCTGCGGTGGGTTATTAGCTTCGTAACGTAACTGCAAACTAGCAGCGCTAACCTAACGCGCCCAGCAAATGCGGCATTCCGTTACAAGCACCAAAGGTATATGTCAAACTGTCGCTCTCCCCGTCTGCCAGTCGATGGATCGCATTAGAAAGTTGGAATTTCACGTCATTTCAGAACTTTCCCATCCGATCGAGGAGCCCGATTCCTGAGCTAGCTCTTTTAGCTACCTTAGCAGAACTTTGCAGGGAGGCGTGCAGTCGCTCAGGCATCATTCCACAAGTTTTGCCCCCCCTGTCATGTTTCCTTTCTTCAGGCGCTCGGTGTGACATCTACTTCATCGCCGAGCGTCACTTTGATGACACGTAGTTTTGACATCGGGCGAACTGGAAGCGATGTGTTATAAAGAGGTAAACACTTCGGGAAAAGTTTTGGGAATTCCTTCCAAAGCGTCGCTCCTGCTGGCCAGTTCCTGACCAGCTTCCACAGAAGACTGCCTACTACTTTATTAAAGGGACAGTACACAATGCATCTGCGATGAGCTGTGATGCACGGTTATGATAAACGTCACTTACTTGATTGGTGAACTCGTAATTTTGTATTTGTCCCACCAAAGTAATGAGGCCTCCAACTGTGTCATGTCAACCTTGCAAGCCCCTCTGAAATAACCCCCTGTTAATCATCTCATACTGTCACCTCACCCACATTAAACCATTAAAGCCAACCAAAATATTCTATTTAACATAACATCATAGCCAATTTGACGGAGCTTCAAAGATGAAACCCCTCCTTGCGAGGCGGAGCCCGCCTTTATAATTAGCACTGCAAATGTATGCATGTGTATGTCTACTACTAATTGATTCGGACTAGGTTTAGTTTCTGGGTCATTGAATTCCATTGCTTCTAATGAAACACAGGGGAGACAACCCGCAATACACACATGCATAATTTACCTCATTCTTTGGTTAAAATTAGAAAATTACAAGTACACTTGAATAATGATTTAAGATATGAATATTTGGAAATGTTTTGATGAACAAAGTTTTTCTGTGTGCTTGTTTATTTTTCAGATTTCTTTCATACTTCCTGGTATTCTTTTATGATTCCATATACATTCAAACCCAGTATAACAAAATGGTCAGCCATACACTCTTCCTTGCCATTGCCTCTCCACATGAAAAAGTCCCCATTGTCAGCGGTATCGAGCAAATGTGCATGTTCCCTGCTGGTGGGCCTGATCCATCAAGACCTCGACAAATAAATCAGTGCGTCGGGAAGAACATGCTATGCACAGTGGGGAGAGTGGAAAATTGACCAATGCAGGCAGAACACATGGATGGTAAAATCACAGACTTTGACTACAGATGGTTGGTTAAATCAGCCATCCATTTTATATAGCGCCTGTCTTCAGTCGGGTCTCGGGTGAGATGGAGCTTTTCCCAGATGAATTATGGCCTGCCGTCACGCCAGCCAATCACAGGGCACATACAGTCAAACAACCACAAGCAAGGGGAGAATAAAATACACAATTAGACCAGAGCTAAGATTCAAATCTAAAATCTCCGGACAGTGAGGCAGACATGCTAACCACTACTCCACCGTGTTGCACGCTCACCCAGAAAACAGAAAATATATTGATTTCCTGCTGATGGTAAAGCACAACAGGTACAAACCAATTAGTTTGAGCGGGGAGGGGCATGTTAAAACAATCCGCACGAGTGTGCCAACATATTCCAGGTCCCTAAAAGATTTTTCCAAAAGCCTGCAGAGGGGTGTGGTGTTGAGCAGGGCCATGTGTCGGTCACAGAAATAGACACGTCGATACCATCTCAGCGGGGAGATTTGATCAGTCACACTCCAGAATCGCCATTTGCACCAATTGGTAGGCTGTTTGTATTTTGGGACTCTCATGCTAATTGAAGGAACAAAACTACAGTGGTGCTTATTATATTTTATAAAAACATTGTAGGAATTAAAGAGCTCATGCATCATGATTAAATCATTAGGGCTCCTTCTGGTGTATAGTCGTTCACAAATACCGATACCAAGTACTGATACCACTAATACTTTTGATACATAAAATTCTCCTATAAATCAATAACAGATTATTTTAAACCAAATGAAATAAATGTTTTTTTTCCATTTGATTTTTCTCATTTCTACCATCTAATTAAAACCTTTAATTAAAAGCCTAATTAAAAAACTTAATTAACAAATTAAACCTTCTGGTAAAACAGCTATAAGTGGGGGACCAATACTGTTGTTATCTGATACCGATACCTTGAAATAAGGCGCCGATACCAGGTATCGGTACTCGCCCATCGCTAATTATTACCATTCATATTTGACACATAATGTGGTATGATTTTGAGCGATTCTCAGTTGTATCTATTATATCTAATCTATATTCATTGATCGCTACAGTGTGTTAATTGATTGGCACATAGCGTGGTGAATCTACAGCAACAAAATAACATTTCCAGATGAACTTTAACACACTTGATAACACCTTTTAACAAGCAATCTGAAAATGTAACTATGTGAAAATGAGGCTAGCGGAACTTGAGTCTTTGTTAGAAACACCATGAATGTTATTTTTCGAACGGGAGAAAGGCACATGGAAATATCAGGCTGTTATTAATTAACAGGTGTTATCTGAATGAAATACAAAACACCTTTGAAGGAGCAGATGCACGCACTTGTGAACCTAAGCAAATAGTTTTTTCTTGTCTCCGTCTCTCGTTCACACCTCCAGCTAATGGCTCAATTAACACACTGTCATGTCAGAAAATGTGAGTAAATCCACCTGACTACAAGGAGGAAAGTGAAGTGGAAGAAAATAATTGATACCATTCGCAGAGTAGTACTTTGAAAGCTAGTAATTATGTGTGTATAACAGGCATGGAATTCATCTGACAGTTCCGGAAACTTAATAGATGCACAGCGTGAGTGTTTGCCTGTGTGTATTTTTTTCATTATCATTTCAGGGATGATATCCGCATTCACCTGTGACACCTGCTTTAGTGATGAAAAAAACAAAACTCTCTTCGTGCACCTGTGTAAACAAGAGCGTTTATTATCTTGTGCTCTTATTATTATTCTGTTACATTAAAACAAGACTCAGTGAGCACATTCAACTCAAAACTGTCAAGTTTTATACACGTTAGCCAAAACACTGAAATTGTCTTTTCGCATTGAAATGCCAGATCCGATCTAACCTGTCCAAAATAAAATCTCAGCTCCTCGGTAAGCTGCAGTCTATCAGTCGCTCTACACAGAAGATAAAGAATAGATGCCAGTAAGTATGTTACATTGTCGGTCTACCTGTGTTGTTCCGCTATTTGTGTTCAAATATTCATTGCTGTAAAAGTTAAAACAAGGCAAAGTTATTTATTAGACCATCTAGGTCGTCGTCCGTCATGTGTTAGCATTTAAGTTGAAATGCAGCAATCCAATATGATTATATTCTCCATAGTGATTTGTTGTTTTCAATGTATTCATTTCGCTCGTAACATAATTATACAATACAGAATCTATTTTACCATCACAGGCACAATGCCTATGCTGCTACATGTCGTGATCCACAGCCCTGCAATGAGTTTCCATTTATCAAAGTGGTCTGGATATGTTAGTTGCTCCTTTCTACCAATGCGATATCAGCACCGAAGGGCATCGGTGAAACTGATTTCAAATAAACAACGCCGCCCCGTGTTGCGTGTAATGGAGAAACACGACAGAGCACAACAATGTGATTGATTGATTGACATGTTTTGGGTTTGACAGCGCAGACGAGTAAGCCGTGGTGTGTTTTAGATACCCGGGCAATATATATATTCATCTATTGTGTAATTTGTTGATCCAGGCAAAACTCTTAAATGTCACCACAAATCAATATAGCATGTTATATTTTCCGCTTCAACCGAGTGAAAATTGAATGTGAGCTGGGTTGTTTTGGAAGCAGTCTTACAAAGAAATGAATTGCAGACTGAAAGACCCGCCAAGTTCATGGCCTCTATCTCCTTCCTCTCTCTTTTACAGAAAAAGTGACATTTTCAATGCCTGAAGCAATTTAATCCCCGCTCTATTCTATGAAAATGCCTGTAAATGAGGGTCTGCGAAATTAAGAAGCTATACCAACCCTTAGACAATGCGTTGATCTCTCCCCCTTGGGTCCGTCCTTTCCCTCTCTGATACAAAATATGGGATATTATCAATGCATGAAACTATTTAATCTTTTCCCCATCGCTCCCTGTTCTCATATGAAAGCCTCTGTAAATTAATGTTTCCGAAACTTAGAAAGAGATCTTTTTTTTTTTTTTCTTCTTCTGAGGTCAGTCACGCTCTCTTTTTCTCCCCGCATCTCTGAACGGTCCATTTGTCAGAGGTCAGACTCGTTACCGATCACATTCCGAAAACGGGAATTACATTCTGTCTGGCAAGCGGCGCCTATTACCGCATGTAAATTCATTAATGGAAAAAACTAACACCCACTCAAGTCTTCTACTGTGAACCCCCCAACCAACGCATGCACACTTTTAGGTCTTGCCATCATTTCTGAGAATAACTTTAGCTGTTTTATTGATCTTTTTCACAGCAGTCGGTTTTGACACACCAAAACAAAAGGGCAGATGCTATCATTCGAAGATCGGGCATTTTTACAATAACGCTTTCAAAACACAAATGTAAAAAATATTTGGGTTGGATCAATAGTATGTTATTTTGTCGTGATGAAAACACAAAAATAAAAATAATTCCAATGGCTTTTGCGCAACACCATATAACTTTGCGTAATAATCGTTCCTCCGAAAATATGCTACTCTTATAATCCAAACTCAATAACATACCTTTCAAATAGTCACCTTACAAATCCTAATACGAGTTAGCAATAAAAAAAAATATTTGAGGAGTTGCAAAACCCAATCCTGAGACGACCAGCAGACTTTGAGAGATAAGAAATAGAGAGTCAGGAAGAAAATCCAACAAGGAAATAGAGAGGATAGACGAGACGGAGAATATGCTGTGAGGGTTAAGAAATAGAGAGAAGCCCAGAGCAGCTTAAAGAACAAGGCAAATAATAAAAGACGAGCTTATAGCAGACTGACTACCACTGACTGCAGACTGAATGAAGTCAAGGTTTTCCAGAGCACGAGAGGCAATGGAAAGCAAAACCTCTTTGTTATGTTAAACGCACCATCATATCGGCCCGCTTTATTCATTTTAACATTATCATTGTGCAAAATAGCAGAGATTGACACAGACGCTTTCTTTGGATTAATCCCCAAGCAGTTCAAAGAATGCAATGTGTTGCTTGGCATAAGCCGGTAATAATATAAGCACGATACGCTACAGAGTATGGATTCCTCCATATCGACCTACTGTACGTCTGCAAACTCACGAGCCGTGTCAGATAAGTCGGTAGTGACAAAAGACCATTCATTTTGTGCATCCTGTATGCAAATGATTCATTATGCTTGAAGAATACCACATTTGCACACCATCGATAGAAAAAAAAAGCAAAGCAATCTGTTTGAGTAGATTCTGAAGAGTGTGTTTTTATTAGTTTCTGATAGTTTCACTTTTCTAGTCTTTTTTTTTTTTTGCTGGTTTAAAAACAATGTCGTTTCGAGCTGTCACCACTTTTTCATGAGGAATCCCCAAAGTTGACATTATGCTCTGATCATCGTTTGTATGAGCTCAAGAATTTGTCCAAAATGGCAGCATTGGACTTAAAATGGCTGACTTCCTGTTTAATTTTCTGCGTTGGTTCTTGAAACATTTCCAAGCATCGTGTCATGAAAGGACCTTCACAACACCTGCTGCTTGGCTTCTTGACATACTATTTATTATTCTATCCAATTTGTAGTTGCGGTGCTGCGCTACACGAGTAACCGCACACCACTTTAAGCATTTCATTCTTCGCTGCATTAACATCGACAATGAATCCAAAGGCCGTGCATGAAATGGCATTGTTAATACTGACTCAGCTGTCCCCTGGATCCACTTTTTGAATTTTATGCACAACCATTACCGCTCATAACTGCTGTGTTTGGGTTTAGTGACACCACTAAATCTTTTCCAGCTGCTTTGGGCTGCAACACTTGTATCAGATCTCATTAGATTGTGGCTGTGCTTAGTGGAAATCAGGAAACAGAGAGTGAGACCAGAAAGATCATCCATCCATCCATCCATCCATCCATCCATCCATCCATCCATCCATCCATCCATCCATCCATCCATCCATCCATCCATCCATCCATCCATCCATCCATCCATCCATCCATCCATCCATCCATCCATCCATCCACTCTTGCCACTATTTGAAGTTTCTCTGATTTCCACCAACTAAAGTTCACTTTTATACATAGTAAGTGCTTTTAAACTATACCGTTTTGTATTCCTGACAAGGTATTTGAACATGACTCGTTGTTGAATGCTAATTCTCAAAATACCATCAGGGGCTGGCGAGGGTCCAGTTTAGAGGCCTGAGGTTAGCATCTCTGCTCTATGCAAATGAGGTTTGGTTTTGCTGGCCTCATCAGACTGTGACCTCCAACGGGCAGCGTGTGGGGCAGGAGGATAATGTGAAACGATGGGGATGACTGTCAACATTTGCAAGTCAGAGGTCGTGGGTCTTTGCCACATGAATGCGAGTTTACCTCCAGGTGATAATACGCTAAAGTCTCATCAGTTGGAGCCATCTTGGATTGTGTCTTCATGAATGGAAGCTGGAGCATGAAATAGGAGGAGATTGGCATTGGTAGTCGTCAGGGCATGAATAGCTCTGTAAAAATAAAAATGGAGCTGGTGGGTGAAGCTCTCAATTTATCAATATTACACTTGCACCTGCGCTCTGGAACTTTGGGGAATGAAAAATGTGACGGTCTTGGTCGTAGAAGTAGGGTGAGGAGTTCAAACAAGACAATTGCGGCACCTTTGGAATGAGAGTTGTCAGTTGAAGTGATTCATGCATTTCAATGGCATTTTTATATGAGCTAAATGGTGGAGCCTGAGCAAAGTTACAACCTAGGGGAAGTGTCTAATGTGCTTTTTTTAACTTCCAATTGCAATGGTATGAATCACACGGAATATTCATTTTAAAATGTTCATCTTCAATCTTGAAGACTCAGCAACATAGATGAATAAAATTGCCTTTTTACATTGAGGAAATTACAACTCTATGCAAGGGTAATGGAACAAGTTGATTCACGCACACTAGTTTTCAATTTTCTATGGCAGACATGTGAGTGAGTACACCAAGGACTTGTCACCAAATAAAAGAATAAAACAATATTTTATAATAATAATAACATTTTGGGGTCTCTGAAATAGATTAACTGCATTTACATTAATTCCTATTGCTTCCGTTTATGTTTAAATCTGCTTTAGTCATTCTTATTTTTCTGACATGAAAGCAAAGGTTCCATTGTAGATAAACAAAAGAAATAGAAAATTACCAAAATAACTAAAGAAGGGTGAAACACATCAGAAAATATACATGTATACACATTGAATCCTGTTTGAGACTGAGAAGATGTTTCTTTCCTTACTTCGTAACTCTTCTACAAAACCTCAGTATGGTTCGAATAAAAAGCCTCAGATTTATTTATTAGGAACAATATTTTCATAGTCTCCCCTCATATAAAATTCCATTTCTTTGTTCACTTTGATGAAATAGAAGGCAGGTTGAGATATTACTGTATGCCTTGGAAAAATGAATTATAGATGATTGGCCTGAGACTGTGGCGCCCCTGAATCCACTCACAATCACATCCCTCTGCACACTGGCTTTTGTAAAGAAAATGCCTCTGTCATGTTTTCTTTGTGCTTGCTTTTCGCGTATGTGTGTGTGCGTGTGTGTGTGTATGTGTGCGCGGAATCGGGGTTCGGTGAACATTTTAGTCTGTAATGGGGGGTATGATATTGGAGGAATAGATCACAGCACTCAGATTGAATTTTCAGCAAGCCGAGGTTTGAACAGGTCACGGGGCACCACAGGGCTAAAAGAAAGAAGAGCGGGGAAAAAAAGAAACAAAGTGGGAGGAGGAGAAATTGTGTGTCAAAAAAGGATTTGCCTGCTATTATACAGTACAGAGCAAAAAAATCTATTTTATTTGGCATTCAGGATTGCTGGGTGAAATCACACACGTACACACACACAGTGACCTTTTCAAAGCATTGCATATTTTCTCCATTGCCTTTCTCTTCATTAGCCCAAGGTCATTTTTCTTTTTTTTAAATTATACCTACACACGCATCGTACGCAAACAAGTGTGACCAAGGAATAAAAAAAAAAAATCCAAGTAAAAACAAGCCATAGTGTAAATAGTGTAATAATTACGCTGTCCCTTTAATCTATTGTTATTCTCAGCCCACAAAGCTCACTTTCAGTGGCCTATTGGCATCTATTTTACTGACACGCGCTGCATTTTAAAGAGGTCAGCATGAACAATCGATAAGTGTTTCGATGGCATTCCGTGAGGACGGAAACTTCCCAAAGTTTCATTATCACATCACTGCACTTGTGACGTGCTTATGTAAAATCCAAAACCCACATCCAGATGTATTTCCTCAAACTTATTCTTGCCGCATTGCACTCGCTTTGCATTGTGTTAGTATCAGTCCACTTTTGAATGAAATCATGTTCAGTTACGCGTGCGCCATTTTCTGCACATAAAAGTTTTATGGCTGCAAACAGATTCCAATCACCCATCAAATTGTAAATGGAGCAAAGACACAACTAATGGCCGTTTACTGAGGAGCGATAGCCCCGAGCTAAGCTTTTCACACTCCATAAGGAAATGATACATAATTCACAAGTAACAGCTGAACAATTGAGGACAAAAACGGGAAGACGAGGGCATCAATGAAAATGGAAAAGGAGGTTGAAAATGTCAGCGTTGTGTACATATTGCGTCCTGAGTGACGGATGCAAGTGTGCATTCACGTGTGGGCGTGTTAATAAGCACACGTGCGGGCAGACGGTGCTAACCTTTCCGGTTGTGTGCGACGTGGCACATCTTTGCCAAGTGTGTTCATTAAACGGAGCTTGGGATTGAGGTGACAGTGAGTAAGAGTAGTTAGCATCACAAACATACACACACACAAGAACAACATCTGTCGCTAATTAAAGATTCATGCTTGAATTCCTGTGAAAACTCAACGTGGCAATGAACACTGGGGACAGCAAGTCGAGGGAGAGACAAAGACAGAATGACAGATGAAGGAGAGGAAAGCAATCAAGAAACGGAGACAAAATACTCTTACGAGAGTGAAATGAATACTGATTTGGTGTGGGAAATTTTTTTTTTGACCTTCTTCCTTACTTGCCCGTAATTATGCGAATTGCTCTGTTCCAGAACGGCAAGAAATCCTGAAACAAAAATTAATTTCGCATTTGAATCACAAATGTTTGCCAGATACGACGACGACATTTGGTTTGAGATGGGGGGGGGGACGCTACCAATAATGTTAAATAGCCTTAGATTTACACTGAGAGGGTTTTCGTACTTCTACTATTTCGTACTGTCCGTCTATTTTGAACAACTTAAAGCAAAAGGCAGAATTTAAGACTTTAAATGCAACGCAAAGTTAGTACCCCGCTTCAAGCGCAACGGTGTGACAGCAGATACAAACTACATCTCATAAAGAAAAACTCTACAGCTAGTCATAGCGTGATGACTCTAACCATGATAAACCGTGTTTGGATTCCAGCTAGGGACAAAATACGAGGCAGTGTTGCATTCATTTGCATAGTAATGGTCTTTCAGACAGTTTGCAACGCAATACTTGACTGATTTATACGCCGATTAACGTCTCGGTGTTTGCTTGGTAAAATGATGATGATGCAGTTGTGTCGACTGAGTTGGAAAACTTTTTGTACCATTTATTTATACTCCACTAATATATATAAGCGAGCACTAACTTCCGTTTCAAACACTACAAGTAATTTTTATACACGTGCTCGTGACCTGAAATGACTCTAAACAATCAATTCTGAACTGGGAAAATAACAACAGCTTTGACTTCACGGAAGCTGAAGACGTATCTGCAACGCACAGGCAGGAACCGTGGTAATGAAGTCCATTTATGTAAAAGGACAATTGGTTAATTATTGCTCATTTATGCAAAGCACAGTCTCCTGGATAATTAAGCGCTGCATACTATTTTATAGAGAAGCTGAACAAAGGGATAATTTACAATTAATATCATTCCGTATTCGGTATTAGATTGTCAATTTCAACTAATGGATTACGGTATCAATTAGAGTTATGTCATCACCGTAGAAACGGAAGCGGGTTTTTGGTTTTTGTGTATACCGCACTCAGCGGCTAATCGAGGTGCGGCATCTATTAGAGTGGAGGCCGCTATCTGAGCGATCTTCATCCCAAGCTGGCTTCCCGGTAAAGTGGCGCATCAGAGGCGGAACAGTGGAACCGGGATTTATTCGCCTGTCCCTTTCAGACACAACTCACCGAAGCGGGATATTACCGTGTCGCGCGGCCCATGTGCCTTGGCGCGATGAAATAATCAATTGTAGCTGTCAGGGCGACAGCTACGATTGCTTTCAACAGAAAGCGGGCGTGTGACAGTGCGTCTTGGGTGTTAAACTTGACACTCCGGTCGCGATTGGCGGTGTTCCGGTTCTCCTCGGAAAACTGTCTGAAGCCTGAGGTGACTTCAATCCCCCATTCCGCATCGCTACCTTACACCCAGGTCAGCAAGACAGGTAAAAGACGGTTTCGATGGCTCGTCCGTAACGGGCTCAAGCCCCCTTGAACAATTCTGCCAGTTTGGGGGCCATTCCTGAAGTGTTTTTTTCGTTCCATCATGAGGAAACCTAACGAGGACAAGCACTTCGGCGTGTACGATAGAGACGGTGAGCAGCCTCGGGGTATAGATTTGGACTCAACCAACTAATCGCGATAAGGCTTTTTGATCATGTCTCAGTGTGAAAATGGATTCGAGCAAGTCTGACCAGATAGCTTGAGGAGCCGCCTACCTCAAACAGTAATCCATCCACCCTGATTTCCCGGAACTGGGGGAACGGTAGACATGGATGAGGATGAGTTTATCATGTATAATAGAAAAAGGGACAAAAAGGAAAAATATCCAATTAAGGTCAATTCCAGATTGGCAGCATTATGAAGTGCCTCCAAGCTAAAGTTATGCACAAGACGAGAATATGTATTTCATCCCGTTTGTGCACTTATGCTTACATTCACGGCCATGTGAATAAATTACTCGTTAGAGCCGTTTGTGTTCCCCTGTGTGTCTCTATTCCTAAATGCCATTTTGTTGTTCCCTCACTAATTTCAAGCAGACATTACTTACTAGACACTGAAAGGTTTTCTTGATGTCACGGAGTCCTTCATGCCCGAGCGCTGCACTTTTGTTTGATTTGCAATTTGGTTTATGAACCCGTAGCTTTAATGGAAAAGACACACACTCTGATCCTCATTATCAACCTGCTGCCATAAAGAGATTCCGATCAGAGGAGGAAGTGGATGACGGAAGACAGAAAAGAGGGTATAAAATACATCAAGTCACAGCCCTCATTATCAAATCCCATCTATGAAGGGGGGAGAATCTGATTGAGTGCGACACGGTGGAAGGTGAGGGAGGCTTTTTTTCTTCTTCTTTCCAGTTCACCAGTGGAGAAAATAGATTGGTGTCGATGATTAACTGATAGAACTCGACAATGGCGCTAGCGTGATTTACCAACACCAAAGCCAGGGTCACCCACGCCGGCAAAGAACGAGCCGAGCCCCGACGAACATGTGTGAGGGCGACCGAGGAGTTCGCTCTGCCTTCATAAGCCGATCATTTACAGAATTCTGGCCACCTTCTAATATTTCATCTGCGCCATCAGCTGAGGCCACGATCCATTACTGATGGCCAGGAGCGCCGCATGGGGGCCCACTCGGGGCAATGAGAGCCGGGTGGAAAAGCGAGCAACGGGGCAGGCGGGAAGGAGATGGAGGGGGAGGAGGAGGGAAAGAGCCCATGACAAAAGGGGGATAATGGAAGAGAAGAGGAGGACGGGGATGAGGATTCTGAATGTATCCATTATGGAGCATCAAAAGGAGAAAATCAAATGGCCAAAAACAGCGAGATGGAAGCGAGAAAGTGATGGAGATGAGGGCTGAGTGAGAGTACAGGTGGAGAAAGACACAGATGGATATGGAAGGGAGATTGCTTTTTCTCTAATTACGTCCCCTTTCACCGCCACCGAGACAGATAGAAAGCTAATTCCACCTGCCCTTCTTCTCATTCCCACTACAGTTCTAAAAGCACACGCTTGTTTTTCTCTTGGCCCCTTTCACATGCTGCGCCTTGTTTTCACGCTGCCAAATGAACACATCTGAACAAAAGACACCTTTCTGCTGGCTTAGCCTCGGCCGCCATAGTGCACTTTGCTACGATGGAAGGCAAACTTGCGTTTTCCATTTGCGTGTCCGGGTCCACCTTATTGGATTGTTTATCACAATGGCATCACCCTCGGCTGCTATGAATTCACGCACACTTTGTCAAAGGTATTGAACTGCGGATTGGTGCCTTGACATACAAGTTTTGTATCTCATGTTCTAACTCAAAACACTCTTATCTCAAATCATCTCTCTCCAGTTTAATTCTATGAAGCTATTCCAGTCACCAACTGCCCTTTAAAGGGGAAGTGACATGACCAAAGCCCGAAAACGATTTAGCACAACTAAGTGGACAATGGTGGCCCCCCGTGCTGCAGTTTGGACACCACTGAAATAAGGGAATTTCAATGTACTCACTGCAATTAAGACTTGATCTAACGTGTGTAAAAAAAAAAAAACGTGTGTGTGATCTGGCCGCTATAAGAGGAGCGCTGCATCATAAACCGAGGATCAAGTGTACCTTGCAGGGCTTTGGAGTAAATCCATCATTGCTCAGTAACAACTAGTGTAATTTTATCATCAAGTTGGCAGGAAAAAGCAGATTTGTGTTGAAATCCAGCACCTCGATGTTCTCAACCAAGCACAGGATCAGAATCTGCGGTCACTTCAACAGCAATCAAACAAGTGCAAGGCAAATAAAGTGTTGCTCTCTCTAGGGATGTTGAATTAAAAATGAAAATATAAACTCTCCTCCATCTTCAAACCATAACTTGGGCGTTTCCTATTATAACATTTAGCATAAGATAAAAGTCTCAATTATTCCATAGTGATTACTTTTGATTAAATCTTCATTTTCACACACTCAGAAATCACAGATCTTATTCAAGGGGGTAATTTCCTTCTTCTGATGCTAATGATGACAATCTGAGCACAAAGGACTGGACGCAGCATGGATTACGCTTCAAATACAACGGAGACACTCCAACATTGCCAACGTAATCACACACGACTCACGCTATATTTGAGAGGTGGTATAAAAGTAATGAACTAAATAGGACATATGTGACCTGTTGTGAATCTTGTCAATATGCATTTTAGCCTCGTGGCTGAAAACCTGCAATGGCTACAAAAATGAATTGCAAAGGTGTGTGTGGGGGGGGACTTGCAGGACAGAATGAGTAGCAGGGCGCTCTGAACACAACTTGGTTTGCCATCGCCACGGGAGCAGTAGAACCTGAGCGAAAGGTTCTGATAGGCCCAGTGGGGAGGAGATTGGCCTGTCCCTGATTGGATGATTAGGGGCTACAGGGGCTCAAATCAGCCATTTTCAGAAAGAGAGTGGTTTGGTTAAGTGGACTGGCACAGTGTGTGCTCTGTGTGGGATCTTTGTGTGTGTGGGGGGGGGGGGAGGGTCTTTGTGTGTTTCGGCACTGGTGACCCTGCGCATGTGTGTGAGCGTTGTCAGAAAGCTCTAACCCAGTTTGAAAGCTGAGCTGCATTTACATGTGCTACATGAAGATTCAGATTCTAATGATGTAAAGTAACAAATTGAATTTGTGATGCTGTAGTATGCCAATATTCAGAAATTTTTCAAAATAAAAATCACTTTATTGGACGTGTAGTGAGAACGCAAGAGCACTTGTTTGCTTTGGGCTTTTAATGGCAACACAGTCTATTAGAGCGAACACCCCTGTTTGAGGAAATATGGATTTGTGTACAATTACAGCAGCCTCATAAATCAAGTACAGCTATTGTTCATGATGCTTTCCATCAAGGTTAATACCAATGTGACGTATGGCTAACACAGAACTGATGAACTACAACAAAATGAGTTTGCCTATAGACAATTAGCTCATTATAACAATCAATTTGAATAAAACAAATAAAGCACTTACATTAGGAGCATCACTTGTTAATTATAATTAAACGGCACCGTGTAATTGCATTCATATTAAAGTATAATGTCGCTATATGTAACGTTTAGACTAAATAATTCCGCATTATTTATTTACATGATGCCTCACACCTGCTTTTTAAATGTGGGAGTAGAGTGAAAGCAAGAGGAAGGCTAGTAACTGTACAGATGTTTGAACAAAGACCACCAAGTTATTTTAGTCGGCTGGGTACCCATGACAACAGGGATGTGTATACGTGTGCGCATGTGTGTGCCTCGGTCTACAAGCACATCATCTGGCTCCATAAACTGTTCCTTCACATTTCCAATGCTGTCACCAGCACCTGATCAGGTCTCCATATCTGCTATTATTGTCAACGATCCAGTCATGGGATATGTTAGTCGGGGGTTTTCACAATGTGGTTATTCATTTATGTACATGTGTAGAGTGGATACTAAAAAATATATATATTTTTTAGTGTTTTAAATGTAGTAGCCGGTAGTTGCTGTTGTAAATGAATAAGGTACTTATTCCATTGTGATTATATTTGATTAAGTCATTCTCCTTGAGCCCAGAAATCACATTGAAGGTGTAATTTGCTACTTCATCAGCTAATTAAGCCAATCAGAGTGTTACTTGGCATCACCCAGCGTGTGTGAATTTTAATGAAAGACTAACAAAAGTTTTTCTTTGTTTGTATGATATTTGTCTTCTTTTTTTTTAGGGAACCAGGTCGAGTTCAAATTAGGTAATGAAAATAGCACGATTATGATTACTTCTTACTGTAAAAAAAAATGCAAATCATTTGCCAACTCTCTCTCGTTCTCTCTCTTCATCATTGCTCAAGTGTCTCAAATATTAAATGAAGCCAGTGGACATGTTTAGTTTCTTCCGACAGAAAAGATGAAACCCTTTGAAAAAATTGCAAAGGACATTAAAGAACCTACACAAAAAACTCAAGTACATATAAGGCTGCTGTTTTGTCCTCGGCCTGGTACGCTATTAAGAGTGTTTGCTTTGTGTTTAAGGGACACAGGGAGATTTTAAAGGGTTTATTTAAGTCCGTTAAATATATTTATATTTTTCACCCAAAACAACTCCAAAATTATTGGTATTGGCATTTCAAAATGCAAATAGCATACACATCCAAGAAAGGGGCTTCCTCTGGAAATTCCTTTCAGAAAATATCAATTATATTCTATTAATACCTTTCTCAGTGTCAAATCAAAATGAACGTGATCATCTTTGTAAGGGCAGAATTTTCTCTCTATGGACTCTGATTATAATGTGCAAGGAGTAGCGGCCAGCTGGTGTGTATTCAGCAGTGAGCATTTAGATTTTGCGAGTGTGGTGATTAGCACCATCGTGTGCGAGGGTGCAGTGTCCTGCCATGTCAGACGACTTCTTTCATAGTAAACATTTGTTCAGTCTTGTGTGGGGGCATATTGGACCCGCTCGGTACCCACTGCTGTGATAGCACCAGCTAATGAGCCCGTCTGACAGACACACTTTTATATCATTTGGATGAGAGCACGCATATATATTCTTACAGGAGCATAAATGAAAGCATGTGCATAAACAGCCCGTTTTACACACTGCTAACATCCAATCCCTAATGGAATCGGTAATTTTTTGGGGGGGGGTAAATCTGTGTGTTTATTACAGCACATGTTACATGCACCACTTGGGAGTGTCACAATCGCAATGCATTCGCCTGGTTGTCTAATTAATCAAGTCGTGCTCAAGGGAGGGGAGGTGTCACTTCATTTGAGACAAGTGCAAAGAAATAAATTACAGTTAACTGCCCCTGAAAACACTTTGTTAGCACTCACAGGGTTCAAAGTTAGAGTCGAAAATAGACAGCGTTCTGAGATTTGAAGGAGACCTCTCGTGGAAAACGGACTATTTATAATTGCCTGTTTACAATAGTCAGGAGTGCTGCCGTGTGTCCCGTCAAGTGTGAAATTACCGTAAACAACCAAGAAAATCTTTTGTTATCCGGCTATTTCTAGCAAACGTTTGGCACTTCCGCCCACACTGTTATATAACAGTGGGGATAATTTCATAACCAGCGGCCTCACAGCAAGTGAACCACCGTCGAACGACTGTACACCGTCTGAAACACTATCCTGCAGTAATACCCAAATCTCCCATAAGTGGCAAAGCCAAACGGTAAGCAGAGCTGCATTGGGTTTCTTTGAAGGCACGGGAAAAAAAGTGAGGAATAAAATATCATAAAGTTGAAGCTGTTGCATGACATATGAGTGAAGGCGATGACGTACAACTGTGTTATTTGGTGCGTTATAACTAAGACAGCAGGGAACAGTATGTTTGTGCCTAGCTAAGTGCTTCCTAAGTGGATGCTGCCCTCATTAGCTTTTTCATACAAAATGTCTATAATTATATGAATGTATAAGAAGGAGATTGAAAGGTTGGTTGGTCCAACTCGGGCAATAAATGAGCATAAGTAAGCAGACGGGCTTACATTCTTCTATAAGGCACGCCACTAAAAATACATGTAACGCAATTTAAATGTTTATGAAGTATGAGCAAACCATTATGGTAGCGAATTAGCATAAGAGCTTGTCTCGTGTTATAGAAAGAAATCCTCCAGGATTGGTCATAATAATAATAGTACACCACTCAAATTGAAATGAGGCTTATACCGGTATTTAGAAATCACTTAGACTAAGTAGGGGCGTGCCGATGTCCATGATTGACAGCGGCTGAAACCCAAACTGGCCTCAGCTGCATAGGATGGAGAAAAAAAAACTCAAGTCCATAATATACATTACACATGAATGATATGTTTCATTAGTCTGATAGTGACAACTGTAATTTTATTAACTAATGACACACTTAAAAGCTACTCTATTCTTATTCGAAGTCACAGTTTGTAAGTATGTAATAAGGAATAGTGCTTGCTTTTGTTTTATCATTGTTATGGATGATGAATGAGATAATTACGAAAAAAGGCCCACTCTAATCTTTCAAGTGAACTGTTGTAGAAACAATACATCAAGTCAACATCAGTACCGAGCGGGACGTCTGCTTTACTCTATTATAGCGTAACTGCTTTATTTAATACGGACTTTGTGACCTTGGCAGAAACATAGTCTTGGGACTTCTGAGAAAGGCTGAGCATGATTGGTCAAAATATTATTACTTTCAAAGTTCAATGTCATCAAATTATATACAGTTGATAAACAATTGGTAAAAAAAGAAGGCTATTTTATTTATTGTGTCTTTATTTGCCTTTATGGTTTTCTTTTAAGTGATCTTACTGATTTCTCAGTACTCGAGTATCTTTTTGACTGAGTACAGAGAGAAATAATTGGAGGACTACTTTTTCCTTTCACTTTAATCACATTGCCATAAAGTAACATACTCTTACTTGGCTACAAATGTTTTACAAATCTACCCACCTCGCTCTGACACTAAGTCCGTTAAACGAGGAAGACCACAACGGCCCTTCATTATCTTTAAAAGGGGACACTTTACAGAAAATTGACTTTCCAAAAAGTACCTGTTGTCGTCACACGGCCATTTAATCACAAAGTAACCAAGTTCTTTCATTACAATCTCAGCTTCAACAAACAAAAGTACCTCCTAGAAAAAAGTAATTTAGAGGGGTCATACTGTTGGTGTAACCACTACCGGGCAACGTTGGCCAGTAAAGTGTATCCCTTGCCACATTATTACTACCCCCGCCTTGAACTGCAATAGACCAGACAGTGAGAGGAAAGAGGAGGCACTCGGCCTCTGCTCTGTTTTAAATTAAAAATAAAATTGTGAAGCTGAGAAAGACGAAGCTTTTCTTTATTATGCTACACCCTACAGCCTGCATCCCAATGGCGTATTGCCTTTGACATGCTAAAAGATGAGTCTCTTAGAATGTGTGACACGCCGGAGAAAAGTTGTGAGGACAAGATGCTGTTTGAGGCTGACTGTTCAAGAGTGCCACCTAGTGTTGACAAGATGAATTATTGGCTAAAGTATTTGGCCCAGGGCCCAGGTTCATTAATAAATGTGCTCCGAAGGAGCAGAAACTCACATCCAGCTCCATTTGGAGTCTCGGAATAATTGTAAAATGTTGAGACTGTGATGGAAATGTACTTAATAAAATATTTTGGATTTTCTTGCCTCTCCACTCATACTATTTATTCCATTAGTTGAAATGCGCCGTGAAAGAACCGCCACTCTCCACCATACATCACCGATCATTATTGCATCTTAGCGTAATTGCCCTCTCCCTGTTGCGCGTGCACACTTGGCGGGGCCCCTGAGTGCTATCGTTTCTATGCTGGGGCAAGAAAGTGAGTGAGAGTGAATGAGAGAGAAAGAGAGAGAGATATGCATAGCCAGCTTCTTTCCGCCACCAATCAAATTACTTGACCCAGCCGCAATACATCACTGCCAGACTGTTTATTAAACAAAAAGCCATGATTCAATTATTAATGACAAAGATTAATTAAGACCCTGTGCAACACATACACACACAGGTCAGGGAGTTGGGTATATGCACGCTCACACACATATGTGCAGGCAAGCAAACAACGCACAGACACGCGCGTGATTTGACGTCACGTTTAAGTTAATTTGACAACAAGAACCGCAGCCATCAAGCAGGGTTCAACGCAACATGCCGACGAGCTTGTCAGCTAACTCAAGGGTTTGTTTATTGAGGTGCTAATGCTTCTGTAATGGTTTACTTGAGGTAGCATCTGGTGCTGCAAAAGGCCAACTGCTTGTATGCATCTGTGAGGTGACTTATTCCTTTAATACTCTTTATCACTTTATATAATCCAATATATCCGGGATTGTATTCTTGATTTATTTGCTAATTATGCATTGTCACCTCACACAATAACAAAGTTTTCCATTTGTATTTTTTCTATTGTGCTTAATAGGCCGAACATGACTCAAGTGGAGCTTGGAGAAAGTTAGAGATAGCGACTGTGTTTGTGTGCGTGCGTTGTGTATCGATGGAGGGATGGAGAGATGATAGTTGGATAGATGTATAGCTTCTCTATATTCATGGAGGATATCTCAGTACACAATGGAGAGCCTCCACAGCCTTCTTGCACACCACACTTGATGATCATCCAGATCTACAGCTTGTGATTGCTCCCGAGGTGAATCACTAGACACCCGTCATAAAAAAACACACACGCCATAAAAGAGCAGTAATGCGTGTGTGCGTATGGAAAAGCGAGAGAGCATCATTTGCATTTGTGCGTGAAGGTAGGTGTTTATGAGGAAAGGCAAGCTCAATGGGCCAAACAAAACCACTCAGCACATTATAGCCCAAAGCATTAAATTAGGGTGACAACAAAAGCCGTAAAGGCTCGTATGGCGTTGTAAACCACCGAAATCATTAGCACAGCTGCTTAATTGCCTGACCGAGCCTATCCGGACGCTCACATACATTCTTTGACGCCACAAACAAACAGAGCGAGGCTACGAGACATCTATGCCCTCCCCAAAGAGGCCATAAAGACGCGTGATGAATGGAAGGCCGAGCTTGTTCGGCGCAATCAGTCAAGGAGACGGGGCAGCGTTGCGTTGACGACATTTGTTCCGAAACAAATTTATCACGCCGCAATTTGTGTGCAACACAATATCGTCGCAGTCTCTTTATGAATTTGGCTTTCAGTTTCTGCTGCTAACAAGATTTTGGACCATGAAGCCAACATTGGTTCGGCCAAACAAAAAAACTAAATAAGAGGAAAGGTCGACTACATCGCAAAGCAATCATGTGCTTCGCCAAATGCTAGCTAATTTCTGGTTTAGATCGTAACGTCTCATACTTCTGCGTCAAGCCTTCAAATGATCCTAGCTGATACAAGGTGAAGAAACTTATTTAGTGGCTAACATTTGTACTTGCATAATGGTTTCGGGTAGGAGAGGGGATTTTATCATTTTTACAACAAATGTTTCACGGGAACATCCTTGCAAGGAGACCAATTCATCATCACAATAAAAATCATATAAACTTGTGAACAAAAACACAACCCGCGGTGAAAGCGTCTTTATCCTTGGGAGAGATGACAAAGAGGTTACTCAGACTATAAAATTCGTGTATGTTGAGGTACACTTTGCTTGTTAGTCCGATGAGTGCCATTTACACGTGTCAGCTTATCTTGCAAAATTGTGTGGGTGTTTTTAATAACACCCAGAACACTCTGCTCTTAAGTAAACACTATTTGAGAAAAATTACATCAAAAGCACTGTAACACTATGAACGTGTTAAATCATAGTATGAAAGACAGTAAGCCGCCTTGATTACAGGGGCACTCACTTGGCATATTATTTACAGAATCTATAGCACGGTTTTTAATAAAACATTAAAAACACATTTGAAATATTGAGTGATACCAAGAGCAATGGATCAGATACATTTATAAACAGTTTACCATCTAACATCTCATTAGCCTGCTATGGACATGTGTTGTTCATTAGCTGCAGTGAAGCAAGCCAATGCATCGTTTTTACAAACTCTATTTGTTAAATTGCTGTTAAATATAAAAATATTAATAAACCATAAAATCAAATGACCGGATCAAGCAGTATTATGACTCGGCACACAGGAGTCAGGATTCAATAAATCCTTAGTGTGATTTGCATTTGAATATGTGACACGTGCGTGCTGTTAAAAGTTGTTCCTGTATGTCGTGTCAGCCGTTTTTTGGCCAGTCAGCACTAACGCCAGCACTCCAGCATAATGAGTAATGAAAGGGCATCAATAACAGGCATGGGTGACATAGCTTTTAATGATAGCGGCCATCAGCAAAGAAGCAATGGGAAAGGCAAAAGGGGCTCAAGGATGGATGGTGAAGGAAGGAATCGTTAGAAACAAGATGGTGACATTGCTAAACAGGAGCTGACCACTGTTGCAAAGGAACAGGATGTTGTGACAAGTGCTTATTACTTTTTCCTCGTAAACCAAATTGTCGGACCTTTGTTTGTTCAAATAAATCTTATTTACTCGTGAGCAACATTTTATTGCTGTTTGTGATCCAGATGATTTGTGAGTACAATATAAAAATATCGCCTTTCAGGGTTAGGGGAGCCCCTCTGTTTATCCTCCCTGTTTAAAGGGAGAAATAGATAATTCCGCTGGTCACGGACCACACAAAAAAGATTTTTTTTTTTTATGTTTGTCTGCAAGCCACAGCTTGAGACTTTGATCCTTCTGCCTCAGGATGACTCTTTGTGACTCAAGAAAATATATAAAGACATTACGTTTTATTTTAGTTCGTTCTGTACTTAAAGTGATCTTGTAATTTTAAAATGAGTTGGGGTTTTTTTTTGCTCATAATATGCATCACAGTCACCGTTGTGTGACACCTGATGCAAACATTTATTTGCACTATTTGAAATCTATAAAATTGAATGCTTCTTGCTACATAAACTTTATTTAAAACTAACATGGCTCACCTCTCACAGATGACAGCACTATATACAACCCTAATGTAAATATATATATATATATATTTGCTTGTATGCATGTCGTGTACTGTGTCTTGTCACCGTGGGATAGTGGAAACGTAATTTCGATTTCTTTGTGTGTCTTGGCATGTGAAGAGGTTGACAATAAAGCAGACTTTGACTTTGATATATTTGAACAGGCTGTTGTTTTGCAAATATATAGTTAACATTGTTAAAGGAAATCAGGTTAACAATTGACTGCATGCGCAACGGCCTCTAAAATGATGACATGACACATAAGCAGTCAGTTTTGGTTTGCATTTTTGGTTTGTTGCAGGTGGATGATTTAGCATTTGAACAATCAAAAAGAGCCAGGCAATACCAGCATTCCTTCATTGACTCACCATTTTAAAATGGGAGGGGGGACTCAGAGGTCTCCTGTTAGAATTTGAGGAGCTCATCACTTGAAGTCGGGAATGTGCTCAGATTTGCTACACTTGCTGAAAACACCCCCAAGAAGACACAGAAAAAGTCAGCTGATGGCTAGGCCTCACCATTTTAATCAACCGGGCTGTTAGCTGCAAAGCTAACAAACAATTCAAAAAAGGTCACATTATATTACATACTGAAGGAAATAATTTCAAAAATAGACTTACTTGGACAGTGTCGCTTGCTGTGTCAGACAGTTTGTATCGCTCCCATGGAAAATTAAAGATGTTTTGCTCATCCAGAATTGTATTGTCCCAGATTGCTCAATCATCCTTAAAATGTTTATTACAAATTAACATTTTGGGAGTGGTTTGGGCATGCATTCCATGCATTGATAAAGTCCAGCCACAAGCCTTTTTATGTTGCTCGGCTGAAGGGAAAAAAACAGTGGATGTTCTCCAGCCATACATGCATAATTGTTTGCAAAGAAACTTCAGGGATGAATTGAAAATTGTGGAGGCGGGGTTAGTGATGTCACAAACACAAAAGGTTTGTCAGTGACATCATAAATCCACAGTCTGTTAAATGATAGAAATGGAAATTGGTGTCGTGGTACACTCGCTTGACTTGTGTACAGACACCATGAGTTTGATTCCCGCATGTGTGTGTGTGTGACAAAAAATAAAATAATTTTTTAAAAAAAGGAGGAAATGAAAATTATTAGCGTAACATTTATCACAATAAACATAATTAGCAGCAGCAGCGGCAGCAGCAGCAGCAAAATGCACTGTCATGTAATTGAACATGTTTCTAGCCGCAAAAACATGGTCGTTGCAGCTTTGAGCAAATACGATTGCTGCAGCAACACATCCTGTTTCATATGTCCACATCCTGTACAACAAATAACACTAATAACAACAGATATGATGAAGCATGGCGAAACATGCTGAAATAACTTCAGAAAATAGCAGCTTTGCTCCCCTTACGAAGGCTCCCATTGGTCATCTACAAAGTCACAATTAAAGTTAGAAAAAACACACAACATGTAGAGTATAAAACAATCAGAAACGCATTGAAGATTGACATTTCTCAGGCTGCCATGACACTAAATGGTCACATGGCCCAGTTTAGAAATGTGCCGTGTCATGATTGTGCAAGTTGATATATAAACACACGGCGGTCAGTGGTTTCGTTTTTGACTCCGCACGAACTGATACACCTTCTTCTTCTCCGTCCTACTTGACCTGGTAGAAACTGGACATTGTAACATAATCCTCCTCCTTTTGATGGGCTCCTAACATACCAGACGTCGAGTCTCCTGGACTGAGTGGTGCGTTCGCCACAAGCGGCAAACTGGCGCTCTGGAGACTGTCGTCTCCATCGGTGCAGCTGCTGTTGCGCGAGATGGAAAGCTCCAGCTCTTCCGTGCTGGTGCTGCAATCAAAGTTTTGCGTGGAGCCGGGATAAGTGGCCAGTGTAAGATCACTAGTTGCACAATGGATAGCGTCCAGGATTCTTTCGGCTTCCACCACTGGGTAGATTTTAAGTGTACTGAACTCTTCTGGTTTTATGGTGAGTACAAGGGAAACCTGAAAACAAACAAAACAATGACGAGAAATGTTCACAAAGATTGTGATTGAGGTCAAACTCACTTTATTGGGCCTGCTGTTGGGCACCAGTGTGGGTTTCGGATGCGGAATACTGGGCCACATGTAAGCAAACAGTCTGAGGGGGGGAAAAAAAATTAAGTTGTGAAATTATTTGTAAGCAGGTCCATTCAGAGATTCCTACTTTTTTTTCCAGAAGAACCCCAAGATGGACGTCAGCGCCAACAAAGAGAGAAGACACACAACCAGCTTACTCGTCACTTTCTCTCTCTCGTGATTTTGCGTCCGCGCTGAGGATCAACGGAAAGCCATTACTGTTTTGCAGCTTATTGAAATGGTCAAAAGTAGGAGGAGCTTCTCTCACCTTCAGGAATGGAGAAGGTCAACGGGTTGCTCCATTCGCTCCAACTCCCCTTGAAAGAAACGTAGGGTATTGCTCGTACTTTGACCTGATAATTCAAGTTTTTACCGAGGTGCTCCATGTCGATGGTCATTGTATCTGATGCGGAAATATTTCGAACCTGCAGGAAAGGAGTACGACGTTGATCAACGCATAGCAAGCATGGGGACGTTAATCCATGATTACCATTTTCTTGCCGGGACTCCAAATGACCAGCTGGAAAAGCTGATTTTCGACTTTCAGGTACTCCTTCTGGTAAGGAGTCCGAATGTGAAACACAGCCTGATTTGAGTCGCGCTTCAACGTCACGTTCCAAACCTCGGGACTGCGAGGTTTAACTGCAAGGACACAATAGACAATCGGGTCAGGTTCTGAAAAGTCAACTTTGATTAAAAGTACAGATGAAGACGCACAAGTGAAAATCTCAAAAGCGTCAAAAATGAATTTAAGAACACGTGATCTTTTTTCAATTGTCAAATTGAAGAATATTTAGGTCTGGGTTCTGGCTGCATCAATACTTTATTTTTGTAATAATGTTTGGTTTTCTCCCCAGTACGGAATTTCAGGTTGTTTGCCCACTGAAATGTGCAAGTACATTTTTAGATTAAAATTAAACGTGTGAACATTTTTCAAACTTGACAGATACTTTACACGTCATCCAGCTTAATTTTATGAATTGTTACCAATTTTCTTCAGTTGGACTGTCTTCCGGACGATGGCGCCCCCCTTCAGGCGGATGGTCAAGTTGAGACCGGCCAGGGGATTCAGTTCGGTTGAGGTGATCGAACCTCCCGACTCTGTCAGACATCTTATTTTGTTCACTTGCAGGTCGGTGAAACTGAGAGTAGAAAAAAATATGTTGTACAAAGATCATCAGGTTGATTGACAGTTGGCAAAATGTCAACATAAATTGTCTTGTCAGTGACAGCCAGGCTTGCATTTTCTCCAAAACATTTACCACACGGTCATCGATTCCACGCCGTCATCCTCATCTTCATCATCCTCGCTCCCGTTGCCAGTTACCTTGCAGGTTAAACTGCTTTCTACTGTTGTGATGTGGGAGGTGCAGCTGATTCTGGAGTCTGGAAATTTAAATCAAGCCAAATATTTGCTAAAGTAGCCAGGAACAGCCGGGAGACATTTTTCACATGATCGTAACGCAATTAAGCTTAACCCTTAATATATATAGAGAGAGAGATTTTCCCAACACCAAGGGGTGAAGTCAGACAACGTGAGTGATAAAGCACAAGTGTCGTGTATCGATCAAACCATTGCTGGTCTCACCCAGGTCAGAGTCTCCGTGTCCACTCTGAGCCAGACAAGCCGCCGGGAGCAGCAACAGCATCGGCAGCATTAGCAACAGCGACGGCGGCGGCGGCGGCTCGGCTATCCGGCAGCCAAACAGCATCTTGTCTGCCTCTTCTTTTTGTTTTCAGATGACTTGACTGAAACTGACAGCTCTTTTCGTCAGAAAGGAAGAGGAGGGGTTGAGCGGCTCCGAGGCAGGACGGCTTCAGACTGTACACAGGATGCTCAGAACATCAGATGTTGACATCATTTTGGGGAGTTGTAAATCGAGACTTGTGAACTTGATTTCTTCCGTGTTGTTAGATTGGGCCTGTTCATAATTCGAGCTAGGCCGTTCTGTCGCTGTGACGACTGGCAACTTCTTACCTATGACACCCTTGGCACACCTATTAGTTGATATCAGTTAAGGTCACATGATTCTTCAGTAGCACCTGAATGTTTTCAGACAGGCTGTTCCGTTGTTGTCATCTTCTACTTGTAAACAACCAACTCACTATGAAGTGCAGAAGAGGCAATGGCCTCTGTTCTGGTTACCTCGGTTACCACGGTTTCCTGGACCCGAATGTAGTTTCACTCAAAATCGACTGTCACTCGATAACAACTAAAAAATGATTCGGCAAGATTGGGAACTGACTTTCATTTTGTGCTGTGATCCACATTTGAGGAAAAAGTCCAAATACAGTACACACAATTTGCTTGTTCTGTGAAAAATGACATCTGAAGCAATACAGTCTAGTGCAAAGTAAACCCACTCCAGAAACTCGCCCCCGCCAAACCACACGCCTGAGGTTTGTATCTCGGCACAACATCGCAAAACATCTTCAGCTGTGGTTTTAGCGTTTAGTCGCCTCCCACCCATGCATTGATAGGAATCTGATGAGCCACCTGTTTATGCTACTTGCCGCCGCATTTCTGGTGGCCTCAACATGCTGAGACAGTCAAACAGTTGCAGTCGAGGAATTGGGCACCAAGGAGATGAATTTTGAAATTCCAGCTTCTTGAATTGTTCCGCTCTTTATGTGCTTAGACCAACATGGAGCTGCATCCTGTTGAGGATGGCGTATATCTATTTCAGTCATCTATCGTGGTGACGCGTGTACTGTAAAAACCGCAACGATAACTCGCTCAGTGATGCGTTTACGAGAAGCCGCATTGAGCGTGTCTTTGAAGTACCGCTCAGACAGCCACGTGGACGACGCCTTGGTGCGTGGTACTGTGTGTGAAAACTACTTCCTGCCCCCCCCCCCTTGTTTCTCAGTCAAACTCAGATCTTCTCAAACGTGTGAGCAGCTTCGGCGCTCTCGTTACCGCATCCTCTTGCTTAATTTGAGTTTCATTTCATCTCGCCACTTGCTGAGCATTAGCATTTAAAATATTCCCCCACCCACCATAACACTGCAGCTCTGCTTACCTTTTGGTAGCTTGAAAATGGCGAATATTCAACCAGCTGATGTCATCGAGGAAGCAATTATTAAACTTGCAACTTCATTTTATGACCTCCAAGAGACAACTATTTGTATACTATCACTTAAAAAATCTTTCCCATGCTATATCCCCGATATAACTAAATGATATTTTTAGATGAGGGTTTGCTTCAGTATTCTAAATAAGGACCATGCTAACCAACATTTCTTTTTTTAGCTGCTTGCACCAAGATTATTTGATCCGAACCAAAACTGCAGGTGCGAATAGATCTGTCACCAACGGCAGTTTGCCTCATTTAAAGTGTGACATTACCGCAAAAACTGTGAAATATCAATACTTCATAGTACAACCGATTAAAAGTCGTACCACTTATCGCATTCACGGCGGAGGAAGTGCAAACAATCACAGAATGATTTAAAAAGATGAATTGTTCAAACCTTAATTGGAAGACGATACAATTCTACATGATACTAAAATGGAGTTTAGAATAACTGGAGGTGAACAAACAAGTGGGGAAGGTTCTCGCTTGCAACGCCGACCTGAGCGACAGGTAAACCACGGACGGCGAGTGAGAGGCAGGTGCTTACTCACAGACAGTTGGCAGGAGAGGCGCCGTCGTGGGAATCCTCCCTCGCACGCATTCTCACTCCCTGGCAGCTCTGAAGCGTCCCGCCAACAGAATGCAAGAGCTCACAGACATCAATTGGGACGACGGGATGCCATCAAATCGGCCCTGTAATTAAATGGATCCAATGTAAGCTGACACTGAATGTATGAAGATGGGCATTCCTGAAACAAGTTGTTAGATGTAATCATGCCTTCATTATTAAATTGTCATTACTCTAATTTTCATGTATAGTAGTTTCAACCAATATCAGCATCAGCTAGAAGTTAAAATCAACTGTGAAGGGATTCAAACCCTCAAACTTCTGATCCGAAGTCAGACGCCTTATCCATTAGGCCACACAGTCACTGACTCTTCCACCTTGGCGTGTTGGTCCTTGATACTAACGAAATATGGATTGATTATTGAAAATCTCGATCATCCTGCTTTTTACGCCTACAGAAAGCGATGGCTTCATTTTATAGCGTACATCTTTGGCCATGATGCATATTGTGAGATGAAACACGTCGCCTTTATTAGCTGGATATGGAAGCATTCCCCGACAGTGCTTTAGGATACATATACTTCTCCACATAGACACATAGCAGGTTCAGCTCTGCTCTGGATGAGCGCTCTGATAATAAAGATTGTCTATTGCCAGGAGGCCATGATGAAAGGTGTGTGAATTATTGCCTTAGTCGATCTGATATCAGAATTCCCGTTGATAAAGAGCGAAACCTAATAACTCTCTGGGTGCTGCTTTCATAATTTAAAAGATAAATTCATGACATTCTGATTTAGTTTTTCATCCTGACAGCGCCGCAGATCATTTTTGGGGGAAATAATATGCAGCTAATACAATCTGATTAAGAATGCCTCCCTTCAGTCAGCCTTGCTCGGTATTGCAATTCATAACGCTAAATGTACTGCTTCCATATAATTTCCCATATCATTTTTTTTTACCTTGAGTTTTTAATGACGCATGGAAGAAAAGTAACCATCTGTGTGCAACATACTTAGGATGCATGTGGTGGCATTGGGAAGGGTTAGCCCTTCGCTGCTAATGAGTCCCATTGTGTTAGATTGACTGAACTTAATTTCTGCAAGGAGATTTGAACAACAGGCGGGGGAAATATTAATGAAGTAGAAAGACACTTTAGCGTCACCAGTCCGTCACTTTGCTTACTGACTTTGTTTGTCGTTATTCAGGGTGGGCATTGTGTGCTCAGTAATTGTGATTCAGTAGAGAGACATAAAAATGTTTTGTTTGTTTCTAGTGTAGCCTACAAATGGCTTGGCCACCTCTGCTAAGCTAAAGTCAAATTGTGAGCATGTGTTCAGCTTTTTTGGGGGGACTTTTTGTTTCTCACATTGATCCCAAAAGAATGGAGAGGAATTATAGTGAGGCTACAAAAGAATACACCCGTCTCCATTGTTTTTAAATAACAAAATATGATTGGAGCCAATCACCAATCGGTGAGTTAAGTAAATCGAAATCAGATCAGAAGATCCAATCCATTTAAAAAGCTTGTTTATTTACTGTAGTCTTTTTCCCACTACTCCTGACATCTCAACTTAAGCGGAAAAGTTGCTCATGTGTTCTGCCGGTAAACATAAATGTGTTGGTATTTTACATTGCAATGAATTTGTTAGTGTCATCGCTTGGGGCACCAGAGTAATTCTGCATCAGTAGTCCTTTCACCATTTTATTGCCATGACCCCCCTCCCTTGCTCTCATCCGGCTTTCTGCACCATCCCTCCAGCCGCAGCCGCCATCATACATCAGCCGACAACAGCCACGCTTTCTCCCTCCCACCCCCTTGACGACGACATATTATTACTCACACACGCTATCCATCCACTCAGATCCCTCCCACTCGCGTACTTTTTCATTACTCTTTATCACCCCGCCATCTCTATTTCGCCACACCCTGTCCTGCATTCCTCTGTTTGAATTATACCTATTTATTAATTTTTCTCTTTGATGCAAACTTGCATGCAACACGTCAACCCACACATCCCAACACGGTTTTAGTCCACAGTCTTTTGATTACAAAAAGCGACTATGCCTGCTCTTTGTTGTGAACGTGCACTAGTCATACGTGGGCTCTCTTTAATGACTGTCATGGCTTTCTTGGTTTGGTCATGCGACATTTGGAAGCTGGACCCTTACACACTGTGACGTCATTTTCAGTCGACAGTACAAGGCAAAATGGCCGCCCCCTGAAATAAATAAAAGCGGGTAGATTTTTCTGCTTAATTCATTTTACACAAATATTATTCGGTATACCATGTTTAGGACAGGGTACGTAGAAAATATAATTGTTAAGAACAATTTTTACTTTACTTTAAAGGGGATGTAATATGGAAAACTGCTTTTTCAATGGCTTGTCTAAACATATTTTGGTCTGTCCAGGCAGCCATCAAGTATGAAACAAAATGACCATGTAAACCTTGCTATCTTACAAGTAGCCCGATGCACAAGATTTAATCATTACGAGCTGTCCTTTAGTTGCTTTTTTTACTTGTTCTTATTGCGCCTCACCATAAGATCATGGTAACCAAAGTCCTAAAAGCCATTGGCCCAGCATTTTACTGGGCTGAACCCTGTCAACATGATAGCCAACTGAAAATGCATTTGTGTCCCTTGATATAGCCTAAGCTGAGGCATGATATTTTAGGGTTAGGTCATAAACAAATCCAGATGATATATTCATCTATCACATTTGCCATCCCCCTTCTTGCTCCCTCCACCCATCCATTAACCCCCCCCCCCACACACACACACACGCACACACTTGTGTTGCATATGAGCCAGTGGCAATGCAATGATCAAGTTAAACAGGTCGTATGTATGCATGGAGGCCTACTAAACTATACTGCTGTGCATAGCTACCCTTTGCCTGCACTGACTGTTATTTTCACCACATTATCATGTGCCACGATGAGTGAGTGAGTGCCAGGGATTCATGGCCAAGTGTGTGTATTTTATGTGTATGTGGATGTTTTATTGCCGTCACAGGAACCTTGAGGGCTTCGATCAAAATTTTATGTGTAACAGCGATGTGCACTCAAAACATATCTTGCACATTGAGTGCAGGTGCATGTCACTAAATTGGAATATCGTGGGAAACCTTTTTTTTTTTTTTGGTAGTTCACTTCAAAAAGTAAAACTATTATATAGACTCACTACTCAGTCACACAGCCTTAACTTAATTATTTATATAATATTTGAAGTTTACGTTTTGACGACCAGAATGAACTCCTCCATGATATTCTAATATCAGAACTGGGCAATTTATTAGACGGAATTGAAGAATAGGTTATCAACGCTTTGAGACACGTTTTATGCAATGAACACTCCACGGCAGCCAAGCGTAAGAAATGGAACTTAAAGACTTACTGCTCGTTTGAGCTTCTCTGTGCAATTCAATAGTGCCACCTATGGGTTGAGCAAAAGTTGAGTGCTGATGGACCAGGTTAAAGTTGAGTAACTAAAATATGTGCCAACTGCAACAGCCAGATATTTTTTGTGGCTTCTTCTCAATGCACCTACATACTTTTCGAAACATCACACTGGCACACCAAATCCAAAATAATTGTGTGTTTAGAAATGATATTGGCAATTTCTTGTTATGATGACTTGTCAACAGGTGGACACAGATGGACGGTTGCTTCTCCCTGATGGCTTGTGACGGACTCAATGATTGGAGTGAGGTTGGGTCTCGTGTACTTTTTATTTGGATGTCGACTCTGGCGTCCAGTAAGAAAGCCACTGTCAGTGGAATAAAATGTTTGAGGGTGTAACATCTAAAATTCTTGTATAGATAAGAAGAGAGGACTCATGCTGGATGCCTTGTGCATCACGAGACGCCAAAAACATCAGAAAAACAGACATGGCAAAAAAGTTTGAATGCAAAAAGTGTATAATTCAGTACTACACAGTCACGGTCTTTGCACATTTTCATCAGTTATCTTCACACATATAGACTGTAATGTAGGCCTATTTAGAATTTTTAATTTTACATAACAGTCTTCCAGCATTTATTAAACATTTTAAAGAGTTAGAAGTTAGCAGGATAGCGTGTGTTCAAAATAAGTTACTCATTACTCATATCAAGTGGCTCAGTTCCAGACCATTACATGGGAGACATGCTCTTGAGAAGCACCATGAGAAAAACATGAAGGCCACGGGCTTAACAATTCATCCTGATTTAAAAAAAAAAAAAAAAAAAGATAAATGCACCTTGCTGCCAAGCTTGAGAGCTGGGAATCATGGAAAAACATCCACACCCAGCCACAGATCTTCTAATGACAGAGCTGCATCCGTTTCCCAAGTCCAATCATTGGTAGTAAAATGTATGATGACACGCAGCTGTAATAAAGGTGAAACACAGGCACATAGAAATTGAATTATTAATCAATTCTGGGCGCTTTTCTCAGAAACAAATTGAGGGGATTCCAATAAAAGGTAGTAAACTAGAACGTTGGACGTTTTTTTAACACCTTGACAGATCGATACTTCACTACTTTCTATATTACTTGCGTGTGAATTCCCCTCCGTGTGTATTCTCATGACCCCACCCCCCCCCCCACACACACACACACACACACACACACAATACTGCATTCACGGTGTCACAATGAACCATCAGAAAGATTATGCGTCATCACAAAGCCAGCTTACTTATTGATAACCAGCTGAAATGATCCAGTCATTCAAAGGATGTCACCACCCTCATTGATTGCCAATGACAGCTAAAAAGTATGGCATCGTTCTCATTGATCGCCAATGACAGCGCGCAAGAAATGATGTCGTCTATATTGATTAACTATACTTGGGAGTATGTGGCAAATGTATGTTGTGGATCCATCATCTGAACGTGTCTCCCACAGAACAGTGAACCCGTGTTTATCGCCAAATATGTAAAACTATATTGAGCATAGAATCAGCTACTCTGGAGCGCCATCTTGTGCCCATGGAGGATATGATTTATATAATATTTTTTAGTCATTTAAATTTCAACTAGGTTAAAATAAACCCGTGTATCCAATTGCTGGGATATGGGGAAACGGTTATCTAAAAAAAATGCGTGTAACTTAAATATGATTATTATAAATGTACATCTTTACACTATTCCAAGAAGCACAAGAATGAGACAGCTTCTCTAATGGTTCAAATGTGCCACATCCAATATGGCGACGACATTGACATACATGTAAAAGCCGAATGCGTTATCTACTATGAGTCCAAAGACGCGCACCGCCTACGTACACAGTAGGTCACATGATGGCGCATGGTCCAGCTCGGTAACAGCAAACTAGACGGTTTACACTTGCTGAGTTTAAGTGCTCGAAACACACACAATGATGTTTAACACAATAGAAATAGACATGTTTTGGCTTCTTTAGAGGGAAACGCGAAAGGCAACCAAAATGTACGCAAGTGTCTTGTTTTTCATCACATTGAGCTGTATGTGTTCTCCTGGCAAAGGGGTAAGCTAAAATATGAAACGTGTAAACTGTTCTTTGAAATACTTGACATATCAATTAAGTCAATAATATTAATAAATTTGTCCTACCTCCAATCAATTGATCAAAATCAATTAATCGTCCATTCCTAAGTCTAACTTTGAGAACATGTTTTTGTCTTGCAGTTGTCATCTAAGAGATCCTTCACAATAGACTATAAAAAAAATTGCTTCCTAAAAGATGGGCAGCCCTTTCAGTATGTCTCAGGCAGCATCCACTACTCCCGAATCCCACGTTTCTACTGGAAGGATCGGCTGCTCAAGATGTACATGGCGGGCCTCGATGCCATCCAAATGTAAGCCTGGAGAACCACTAACAACTTCTATGTCAATAATGTAGGACTATCTGATGGTATATTCTTCGGCCCTGCACGCAGATATGTTCCTTGGAACTTCCACGAAACAGTGGAAGGGATCCACAACTTCACAGGGGATCGGGATTTGGAGCACTTCTTGGATTTGGCCAATCAGACAGGCCTTTTGGTGATCTTGCGCCCAGGCCCATACATCTGTGCTGAATGGGAGATGGTGAGGAATGATAAAATCATGTAATAAAGTCATATAATTAAGTTTTTAAGTCCAGAGGAGTCTCTTTGCTCGAACAGTCCATCTGTGGGCAACCTCTGGTTCGATAGAAAAATTGAAACATCCCACAGGATAGATTGATAAGTCAATCGGTCACCGTTGCAAAGTTTTAAGCCAACGCCAAAATGTCCTCGCTTTACGACAGTGAAGTAACCAGACTTTTTCTCTCTTATAGGGTGGGTTACCAGCATGGTTACTCCAAAGAAACAACATAAGCCTACGCTCAGCTGATACAGGTACAACATACAAAATTAGAGGCAAAACGATTAATCGACTACTAATTATTAAATTAGTGATTTTTGACAATCGATTAATCGTTTTGATACCTTTTTTAAATGTAAAATTGTCAAGATTCTCAGAATTCCAACTTGTCAACAATAAATAGTCTACTATCTGTTATCCTCCATGAAAGCTGACTGATTATTTTTTCAATGAATAAAAATGAAACCAAAACGTTTGTCCTTTTTTTTTTTTAACAGGTTACAGATCAAATGATTAATTGACTCATAATTCATGTATTCTGCACTATCAATCTCAAATAATGCCCCATGTTTCAATAAAGGGACAGAAATTAACTTCTTTTTTAAATCCGATTCATCGATTAATCAACAAAATAGTCGATAGATTAATCGATTATTAAAATAACCGTTAGTTGCAGCCCTACAGGAAGTACTTTTTTGGTCTTGATATCTTTAAATTACTGTACTTTTTTTCTCCAGATTATTTACAGGCGGTCACTAACTGGTTTGCTGTTCTCCTCCCCAAAATGACACCCTGGTTGTATGCTAATGGCGGGAACATCATCAGTGTCCAGGTAAAGGAATAACTGCATTGTTTCTCAAGTGGAACCTCCAAATCTATTCCGCCGGTTGCTTCCGCTGTCTGTCACCGCTAGGTTGAGAACGAGTACGGAAGCTACTACGCTTGTGACTACAACTACATGCGTCACCTGCGGACCCTTCTGAGAGTTTTTCTGGGCCAAGACACCGTCCTGTTCACCACCGATGGCAACACGGATAAGGAAATGACATGCGGGACTCTGGAGGGATTATACGCCACTGTGGACTTTGGCACAGGTTTGGCATTTGCTGGGAATGGTCTTTAAGAACAGCGTATTTGATCGGAAGTCATAGTTGTGTTTGCTTTTGCGTAGGTGACAACATAACAGAAGCCTTCAACAGGCAAAGGCGGTTTGAACCGCAAGGTCCTTTGGTGAGTTGTAACACAAAGTTATCCTTGCGGTATTTATTGGCACAAGTGAAATATGTTCTTGTGAAATGTTGCAGGTCAACTCAGAGTATTATACTGGCTGGTTGGACCACTGGGGTGATGAACATGCCATGGTTGATACTCAGAAGGTCAGCAGAGGGTTAGCAGAGATGCTAAGCATGGGCGCTAACGTCAACATGTATGTCCATACAAACGTTAAGTACTTTTTTTTTTTTTTCTCCAGAGTAGAAATCTCTTCGGCTGGCTGACCTCTATTTTGAATTTGAAAACGATTTAGTTTAGCTTTAGTTTACTCCACCACCTCCCTCCTCCCCCAGGTACATGTTTGAAGGAGGGACCAACTTTGGCTACTGGAATGGTGGGGTTTAAAGTCACTGCCTATACTTGCAGTATTTAATATCTTCCTTGTTTCTTTGTCACTCAACTCTTGTCACGATTTATGCTAAGGCGCTGACCATGACACCAGATTCCGTCCCGTGGTGACGAGTTACGATTATGACGCCCCGCTATCAGAGGCAGGGGACCCCACAGAGAAACTGATGGCCATCCGAGACGTCATTAAAACGGCATGATGGCTTGACACACCACCTACACAATGTTGATAGAACGCCTACACTTGCACACGTAGTGAAAAACAGCATCGTGTCATTTTCTCTGCAGTTTAAGAGCATTCCCCTCGGACCGATGCCACCCGCTACTCCCAAATTTGCCTACGGCTTTGTGATGCTCAGAAAGGTAAGTTTTTACCACAAGTTGTATTACGTATAATTTCCAGGAAGCCATTTTTTTTTTTATATCAAGGTGCATCTCAATGCATAAAATTGTAGAAAAGTTCATTGACAGTATTTTAGTAATTTAGTTGAAAGCTTGAAACTCAGACTTAAAAAAAAATATTTTTATATTTATAGCTTACAGTTATCCTTTTTTAATGCAAATTTGTAATGCATAAGCTTACTAATAAGTTGTTTGCAGTTTTTTAATAGATTTTTTTTTTGCCGGCAATCACATTTTTGGTACTTTGTCTCTCATGCAAACATGTTTCCCCCCCAGGTGGGCAACATCAGTAGTCTATTGGACACACTTTCTATGGAGCCTGTTTTATCAAAGTACCCTTTGACTTTTGAGGAGCTCAAACAGGTAGCGTCCCTCTCAAAACAGAAATCTCCTGGCTGCTGGTTTGCCTCAAATCTAACGCGTCATTTGTGTTCAGTACTACGGCTACATGCTGTATCGGACCAGTCTTCCCCGGGACCTTGCAGAGCCCACACCGCTCATCTCTCCCATGAATGGCGTTCGTGACCGCGCGTATGTGTCCGTCAATGGGGTAAGCTCTCGCAACCAACTTGTGTGTTACAAGTCAAATCGAGTTTGAATGTTATTATTTGGGTCGAATTATGTGAACAGGTTTTCCAGGGTCTCTTGGAGAGAGACATCGTACTGGTGGTAAACGTGACTGGACGGCAGGGGGACATCATGGACATTCTTGTGGAGAATATGGGAAGAGTTAATTTTGGCAGCCATATCAATGACAACAAGGCAAGGCAACAATCCATTGTTTGTCAGTGAACATGAAGGCCCATCACTGCAATGTATTTTGCAGGTATTGCGTCTAGTTACAGGTCATGTGGAAACCCACAAACGGCAAGAAGCAGAGCACAGAAGGGGCCATGAAGAAAAGACTCATAAGAATAACAATGATTTTAAGGCTAAATTACATCAATTCCAGGGTCTCATCAGCAACCTAATCTTGGGCCAAGATGTACTCACTGACTGGAAGATGTACCCTTTGGACATTGATGGCGCCATTGCTGCTGGATGGCCTCACACGGTTAGCCTTCACAATGGAACAAACGGACCTTCCACTGGACCGAGCGTCTACATGGGAACACTGCAGCCGAGTGGTCGAGCATGGGACACTTTTCTCAAGTTAAATGAATGGACAAAGGTAGGTTAGCGCAGTTAAATAACGCTTTACAATTTAATTAAGTGTGCCTATCTTGATCCACTGTTAGGGTCAGGTTTGGATCAACGGTGTCAATCTGGGGCGATATTGGCCAACCAGAGGCCCGCAGCAAACACTTTATGTTCCCGGACCCTTGCTCAGCACTACCTTGCCCAACAACATCACCGTGCTGGAGCTGGAGGAGGCACCAGTACATACAAGGGTGCTCTTCATGGACCGACCTCTCCTCAAAGCCAAAGCTGCTAAGTCATGACCATCAAGTTTGAAACAATAAAATGTCGTTTCCATCTTAAAATATTTTATTACTGCAGTACCTTCATTTTAGAGTCTTTAGCTCTTTCCTGCTGGAGCGTTAGCTTTGCGATGCGCTTGCACACATCGAGGGGTGCAGAAGGAGAAATCCAGGTATTGGAACGGGATCTTGCCCAGCAGAGACTCACCACACTGAAAGCATCTCCTGGTGAAAAAGGACAAAATTGACATTTGCTGGACATTTTGTGACACTTTTCGAACGTGGCCACACAAGAGTCTTACTTGACGTTGGAGAGGCTGACTCCAGTTGCTGCTACTTGTTCTGCTAACCTCCTTTCAGCTGCCAAAGCTCTCTGGTGTTCAAAACAACTGTTTAATACAGGCTGGAATTCAAATGAGTATTAAATAAACATTTGCACAAGAACAGAAGTCACCTTTTCCCGATCTGATAAGGACGCAAATTTCTTCTTTTCCTCCTCTTCCATTTCCTGTTTCCTCTTCTCCTCCTTTAGTGTCTTTTCACGTTGTTTTTTCAGCGCCTTTTGAGCCTTTTTCTTCTCCGTCTTCATCGATTCGATCTCTGACGTTAAAGGCCCAGGTACCTTTGGGGAGAGCAGATGCTAAAAGTCGATTTCATTTGCGTGCACGTGTCAAAGTTGACATGCTAAGCTTCCTACCCGAGCCTTGTTGTAGTCGTACTTGTCGGGATGTTCGCCCATGTACTTCCGAAACACGTTCCTGGTGTCCTTGTCGGGGCTGACGTTATATGGGGTCTGCCCTTTCTTATCACTGGGAGAAAAGCTTATGATACACCATTTCAAAATTGAGAAATACTCCCCTCAAACTTCTATAGTACATGGAGCACCAAGTTTTAACAGGTATTTTAAAAATAAAAAAATAAAAATAAAAGAAATTCTATTCCTACCTGCATGCCGGGTCAGCTCCAGCATCCAGCAGCAGCCTGACGGCAGCCTTCTGAGCAGCCACTGATGCAACGTGCAGCAAAGTGAAGCCCGAAGAGTCAATGTGCTTATTAAGAAGAGTCAAAGGAATGCGGGTATCTGCAGGCTTGTCAACCAACGTCTTCCGAGGCTCTTCGGAAAGACGGAGGAGACGGCCCAAGGCATCTACATCTCCGACCTTGCAGGCTGTGAAGAGCGCGTCCCTCAGACTGTAGTCCCATGAGTCCTCCGGTGCTTCTGTGAGAGGACAACACAGGCTCGTACGGTGGAACCACTCAACTAAATCATTCCTCCCATAGAAGGATCGCAAAAGAATCCTCCAAAAAAATCTATTGGCGCTTACTGAAATCAGGTTTCACTCAATGTCGAGTGTTAATTTACCTTCAGCTTGTTTCTTCCTCCTACTCTTGTTCTTCGGTTGTGTTTGCTGAGGGGTGTCAGCTTCCACATTTATGTCGTCTGCTTCGGTGTTACTAAGTTCTCCCGCATCTGATAAAGAATTATGATAATCATTACAATTAATTAATAGCAAACGCTTGACTTTCCATAAGGAGACGCACCCTCTTCATGTTTGTCTTCCTCCTCCTCCTCCTCCTTCTTTCTCCTCCTTCTCCACCTCCTCCTATTGTGTCTGGAGGGTTGGATGTCAAACTCCTTGAGATCCTGTGTTCCAATGGTCAACTCCACCATCTCAAGCTGGATGCCACCTCCTTCCTCTTCATCTGAGCTGCTCTGGATATCTTCTACGGATGTACCAATAACAAATTGATAGTCGTAGTGGTATAACACAGTTCATGACCCTTCTTATGGAGATAACATCGATCGATGTCTAATCAATAAACTTTATACTATGGCAGTGTAAAATTGCAGAGTCGGTTTCTGATACTGAAACTGACCTTCCTCTTGTTCTGTTCTCGGTGGCGCTGCAGGTTGGACAGTTTTCTTCCATGCCTTCTTTGATACACTGCTGAATGTGGACAGGTCAGTGTCCTTCCCTGGAGCAAGAAGTTGCATCAACATTTGATCGTACAACATCTGTGTGACAAACCACTTCGACACATACATATTGTACAAGTTAGTAATCATTCAATTTACCGTAAACATCCACTGTGGAAAGCACACTGTGAACCCGATGTACTTCCCGAAAGGTTGCCCTGCGCGTGGGGAAGGGAATGCTGCGAATTCTGCCGTCCTTCTTTTCGAGCGGACTTGTGCGGCCGCCAAAGAAGATTGTCTTAATGTAGCTTGGAGCTCGTATAAATATGGCTGATGCTTCCTTCAAGTGATCTCCCCAGTTCATCAAAAGATCCTGGATATCCTGTAAAAACGTACATGAAGCAAGTTAGGACCTCTAGGTATCGTGAAAAAAAAAAAGTTAAGTGCAAAGGTAGCGCGGTGGTTGCCTTGACTAGCGCCGCCTCGTTGTAGCGTCTTAGCGCGGCTCCCGCAGACTTTGGTGTGTGACTGCGGTTTTGAGAATCCTTGAGTCCTTGAGCGGTGCCCCTCTTGGCCCGCACGGTGTATCGATGGAAGGTCTTGTGCTGAAGGACTTCTTTCCTTAGTAAGTGAAACCATAATGTTAGGAAACATTGGACAGTGTGAAAAATATGGAGTCTGTTGGCCTGAATTTTTTTTTTAAAACATTTGACAAAACAACAGCTCCACTACAAGATTGATGCGCTCAATTTTGCTCAATTCCTTGAAGTCAGAATTATTCACCAGCCAACTCCACACAAGTGAAAACGTAAAAAGGACGAGCATACCCTTGGAATACTCCGCCAGCAAAATGGCCGCCACCTGTCATGAGGATTATCCACATTGTCCTCTTAGTGATGGATTTTAAGCAGGACTCCAAATCTTGCTCCTCATTTGACTGATAAATAAAAATATAATTAAAACCAGCTTCAAAAATAAAAAAGTCACTCAACAATCTTTCTCTGGTACTACTTATAAATTTAGTATAGCTCTCAGAGAAATTTAGGCCTAGAAAGGGTTCTAGTCTTAAACCTTACCTTTCCGTGAAGAATGCAGCGGTAGACTGACAAGTAATGTCCCGCTGAATCCTGAAAGAGCACTTTGCTGGAGAACCTTCTTGTCATTAAGCTCGAATCATCCGAGTTGTCGTTATCCCCACCAGCGGCGCTCCAGTCCGTTTCGCCCTCATCCTTATCGGATTCTTCGTCGTCAGACTCTGAACCTGAGATACTTGACATATCTCCTGTTCGGTGATATGGACATGTGTATAAGTGACATAATGTCCGACTGTGTCAAACATTTTTTCCTTACCAATTCCTGTCTTCCTCTCAAACTCCTCTGTAGTAACTGGCGGCTTTCCTGACATTTTTAGTCTCAAGTTGAATCGATGCCAGTCGAGCTTGTAGTGTTCCATCTGAAAATTTGACACGTTTGCTCTGTCAACTCATGTCAAAATTCTTGGTCCATAAACACAGCAAAACATAGGTTTACAAATGCAATATGTTCCTTGACTCAGGGGGCACAATTTATTTTCTTAAAAATATAGTTTGTAAAATTGGTCATTCATAAACTGTGGTTCTACGGTAAAAGTGATTACCTGTTCTTCACGGTTAATGAAGGAGCATCTGCAGGCAGAGCAGGCCATCTTATCCGAGATCTCTCTGACATCCTCCGACGCTTTATCTTCTAACTCTGAAAGCAATGAAATCCAACAGTGACAACGGTTCATTATTAACATAACACATATATCATGAAAATACAACACTTTATACTTTCTAAGGCTGGCTCTCTGTTAGCACTTTCTTTTAGGATGGGGTTAACTTCTCTGAGTCCTGTGAAGGCCTCATCTTTGGAAGACAAGTCAAATATGGAGCAGTGGTTTGGACTAGCTGGGTTCATGTCAAACACCTGGAACGACATTCAAAGCAGATGTTAGGTAAGGCAAGTTAAATCACCAAAGAACATGGTGAAAAGATGAAATTATTTTTGATTAAAGAAGAAGCAGCCGTGAAAAATTACGTTTTCAGGACTGGGTTTAATGTTCCTGAGTCGCATAGTAACAAAATGCTGTTTCAATTGGTTCTGGGATAGACTAAATAAACCTGTAACTAGCAACCTGACAGATCTGAAAGTCTCGTCTGGTAACTAGAAGGTCTTGAGTAAGTCCAAGAACAATTAGAGCTTAGACTAACACTAATATTTTAGAATCTTTGACTGAGGGAAAGTAAGTGTTGAGATAAGATAAAAGAAATATTGTGTAATGTGCGTCCGTGCTGTTTTGAGACGTTTTAGTTAGTGGCTAGTCATTGATTAGGATGGATTTAGCCAATGCTAAATACATAAATGTGTACCAGGCTAACGTTCGACATTAAAAACAACTACAACACACGGATAAATTTATAGTCAAAGATTACAATTCATATTTAAAAACCAATCGACTTACCATGTATTGACACGAAAGTTACGTTGACGTCAGTTAACACACCGGGAGCCACTTCCCCGTTTGCATTAAATGGTGTTGTGTAAACCACATATTACTCCAGTGCCTCTACTGGTCACCATGTGTATGGTTCGGTCGTTTAATCAATCGTTTTTTTTTTAAATGTACTATTACAAAATAATGATGTATAAAATGTGGAATGAAGACAAAATATGTACTCGTAGCTTTTTGCTTAGTATTTATAGTAGGTGTGGTGTAGAATTCACATAAAGCTTTTGTCACAACCCTCGAAGGAATCACTGCCTTAACCCAAAAGTGCCAACAGATGTCACTGTCTTTGCTGAAAACGAATCCTTAGAGTTATAATAATGGTCTTTTTCGGTACAAAAGAGCTTCAGATCCTTCAAAGAGCATTATTCTACCTTTGAAAAACTAGGATACACCAAAACCACTTAAACTATCGCCATTATAATAATACATTTACATGTGTCGAGAAGAGCCCGGATAGCTCAGTCGGTAGAGCATCAGACTTTTAATCTGAGGGTCCAGGGTTCAAGTCCCTGTTCGGGCGGTGATTTTTTTCGTGTGTGAAATTAATAATCCAGTCTGAATCACGACCACTTCACAAAAGTTTGTAATCAATCCATCAAGAATTCATCAAGCATTTGAGCAAATCATCCTGTTCTATGATGGCAATATGGTTACTCAAATACTTTGGAAAATTGCGCTCAATTTGTGATACATATTTGGAATGTGATTATCATCTATGAAATCAGCCATCATTAGATAAATGCCATTTTGAGTTGGATTCAAATCATGCAGATTTAAAGATGGCTGTGAGTTTTCTTGATAACATCTCTCCACTTGTGGACAGGCGGGCTGCCGGCGGCCACCAGCCGACGGAGCAGCCTGCAGGGCTGCAGCTGAGGCACATCGGGGTGGACCCCCTGGTAGTACTCCAGCCTCTCCACGACCTTGGTCAGGCCCACCATACTGGCGTAGAACATGGGACCGCCACGGTGCTTGGGCCAGCCGTAGCCAAGCACGTAGATAACGTCTATGTCTTCAGGTCCGGCTGCTATTCCTTCCTCTAGGATGCGAAAGCCCTCGTTGATGAGGGTGTACAGACAGCGTTCCAGCACCTCCTGGGGATCTATGCGGCGCGCAGCCATGCCATTCTGGGCTCGATATCCTTCCAGGAAGCTGTGCAGCCACGGGTCGGGCCTGGCTTCACGACTGTTGTCGTACCGGTACCATCCGCGACCTGTTTTCTGTCCAAACCGCCCTTGCTCATAGAGAAGATCTGCGAGGGGGCTATACCTACGCCCTTGTCGGACTCGAACTGTAGTGCCAGGCTGCACCAGACCTTCTCCCTTCCTAACCTTCCAGCCGACATCAATCCCGGAGAGGTCAGACATTCTAAAGAGCCCCATGGCAAAACCAAACTCCTCCAGGGCTCCATCGACCAACTCGGGCGTGGCTCCCTCTTCCAACAAGAACAAGCCTTGTTCTAGGTAGGGCTTCAACATGCGGTTGCCCACAAATCCGCGACAGTTACCGACAGCCACGCCCACTTTTCCCATTTGTTTGCCCACGTTCATAATGGTGGCCACAGCTTCAGGAGAGGAGCGTGACCCATACACCACCTCCAGCAGCTTCATGACGTGCGCCGGGGCAAAGAAATGCATCCCGACCACCAGCTCTGGGTGGCGACTCCGCGAGGCTAGAAGGTCGATGTCCAATGAGGACGTGTTGCTGCACAAAAACGCTTCTGGTTTACAAATGGCAGACAGCTGCTGGAAGATTTGCTCCTTCAGGGCTACGTCTTCAAACACAGCCTCGATGACCAGGTCCACATCGGCTACTGCCAGGAGGTTTTGACTGTAGGTGATCAGGTCAAGTACTGGGGCCACCCCTCGTCTTTTGGCCCCCCTCTGTAGCATCCCTGATATGGCCTGCTTTGCCTCCTTCAGTGTCTTCTCATGGGTTTCCACGGCAACGACAGACAACCCCGCCTGAGCAAGGGAGACTGTTATACCTCTCCCCATTGTGCCAAGCCCTAAAAAGACCAAAGATGTAAAATACAGGATGATTTTACTTTTATTGTACAGTTGGTTTTGTCGAAATTAATTGAATTTCTATTTCAAGATAGTCACATACGTACCTTAAAATGGCATTGTGTGCAATATTAATTGCCTTACCTATGACCGCTGTTTTCCGGATGGTCCTTGGCTTGTTGCTGTCCCAGCGTGTGCCACTGGGCATGCTCCATCTGGCCACAACTCTCTGAGCAAAAAAACTGTACTGCAGAGCTCGAGCCTGGCCAGAGGTGAAGAGCGTGGCCATCAGCTCCTTTTCCCGCTGCATGCCCAGGGCGTAGGGCAGGGTGGCGGCCGCTTGCAGCGCTTGGACACAAGCCACCGGCGCTATGGCTCCACGGGCGCTCCGGCGGACCTTCTGCATCGCTGCCTCAAAGAGGGCATCGACATCGGGAGGGCAAAGACATGGCTGCTTGCTGACACGGCGGGTGTCCAGAGGCTGGTCTGAAAGGGGGGGGGGAAAGCTGATTCAGACAATCACTTGCATTGCTGTGCAAAATTCCAAAAAGTCCACCATTACTTTTCTATTTTAGCCACACGATCATTACCGTGGGCCAAACGTAGATTGACAAAATGTGGCATTTTAAAACTGTTCAAATTTGGCAGTATTGTAGTTTGCTTTTTGTTTCACCTGCAACACTCTTGGCAAACTTGACAGCTGCATCCACAGCGCTTTGATCAGTAAGTTGATCGACTATTGAAAGTTTCAGTGCATCAGCAGCGGTGATGTGACGACCTGTGAGACAAATATGACAGTCAGTGAGTCTGCGTGTTGAAAGAATTACATTAGAAATCATGCTCAAGGCTGACCTCCGTTGGTCATTTAAGAACACTACACAGACTACAAATATTTTTATCCAAAAATGTGTTTGCAAAAGCATGTTTCACATTATTACCAGTGGGAATGAGATCCAAAGCTGCCGGTAGTCCAGTGAGCCTCGGCAAACGTTGGGTTCCACCTGCAGCAGGTAGCAGACCAAGAGTCACCTCTGGAAGCCCCAATTTAGCCTGAAATTGAGACCAGAGATGAAGATGATTGGTGAGCATCAATAATGTGTCATAGTTTTTTGTTGCTATCAAAGTGGCTCAAACTACCGGAGTCAAATTCCTGGTATGTTTTTACATACTTGGCCAATAAAAATGATTCTGAGGCATAGTGGGGGTTGCAATATGATACCACAGTATTTCAGAGTTGCTTGGGACATTGTTTATTATACTAAGATCTGAATTTTGAACCAACCTTGGAGTGAGCTATTCGATAGTGACAGCCAAGCGCCAACTCCAGGCCTCCACCTAGAGCGACCCCCTCTATGGCCGCCACCACTGGCTTGTCCGCTGCCTCTATGGCGTGGATCATTGGCACCAGTGGAGGCCCAGTCATGGCAGTCCCAAATTCTTTAATATCTGCTCCTGTTAATAAAGGCACAAAGTGTTGGGTACATGCAATATTGAATGCTGCTATGAACATTCTGCAATGTAAGCTTCTCAATTTGTATAAATTATTTTATTTCATGTGAAGCAAGGGCGCTTTACTCATAATTCTCGAGACTTGAAGGAGCCATAGGAAAAACAGTTTGTGGCATGTTTTTTCCAAAAATCCAAACAATCAAAATTGTATTTCCTTTAAAATTAGGGGCAGGCGGTGGCTAAATATCTGAGATTATATGTATGTGTATATTTGTGTCTTACGTTGTATTTACCTCCACAAAACACTCCATTCTGTCCACATATGACAACAGATTTCACCTCAGGATCACTGAGCGCTCTCTTCACATTGTCCACGATGCCTTGACGTACTGCCGCGCTGTATAATACAAACATTTAATTGTTACGGGACCGTCAAAAATTTGCAGTCCTAATCCATACATATATGTATATATATTATGTGTACATAATATATCCATAATTATAATACATAATAACTCGTGTGAGTGAACCCGATAAACGCACAGTGCCGTAAAAGCTTGTGCAAATCTAAAAAGCAAACGTGGCAAAGAAGAATAAATCTCCAAAGGAAATCTGCACAATTTACCTTAGTGCATTTACAGGAGGATTTCGAAGCGTAATCAAGCCAACAGTTCCCGAAACGCGAGAATAATGAGCCATTTTGCAACACTAGCGATTGCTCCTTTATTATTGCGTGCAGTGAACTTTGTAACTTCAATGTTTTTGCTGTCAGAACTACTTCAACTTTAGCACACTTTCTTCGCCTTGTGGCCATGACAGCGTCCACGGCTGTTTTCATCGTACGTAGCACAAGTCGGAGCGCCCCCATGTGGCTTGGAGGAAAATATACGAGTATTTATTTGTGCATTTATTTATTAACTATTTACAAATGTTGTACAAACGAGTAGTGTAAATTTTACACCGAATACTCTGATCATAAATGCATACTTTTTGACTCAAATATGACGGGTTTTGACGACCATCCCACGTGTGTTTTTTGGGGGGAGAGTGACGTCATTATTTGGGCGCCCACGTTTGTTTTCGCACTTGTTTACACTCAAATATTAATACAAATTTGACAATTTTTGGTACAAATATAACAACTTTGGGTGAACGCTGGTGGTGAAAGTGACGTCAGGAAATGGGCGGTTCACACTTTTCTTATGGTTCCCTTTTTTTTTTAACTATGCTATGCTTTCACTCGATCTTTTTAGTTACCGTACAACGCCATTGACAGTCTGCAAAAATTATTCATTGACATAATGAAACGCTGTTATTTCTTAGTCGAAATTTTATTATATTATTTTAAGGTCAAGTGACAACCGTCAACGAGTTGGGAAGTGACGTAACGACCGTTTGCGGGTTCTGCGACTGTCACGTGACCCAGCTGTTCTTGCTGTCAAATCAAACGTGAGTGGCGACTATGCGCTCACTCATCGGACTTGTCTGCGTGGTCGTCGCTGCAACCTTGTACCTTTATTTACTATCTTTGAACTTGCCCCCCGGACCGCCGAGACCCGCTCAGACCGCTGGCGAGACCCAACATGCCGATTCGGGAGCAGAAGGGTCCGCTGAGAGAACCGAGGACACAAGAAGCAGGTTGGGGGCATTTCAAAAGCCGTAAATGAATGATGCTAACTTGACCCTCATTTAATGTTACATTACATTACATTACGTCTAGCTTTAGTTATCTTACAAGAAAAGAGACACTTATCTGCAGTTAGTTACATTATTACAACTGTTTTATGGTCTTACTGTCTCTCCTGTTTGTTTCCGTTTCCCTACTGTCCACTATTGAGGTCTATTTTTTGTTGTTTCAGATTGAAGTTTCCATCTGACTTGGAGGATCTACGGGAGCTGTCTGAGCTTCTTCAATTCTACAAGACAGAGCACACGGCCTATGTGTTGCTGCTCTTCTGCAGCGCTTACCTCTACAAGCAGTCCTTCGCTATCCCTGGATCCTCCTTCCTGGTAAGATCAGAACACAAATGCATGTGATGCGTTTTCACAACCATTCAAAGCCTTTTTCCTTTGTGTAGAACATCTTAGCGGGAGCCATATTCGGCCTGCACTGGGGCCTGCTGCTGGCCTGTGTGCTCACCACGGTGGGCTCCACCGCCTGTTATCTCCTGTCTCAAGCCTTTGGGAAACACTACATCGTCAGCATCTTCCCCGATAAGGTGGCCATGCTCCAGAGGAAGGTGAACATACACAAACACACGTGATCCATTTTGTTCTTTGAGTTGCTTTTTCTTTTTTTATCAAGGCAGATGGAACGTAATAAGTGCATTTCCATTCATTTGTATAGGGAAAGATGATTTAATATCTGAATGTTCTTCCTTCCTTCCTATTCAGGTGGAAGACAACAAGGACTGCCTGTTCTTCTTCCTTCTCTTCTTGAGGTTCTTCCCCATGACACCCAACTGGTTCCTCAACATGTCCGCCCCCGTCGTAAACATTCCCGTCACCTTCTTCTTCTGCTCAGTCTTTATCGGTAAGCACAGCAGCTGGTAAACGACTGTGGTTGTAGCTTATCAACTTATGTCACTGCTACTTCTTCGAACTCACACTGCTCCACAGCGAGAATGACAGTTGAACATGCCTACCTTTGTTTTAATGTGTCAATTTGTCTCTTAGGTCTACTGCCCTACAACTTCATCTGCGTGCAGACTGGCGTCATGTTGGCGGAGGTCTCCTCCCTGGACCACTTGTTCTCCTGGCAGCGTCTCTGGCAACTTCTGGCCACGGCTTGCGCGGCGCTGCTGCCCGGCGCTCTCATCCGCCACTACGGCCAGCGGCACCTCAAAGGGACAACAACGCACGAGCACAACGGACTTTCTGACAACAAGAAGGTCCACTGACACATCGCGTGGGTTGTTCGTTTGAACTACTAGAACTGACTGTCGGTAAACTTGATGACAGTTCGTCTATACAGGGCACATACGGAGAGGGAGAGGCACTTGTGCGTGTTGCGCAACTTTTGACTGTTGTAAACATCTACCTCACCAGTAATAAAACTCTAGCTTTGACAACACAAGTTAAAACGGAACAGAGTACAAAATAGCATTTGTAAAGTGAAAATACAACTTTGACTTTTAAATACTGGACAATCAAGTGTAACTTGCCAAAGTCAGGTATATGTGTAGAAAATAAATGGAAGTTCTTCATTTTTAGTAAATGTATACTTCACCCATGCAGCAGAAAGCCTTTCAATTATTCATACTTTGTACAGCATAAATTCTGCATTTACAAAAATAACAATGGTATTGAAAAATTTTATAGATTTACTTACTGTACTGGTAAGTGTGCGCCACCGTTGGAAACCTACTTTCAAAAAAGAGCAGATACAAGGGAGCATCTTTCAAATGGTGTTTATTGCTCAGATCCAGATTTGCTCAGCAATACAGTTCACTCACAAGTCAAAACAACAGTACGCTCGGGGACCAGAAAGGCACAGGTCCGCCATAAAAAGCGTCAAAACGCGGACCCCATGTCAGTCCGGCGCACATCATCCGTGACCTATTGACATGTTAGAGACCTTTCGGCCTGGGGGACATTGGAGGGGTTTCACTTGTTGGACACACACACTCACACACGAGGAATCTCCCAAATGGCGAGATGTGTAAAACCACTAGTAGAAGTTTAGTGCTATATGAGGCGTCTGGCATCCAAACGTCATTGAACAAAAAACTGCTGCAGTTGAAGTCATCCAAATGCGCTCTGCCCTACCGTGTCCTAAGTTCTATTATTACACACGTGAATCCTCTTGTCAATCTACTTTTATTTCTACACGACCTCCGCCAAGGAAGTTAATGTGGGTTTTGTTTCGTTAAAAGCATTACGCAGAAACAACGACGCCATTGAGGCCACGCAGAAGAAAAAGAATTACAACTACGGTAAAAAGACGGTAAAAAGAAACACCAACAAAGCCGTGCCTTGACTTATGAGTTGAATTGATTTCATGACCACAATTCAAAACACTCATATCTCAAATCATGTCTCTCCATACAAATGAAAGGGAATTTGGAATAATTTATTTCTTTTTAATCATACAATTTTGGTTTTCTTATTTTATTCTCAGAATTTAATTTTACTTTATTCCTTCAAATCTAAAATTCTCAGAGTGTTATGTTCCCCCTTCGAGATGGCCCTAACATTTCACATGTAGCAAAACACAGTCCAATTCTTTACAGAAGCAAAAATGCATACTTGGACATGTCTTAATAAATCCCAACAAGTATTGTTTTGACCTTGGCGGAGGTCAGCGCTCAACGGACTGCCGATTTTGACTTTAACGTCGACTTGCCTATTTGATGCCACGGTGGTACAGCCAAGTCTTGGCAGCAGTCTAACCCAAATGAAACTTTAAGAATCATCATCAGAACAGTGTCGGTGACGAGAAAACCGGATCGACGAGAGACAAAATAAACCTAGAAGGAAAAGACTACTATCCAACCACCATTGTGATATGACTAAACATCGCTACTAATACACCCTCAGTGATGTGTGTTAAGTGTGGTTTTGAATATTAAAAGTCTAGCAACAACCCCAAAAATTTTAGAAAACGGCATAATCCTGGCTAAAGGATGAGCGTCCAACCTTGGAGCGGGAACACCGCACTTAAAAGAGCCCCAAAGACAGATGGCAGACAGACAGACGGTCCTCTGCAAAGTCGAAAAGACAAAGAGGTCAACTAGCGGAGCGCCCCCTGTTGGGAGCGCTACATTCGCCAGCTACGATCGGGAGAAGGAAGCAGCGAGGCATTGTGTGAGGTCACAGTTAGCTATGTGTGTGTGTGTTCACCGGGACTCCGTGATGGCCGCCGACTGCCCCACGACCGCTGGAGGAACTTAAAAAAATAAACGTCAGCCTTTGATTCAGAGAGGTAATTGTCAAATGTACACAGCAAGAAGAAAAAAAAGGGATTAGGGCAAACGGCGGTGACGCTCAGGTCACAACAGGAAACAGGATATGCGTTTGCGTGAGACGCTCTTGTACACGTTTGAACAAATCTATCGTCTCACATCCACTAGTGTCACCAGCTATAAGTTCTACATTCTACATGATTTTTTTTGGTACACTATATTTAAGAGTCAGTGTATTTTTGCAGCTCTGTGTATCTTTTTGTGTTTTAAAAAAAAAAGAGAAATAAAAATCACTATCAACCAACAGAGAATTAGACAGTTGGTGTGTTATAACATTTCTTTTTCACAGGTGATTTTGTTTCCCCCTGGAGGTACAGTTAGGGGGAAAAAAGATGAAACAAAACATTAAGGAAAATGAATTTGTCATGTTGTAACAATGCTTTGTTTACCTTTGGAAAGTCTGTTCCATTCTTTTAAATTCAGTTCAGTAAAAGAATAAAATGTGATTTTCCAAACCAGAGGCAAATTGCAATGGCTGATTAGAATTTAACAAGGTTTCCAAAGGTACAAGAAGCATAATCAACCCATCACCAATTCCCCACATTGTTTTGTTTCATTTTTAGGAGGTACACTTGGTTAGTTCCTATCGGCGGATTTGCATTTGCTTTCTTTCGTCGTTTTAGCGACGCCGTTCGGACCTACAACCCCGTTCCATCCTACTTTTCGATTTACCGTTTTGAAACTCACGTCTCAGCAAAGAGGTCACGTGGCATAGACTACTCATCTTGTTTTTCGTTTTTTTCTTTGTTTTGTAAATTCATTAAAAAAAGAAAAGGGATCAAAAATGATCAGTTAACAAGGCATACAAAATGTCCCAAAAAGGGGGGGCGGGGGTTTGGTGAGGGGAAATGAAAGATTGGACTGAGGTACCCTGAAGCCTGAGGTAGATCACAATACTGACATGCGCACTGTTTACATCCTGCGGTGGTTCACTTTTAATGTTCTCCCATATTTTTTTTCTTCATTTTTTTTTTCTCTTTATATTCATTTTCAAGAAAATAAACGCTTCCCTTCAAAACAAAATGGCAGTGTCCCAGTGAGGGCAAAAAAAAAAAAGGACTTTTCATTTTCTTTTGATTCATAATCAATAGCTCTCATCACAAAATAGGAAAAAAATAGATTCATAAATATTGCTCTCTCTTTTTATATATTTATATATTTACACACACACGCGCACACGCACACAGAGGAAAGTGTGGCAATAGCCTTTGCGATGAAGAGTGATAAAATAAGGCTTTAGACGGACCCGCGCGGCCAGCATAGGAAATTAAATTCAAGGTCACGGTGTCTGGCCAGCTGAACAAGGCAAGGGCTGCTTTGTTGTCTTTTGGAATTAAAGTTAAAAAAAAAAGGCTGCGTTTGATACATTCACAGTTGTCACGCTCCCCCTTTTTTTTTTGTTTGTTTTTTTTACAAAGTTCCCCGGACCCTGAGAGAGGGTAACGCCAGCCCGCTTACGTTGTGCCACTGAGGGGCAGCATCAAAGTGCCACCCCTGCCTTCACATTTGCCTCAATGCAAAATCACACAGCCATCCTCACGTAACGCCCCCATAAGGCCGAGTGTGCGCACATTCAAAACCGTGGACGCTTTTCGGCGTGACGTCACATCGCTTCACTTTCCGCTACTTGTATTTGCAAATGGAATATGACAGCAAACGTCCACATTTCAAATAAGGAATGCCTCGCGCTTGTTGTTTTAGAATTGAGCAGAAGAGCAGAAGCTTTATTTTGAATACTTTGCGATTTTATTTTGAATTATTCAAATTTAGCAGGGTTAATAAGAACGCATTTCTCTGGTGTGTCAGATTTAGACATTTTTATTTTTACTTAACAGGGACTTTAAAGTTTTAAAGATTGTGGAATAAATGTATACTACTTTCCATTATTTTTAATGTGTATTTTGTTAATTATTTGCAACAGATTCACAACGGAGTGCAAACTGTTGCTTTTGAGGCTCTACTTTCCAAAGATGCGCGTGATGTTGGTATGGGAATTTGAGTTCCATTTAAACACATTCCTCAACAATGTTCATTCAATTCCCCACTGGCATGGAATTTTTAAAATACTTTTATTCAGAGATTATATTTATTTTGCCCATAGCCAATCAAGGGAAAATAAAATATAATTTAGATAACTATTTTTGGTATTCATGTCTCATTCCATTAGAGAACACGAGTAGCGGAAGTGACGTCACGCAAAAAGGTTCTACTGAGTAGTAAGACTAACAGTAGTTAAGTCCATTTGTTTGTTCTGCTCTTTAAAAGTGGTTGCAGTATTTATCAATAGGACCATTTATCAATAGGACCATTATTTAAGCCAAGCGCATATAGGTGCATCTCAATAAATGAGAATATCGATGAAAGCTTCAGTTTAGTAGTTCAATTCAAAGAGTGAAACTTGTCTGCAATATAGATACTTACACAGAGTAAAATATTTCATGATTTAATTTTTTATCATTTCCACAATAGCTTACAGTCATCTCTATCTCAAGAAACTACATTATGTAAGAAATAATTCAGAATTCGGTAAAAAATTGGCCCTTTAAAATTTTCAATTCGTGATATCCAAGCTTCACTTTTTGATTTCAACTAGTGTAACGACTGAAATTCCAGTTCATTGAAATGCATATATGTACTATACAACAGACGAGGGGGAATTTCACACATTCACGTATTCTTTATCCTCCTACAATACCAAATTTGACTGATGAGAGAGTGATTAAAAAAAGGGAAAAAAGATTGATGAGAAGCATTGGCACACACACACACACAAACACACACATTCACACACAGAGGCTTGTTGCAAAAAAACATTCACCATATTTCCAAATGGGGCTTGCACTTTTTGATTTTTTTTTCTTTCTTCCAAAGTAGGGGAACTGCTCAGTGTGGTTGCTCTTGTAAATGTCAATAAAGTCGTCTACCCTGTGTTAATACTGCTAAGGATAGTTCATCTCCATCTCATTTTAATTGTGTCGTTAATACAGTCGCTTTATCCGTGTTAGGCCTACATTATGTTAATCCAACTAAAGAGAACAAATACGCAGAGTGACGTGCTAGTTCCTGTTTTACCTCGTGACGACGACGCTTCTCCGCTTTTCGTGTTGTTGTTTAGCTGTTCTCGCAATATCAGTGTCCTGCTGCGGCGTGTGCTGTCGCAGGGCTGGCAGTGCATGTGAACGTCGCTCACCGCCTTTGGCTCTCGCTCGCTTCCCCTCCTCGATGAAGTTCTTTGGTTATCTTTTTTTGATCCCGCCGCTGCTGGTCTGCCCTGCGCGTTCCCTCGCGGGCCGCGGCCGTTGTCTGACTAGAGGTCTCTGTCCATTTTGGGGAGGGCTACATTCATTGGTCGGCGCCTGCCGGTTACTTGGAGTGTTGCGGTGAACTGGCGGCGCCTCGCTGGTGTTTGTGTTCCTGCTGTTTGACCTGCTGAATGATCTCCCGGATCTTCCTCTGTGCAGTCTGTTAAAAAGAGCAGCGCAAAAAGGTCAGCTCAAGCCAATGCCGTCATCGCTGTGATTTGATTGGCCGCACTTGATATAAATCGAAACAAGTCAAAGTGATGACAACCTCAATTGAGTTCAATTTTATTTGCTGACCGTTGAAAAAAATTAATGAGTTGTTAGCATGTTGGCGTACCTGACTGGCAAAGAAATGCCCACTGATCTTCACAAACACTTGATCGTTCTCATCTGGAGTTTGGTCCCGCGGTACGATGACCTCAGCGCTTGTAAGATTTTGAAGCTCATTCACCTGAAATCAACAGCACAGTAAGAAATGGAGATGGATGGATGGATGGATGGATGGATGGATGGATGGATGGATGGATGGATGGATGGATGGATGGATGGATGGATGGATGGGTGGATGAACAAGCGCCACTCAACTCACCGTCTTGCCACCTTTCCCGATGACCCTTCCGGCTGCAGTAGAAGGAACCTTGATGTGCGTCTCCAGTTTGACTTCCTCCTTCCCCGAGAAGAAGTTCTCCTCTTTCAGCTTGCCAAATATCCGACCCTGGGCCTGGACATAAGAGGAGAGCGTGAGGTACATTCAACAATACCAGCTTGAAAAACAGGCATGAACTCAAATGATTACTAATGATTGATTACATTCATTCTTTCAGGAAAATAATTTACTCATTTCTCAAGTGATACTTCTTGCAGCCATATTTATAATTAGGTTACCTTAAATTGAGCCTCTGGCGTGCCGGTAATGATCACCATTCTCTCTGTGACATCGGGACTCTCAGCTGGGGCGATCTGAAGGCAAATCAGAGAGGAGAAATTGGAGCGTACATTTCATTCCAATTTTTTTTGAAGGTGAAACTGTGAGGTCTCCGCACCTTGATGGAGGCTCCAGCAAAGTGGGCGAGCTGCTTAATATGCTGGCCCTTCTTGCCAATGAGAGCTCCCACTGCCTGAGTTGGAATAAAGAGGTAGACAACCTCCTGTTCTGGAGCCTGTGGGTGGAAACAAAGATGCTTTTAAGCACACACACAAGGAGTGAAAATGCTTTTTTTTTGTATTTTAGTTCTCCGGGAAGCAGACAAGAAAAGATGACAGAGCGTGAACTCGATACCACATGAGCCAAGTCTGGAGGCAAGACAGCCAAAAAAATTCCTGTCAAAGTTTCCACTAGAAGACACAAATGATGTAAAAGTAGCTTTCAAGAAGTCTCTACAGACAAATTTGAGTTTCACAACTTTTTATCATAAAAATCGAAATGTTTTTTCATGGTGTAAATTTGATGTTTTCAATTCTGATAACTGAATCATTTTTTGTAATGAATTGCAGATGTGCCTTGAGATGCACGTTTGATTCCAACAATTATGCTTGTGTTTTTTTTACAAAACTAATAACATTTACTTTCCACATAACCAGCAAATATGGAAAATGAAAGCATGACACATGTCTGTCCTTAATGTAAACAACCCATCTGTTGGTTTTCAAAATCCAATCACAAAAGTTTGCCAGCACATCCATGTTTTAAGATAAGCCGAGGTGTCCGTCAAGTGTAACGCTCTTGTATGTTTTGACCCGACGCCTGCAAACAAAATTCGGCTAAGAGTTGAGCTTTTTGCCGTCTGGCCTCGTGTATTTGTGTACTTGTGGTTTATTGAGTGGATTTAATGAGCCCTAGCTCAACTCTGGGCTGGAACTCTCAATCCAGACATATTTGTGGTGTTCTGGTGGCGGTGGTGATACTGAGATGCTGATGAGGGATTCTCGATGCTATTTTTTTCCCCTTGAATCCAATTCAGGGATTTAAGAAACTTTTCTCCTTCCAATAGCACTCAAAAGGTGACATTTTGCCACACAGCAAAAGAAGACATGATCTCTTGTGTTCAATTCAATACTAAATAATTCTACTCATGGGCCACAACATTAGGTACGCCTGCACGTCCCAGTAATATCCGAACAACTGCAAATAAAATTGAGTTCTGTTCCCAATAGATTCCGCCTTTTATAGTTTATTTTCAACGTTCATTAGGAATATTATAGATAGAGTATGTTTATTTGTGAGGAAAATATATAAATATTTCATATTATGAAATTAATAAAGACATTGTCATTCCTCGCACTTATCCCTCATACGCTCAACAAATTGGAAAAATAAGCCCCAGGCCGCTCGCTATATAAGGAAATTCAGTCTTGAGAAAACATCTCAGCCTGATGCAGTACACTTCATCACCGCAAACTAGCCAATGTTGTGGCCGGGTGTCACCATGGCAACGGTCAGTGTGGTGCAGCTTTTTGAAGGACATACTGAGTGCTGGTGGGGGATGGCACTTGCTGGAGGAACCCCGTACAGGCCACTGAGATGTGAAGAGTGACTCTGCAAGTGAAGTGACAAGCAAGCGGATCAGGGTGGTGCACGTACGCACACATTCCCAGACACACTCACACAGGCTCCCAACCCGGCGGGGGAAATTTTTCGAGGCATGAAGTCGTAGTGAATCACACGCTCTGTGAAGCCCGCCGATACATTCTGGCCCATTCCGTCTCACGCTGCTCGAATCAGGATGCCGGCAATGAGTGCAGACTTTGTTTCACACGCGCACTGACTCATCTCTGGAGAGTATTGCGGTGGTGTGTGTGTGTGTGTGTGCGGGGGGATTCAAACTGTGTACCACAACACCGTCCTCTAATCACAGTGGAGCAAAGGCTGCCAGAGATGCCAACAAAATATTTCTTTCGGGGAACAAGCGGCGCCAATCAAAAGCTAGAATCGAAGTTATTCTAAGGCCTGCCGTACCACGTAAGATCACCACATTTAGTCGCTTTTGACTAAAAGTCGTGTATGACGACGGCCGTCCAACCCTGTTAGCGCTTCGTAGGCATTTCTGACTGATTTTCCTAACGGTCTGTCCTTCCGGTACGCTTCCCAATTTTATTCGCAGCAGATATGGGGAGGATAGGTATCTAAGTTATTTGTTAGGTCATGCTCTTGTTTGGTCCACCAGTTTCTCAGCAAGAGAGCGAGAGAGACAGACAGACAAGGCAGAGGGAGACTTACTAAGAATGGGTTGTATCCTGCCTGTGCCACAGAGTTGGCTGAGCCGCGAGGTCCAGCAGCTGGGGGCAGCACCGGCATACCAGAGGAGAAGATGCCCAGAGCGTTGAGGTTCAAGCCCGGGATAAGGTTGGCCTGTTGCTGGAACGAGACAGAAGACAAATCATGATGAGGGTATTCAATAAGCGTGAACTCTGGTACTTGGAACTTTTGGAGGACCGCTGTAGGTTTGAACCAAGAATACTGCCTAAATTTATTTAGTCCAGTCCTGGGGTATTTTAGTTTTAGTACTTTGAAACCCCTTACTTCCAGGAATTCTGAGAAAAATAAGCTAGCTATTGCTACAGGCATAATAATAATATATGAGCCCTTAAAACATTCAAAGCAGCATTACGGAATACAGCCACAAAGTCAATACCAACAGCTCAGAATTTGATTCAGTTGAACATTTCAAGGAAAATTTGATGAAAGATTAATTGAGGAAGTGAAGAAAAAACGAATGAAAACATTTAGGTACAGAAGGTATTAATGGTAAAATGGTAATGACAACAAATTAACTTGAGAATAATTTTTAAGTCGTACTTTGTTAAGAGAAAGGTTAACAGCATGACATACTTTTGCGGGGTAAAAAGTGGCACGGCGGAACGTGCCTTATGTAATACCATCATAGTCCACTAGACAGTGCTCACATATTGGAGGAGACGCGCACATAGCTCACATATTTAGACTATCGACAAGTTACTGTTTGCTGTGGGGTTGCCTCTTTTGATTGGTGGACCATATTATTATTATTTTTTTTTCATATTTCGGCTTTCATTTGAAGCAAAATTTTAGAATGCCCGCACGGCGACAAATTGTCGATATTGTCTTCCTGAATGAAGTCAAGAGCAAAATTATCAATGTGTGTCCAAGTAGTAAACAAACACTGTTGTTGCCTCCTCGGACTGAATGATGATGTCATAGGGGGGGATCAGATGGATGCTGGGAATGAGCAGCGTTACGGGGACGATTCGCACGTGCACAGCGGGGAGAAGGAAGGCGTGAGTCAGAACCTCTAGGAAGAGTCAGACGACTGTGAAGCGATCGTGTGATGTTCTCTGTTTGCCAGCAGTGGCTAATGACTGAGCTTCTACCGCCTCTTATATAGCATGCAACCTGCACACACACACACAGTCACGCAGATGATGAGCTGGCACACACTCACATTTATAGCAGCGATGTCGTTCTCATACGCCTCCCTCAGTTTCTTCATGATTTCCGCCTCGGCTTTACAAAGCGCTTCCAAGATACCCTTCACCGTGATGGTCCTTTCTGGGTTGTAAATGGTTAAGTCTTGTAACCTACACACAAACACAGATGTGTCAAAGCATTGTGCAAACAAAGAATATAAGGCTGATTTTGCTTAATACAAAGTGGGCTGGGCTGGATTTTAATTGGATCCTCATGTATCTCCCTCAGCAGTTAATGACGTTTGGGCCTTTCAAAACGGGCATAAACATTTGTGCTGATAAACAACACATTTTTTTTATTAGTACATGTTCATTAAGTCTGAGACATCATGTGCAATTAGACCATACACTAAAATTATTCCTAATTTCATGCCCTTGATATTGACTTCAAGTGATTTCACTTTAATTCCAATAAATAAATAGTAAACCATTAAACCAGTTAACCAACATTACCCATTCTGGGCTTAAACGTGCCTAGAAAATATATCGGTGCATCTCAATATATTCAACTCAATGGCAGAAAAGTTTTATTTCAGTAGTTCAATTCCAAAAGTGAAACGCAAACATTGAACAAGTTATCAAGTGGGGTTTAAAAAAAAAAAAAAAATTTATCTGTAATTTACTACTCAACTAAGATAAATTAATTAATAGAGATGCACCTGTTTGTAGTGAATAAGTCTCTTTTTTTTTTTTTCATCATTATACTTTAAATATTTTTTCCAATGCACCTTCACATGCTATACTTGAATCCATGTTACTCAACTCTTCATGTCTGGGAACTGCCTTATACAAAGTTTGTCTTGGCAACACACGTTCAATTTATCATTTATGATACTCGCATGAAGAGTTGTTCGCAACATCTTGTAGAAAGGCGTGATCAAACGAGGAGAGGAACAGACGTGACTTACGAGGAGATGGTTATCTTGGTCCCTGTCTCCTCCTCGATCTTCTTCAGGTTGCGGCCCTCCTTCCCAATGAGGCGGCCCACCAGGCTGTTGTGGGCCAGCAGTTTCAGAGGAATCTCCTCCGGCCTTCGCACAAAGTACGTTAAATTCATACTTAATCACAAGCAGCTATTAATGAAGCAATGTTTTTATGATCCTTACAAGGGGGTTTCCTCTAAAACTTCAAGCTAGTTATTAATGAAGCAATGTTTTTATGATCCTTACAAGGGGGTTTCCTCTAAAACTTCAAGCTAGCTAAGACTGGCGCTTCTACAATTATAGCATAGAGGCGCTGTTAAAAGTCAAAGCCAATTAGATATGCTGTCCGTCTTTGTGCAACACTAAGCCGCCGTCACGTTTCAGCCTGTGTGAGGTGTGTTGTGTGTTTACTGTGTTAGTGGTCCACGGGGAGAACGCACGCTGAGATTAAAAGGTGTCGCTGGCGGGTTAAAGGATAAGATTATAGGTCACGGACGTTTATGGCTGGCTCATCCCTTCCTGGACGTAACGTGAACGTCAACTCACGTCTTGGTCTCGTTGGCCTCCTTCTGCATGATGTCCAGGATCATGCGGCAGGCCGAGGAGCAGCCCTCCGGCGATGAGTGGATGGTGATGGGTTTCTCGGCCGCGCCTGCGTTCTCCTTCCGATGGATGTCCACTCTGTCGTGGGAAAGCAATGACGTCATAACGACAATTATTCAGGAGGTGTTGCCTCGCCAAGTCGCTTACTTGGACTGCGTCTGCTTGGTGACGTTCTTGATGGTGAGTCCCTCCTTGCCGATGATGGCGCCTACAAACTGAGTAGGCACGAGCATGCGCAAAGGAAAATCCTGCTGTTGTCGGGTCCGCGGTGCGCCAAAGCCTCCCGAAGGTCCGGGCTGAGGGGTGTCCTGGTCTCGTGACAACCGGCCGCCGCGTCGACCTCGGGCGGCCTGTGCTGGCGGAGCGGCGTCCAAATCCATGATGTACGACACCCTCAAGGAGAAGTCGTCGCACTGCTGGTCTGTCAACTTCTCAATGGCTCTGGAGGGTTGACGACCAACAGTAAATATATAGCGGCAGGAAAATAAATTTCAATTGAGTCAGTCTAGATTTAAGCAATCACGCCCAAGTAGGCATCTCTGTTTGTTTTACTCACTCTTTAGCTTCCTCCTTGGTTGCGTACGTAACATTCACCACGGCTGTTTCTGTGTCAGTGTTGACTGTCAGAGAAGAAGCATACATCACATGTCAGAAGATGTCATCATCATTATGTAGCGATAACTATTTCCTGTAGCACTGCTCAACTTCCTAAGTGACGAATGTGTCAATTTAAGACTGCGTAGCGCTGGTACTCGCATAAACAAACAAGCAACACCAGGAGAAACTAAGTGGAAAACGGAAATAGCAGTGCACCAATGTGATGAAATCAGACACAGAAGAAGAGTGGCGTACCTTGTTCCACATTTTCTACAGTACCATATCGAGCCAGCAGACCGTCGAAATCCTAACGGAGACATGATAGCGTTAAATTAAATAGAGATGTGGGGGAATAAAAAAATTGAAAAAAAGTACTACATGGACATTCTGGAAACTGCACTGAATCAGTCTGCATGTGTTATCATACTATTTATGTCATTAACTAATTGGTGAATTGCTTTATTGTACATCCATCCATTTTCTGAACCGCTTAGTCCCCACGGGGGGTCGCGGGAGTGCTGGAGCCTATCCCAGCCGTCATCGGGCAGTAGGCGGGGGACACCCTGAACCGGTTGCCAGCCAATCGCAGGGCACACAGAGACAAACAACCATTTGCACTCGCACTCAATCCTAGGGACAATTTGGAGTGCTCAATCGGCCTACCAAGCATGTTTTTGGGATGTGGGAGGAAACCGGAGTGCCCGGAGAAAACCCACGCGGGCCCGGGGAGAACATGCAAACTCCACACAGGGAGGGCCGGAGGTGGAATCGAACCCGCACCCTCCTAACTGTGAGGCGGACGTGCTACCCAGTGCGCCACCGAGCCGCCCTTTATTGTACATTACATATAAAATTATCAATAAAACAAACAATTTGACACATATTTTTACTTGTTTTTTTAATTTATTGATACGTTGTAAATTATTTTATTTTATTATTAATAAATTATTTTATTAAATTTGTTTTGTAGAAAAAAATGGGGTCGAGGGAAATGAACCAAGGAAGTCGGGTCAAGTTTGAAAACCAAAAGGGTGTAATGGACGTGCACACACAACTCACCTCCCACTGGAAATGAGGAGGAATGTTCCGGATCTGAATCTTCCTACTCCTGCGGAGATGGGAGAGACAGTGAAAATTACAAACCGAGACAGGCACACGGGAATATTTTTATATCCATTGTTGCATTTCATATCAACTACATGCATTTCCCACCCAATTCTATTAATAGAACTATTTGATAGTTTTACACTCCAGTTTTCTTCCAAGCGATAATTATTTCCTTAAGATGAGAGACGTGGTTAGCGGGGGCTGCGTAACACCTCCCAGGTTGTTCTTTTTGCAGGCAAGGTTAAATCTTTACACGCATAGTGTGTCTAAGTTGCCATGGTTACAGCTAGCTCACATCACCATTTAGCAGCCTCATTGCCGGGCTTAGCGATCATCTCGGTCAAGTGAGACAAGTCATGGAACTGCTCCCGTGTTTTGTTTTATTTCACTATTTTTTTTCATTTACACATTTAAATTAAAATTCTACAAATCAGAACCTGACATTTGAACCTGCGACAAGATGCGCTAACCATTAGCCCACCATTCTGCCTCTAAGTGTGTTATGAAATAAGAAAACTCAAGATTGTTTCACAGTATTAGTACGTACTCTTTTGAACAGCTTTTGGTATTAAATTTCCACATCATGCTGTTTTATCACCACAATTTTCTCTTAATAGCTCAAACACAAAACCGCCCCGTGACCACAAAGTGTGAGAAACAACACAAGCAGCGGCGCAGTCAACACAAGTGCTGCGATTTCCAAAAGAAGCAGACATTTATGTGGAGGAAAAAAAAAAAAAAAACAGCACACACTCGCGCAAAACCCCCAAAGTCCTTAAGAGCACTTTGGAGGACAATTAGCAGACATTCCATGAGCTGAAGTGATGGAGAGAGCTGGAGGAGAGGTGAGAGTGGGAGAAATTAGCGTCTGCGGTGGGCTGGCCAAGCTTTCTGGAAAGACGCACATGCGGGCAGCAGGACATGAATGAATGACTCGTTCTGACTGTGCTCCTCCAGGGAACAAGAAAAAAAGAGAAGAGAGAGCAGAGGAGGAGGAGGAGAGAGGCTGAGATTCACACAGGACATTCCACTCTTCACCTCATTCATCCAATACGACAAACAAATGAGTTGACTGTTTGGCATGTGCGTGACTATTAAACGAGGCTTGAAATTGATTTTGCTTTGGAGTGAGTGGATGACTTACACAGTGCGAGGCAAAATAGGTTGTATCAGTGTGTCGTAAGCAACTTCTAGCTAAGCAAAATGTCACAGTATGGAAAGAACAGCTCAGAAATGTCTGCTTGGATGCGGCGAGGACTTGAAGTGAGGTCTTCCCTATTGATTGTGCTAATGGACACCACTGATCCGCGCCCGTTCGCGTGCTGCACTTGATGCCGCTAGTCCGTGTTCTCGGGATCAAATGTCAGTCGAGCTGAAGTCCAGAAGGAGGCTGCCAAAGAGGGGGCTGTTGCCAAGTCCAAATGAGGACCATTATACTAGCTAGGAGTACATCAAAAACAGAAATCAACAAATATTATATCACCAGGATCTGCCCTTTTGATTTCACTTTACAAAAAGTCCAATAACTTAGCCAGGATTAATGAAAACTACGGAATCCACAAATCTCGCACTGTTAAGCAAAAAAAAAACAAAAAAAACAAGGAACTTCACTGAACTCACGTACGTACGTACATGGTAGATCCATTAAGGACTCTAAATTAAGTGTGCTTCTGGTTGTTTGTCTATTTTTGCCCCGCGATGGGCTGGCGATTCGTCCAGAGTGTAAAGTCAGCTGGGCTCGGCTCCAGCTCACTCACACGGATGAGCGCTGTCGAAAATGAACAGCTGGATAGTTTACCTGCTCACCAGCCGGCTGGATAGAATTGTGGTGGGATCTTTTAATTGAATATGATTGCTATAAAAAGGGCCTTGTTGGAGTTTTGTTTATATACCGCAGAGCCTGGAAATTCAAATGCGGTGTGTGGTGCGTGTGAAAAGGGATGTCTCTTTTTTTCCACATATTGTTACTGTAATGATTCCGCACACCAGAGTCATCCTTCGCTGCCTTTCTTCTTTGGTGCACCTCACCACACAATGCCCCGTCGCTCGCAAATATGCAGCTTCCAGGATCTTTTTGGAAAAAGTGACACTTGCCCATTTTAAGCATGCCTGTGGCTACACGCTATGCAGAACATCCCCTGCCCGTCTGTCTGTCTGTCTGTCTGTCTGTCTGTAGAGTTGGGTGAGACCCCCATGCCAATGTGGACTGTTTTGTTTACACACGTGCACACAAGGTGAACCCAGAGCCCTTCCTCGGCTCCTCCTTTCCAAGTGCGCCAAATGAGAGGAGGATTCACACAGAATGGTCACTTAATGTTTGTTAGCTGCCTGCCAATAAGGAGGGGGGGCGGTAGAAATCCTCTCAATTTGGCCTTTGGATAGCCAAGAGTGGCCACGCTCATTTGAAAAGCTAATATTTACCGCTCCCACCTGTAACAGCTAAATGGCGGCGTCTGCGTACACAGCACACAGGGCGGTCCCGCGGATTTGGACGGGCAGGAAAGAGGCTGCTCACTCGTCAACGCATTCTGAAGACGATTGAGATCATTGACAGAAAAGCTCAAGTTAAATCACTTAAGCACTTCCAGGAGTTCTTAATCTGTATGACTCACTCTTACTGTATGGCCATAAAAATGATAAATAAACTAAATGAAGTCACTTCACGTTGATATTTTTGTAAAGTGAATGAATTATAACAATTATAACAATATTTGAGTTATTCCGTGCAACTCAAATTCTTTGAAGATTTGAGTTGTTTAGTCTCACAACTAAAAGTGCTAAGCTTTATTTCTAATTTACAACACATTGAAGTTGACACATTAAGGGTTATTACGATTGTTTCGCTCACAAAACAACTGATGTACATTTACAACAACAGATGGATTTTTGCTATTATTTTATTAACCACTTAAACTAGATGACTGTATTTTATGAGCTGGTGAAGTTTTACAGTGTTTTATTGCTGCTATGCCTGTTCAATACAAATTTGCATTTGTAGTATTTTACACGTGATACTTTCTGCATTTTTGAAAAATATTTTGCGAAAAGCACATTACTAATAGCCTTGGTAAAATTATGAAGTTATTCTTCTGGTACACAAAAGGTTATGATTTTGTAATGCATTTGATGAATTGAGGTAAAACCACCAGTGGAGAGACTGCGAGAGACAGAGAGAACGCAACGCAAATGTCACATTGTAATTTGACATTTAGATATAATAATGAACCAAATTTTCTCAGCTGTATCTTCCTACATGTTGCTAAATTTATAAAAATGATTATTTCACATACAAAAAAAAAATTGTTATTGAAGGCCAAAATTGTAACATCTAAAGCAAAGAATTTGGGGCTTGAGGACAAAATGGTCCCTTTTTTCCACAGCAAAGGATAAAAACATTGGTGAAATAATTGTGTGTAATGAGGCCCTCTGAAAGCGTTGTTTACCTCCTAGTTGTGAGCACAAGCTCGTGCTGTCGGTGACGGCTCGCAGGCCCAGCGGGAGGCTCACTTTGGATGAATAAAGAGACATCCCAAATAGCCTTTCAGTCCACTGGGCCTGTCGGCAGCATGTCTCGCTCTCACCAGGAAAAAAAATAAATAAAACCCCACACAGCCTTTAACTCACTCCCAAGTTTTTTTGATGCAAAGAAAATCCGCTATTTATTTATTCATTTATTTATTTATTTGTTTGTTTGTTTGTTTGTTTGTTTGTTTGCTTTCTTTTAGGCCAGTGCAACTGTTCAAATGTAAATTAGCCATTTTGAGAAAAATCAAAAACCTCAGATTGCAGAAATGCTTTGGTGACTGATTGGCATTTCAGCCTAATTGCCAGTTGTGTTGTATTCGTGTACATTTGACCCAAAAAAATCCTTCTCTAAACTAAGCGGAAGAATAATCGGTGAATAAAAAAGAAAATTTTAATGTTTTATTTGTGTTCACTTAGAATTGCTATTTAATCTGATTCTTCTATCTACATAAAGACAGGCCTTTTGGAGGCCCTCACCATGCCTTGACTGCTGACTAATTATTGTAACCTAGTGAGGTGTCCCACCCCTCAGAACTTTCTATGTTTCTAGTCATTATATCCTACTTATATATATATTCGTAAACGCACAGTATATGCGTTCATTCTCATTGAAACAAACGGCTCGATTTGGAACATGAACACCGCCCTATTCAAAAAATTTAAACATCTGGTTGTCACACACATAAATCAGAACTCTGTCCCTTTGTATTCATACACACAATTAAACCATTATTATCATGGTGTCTACTCACAAACAATGTCATCTTCAATCTGTCATTTCAAATTACCACCTAATGTAAACAGACATAATACTGTATGACAATTCCCTTTATAGATGCATCCTTGAATTCCTCAGCACACATAAAAGGCTTGCACCTTCTCTACACGCAAAGACCACAGCAGTAACGAAGCGCTCGCTCCTCCGTGCTGCCGAGCATCTCATCTCAGCAGGAAGCGCCTGAGCGCCTGCGTTTCCCTTATCAACTCTTTGCGGGCGAGAGCTCATCGGGGTGCAACTGTGAGCTTGCCGCCTTCTTTTCTCGGCTAAAGGGAGGAAGAAGCAGTGCGAGTCGGCGGATGCACGTCACTCCAATAGAGGCGCACGGCCTCGTCTCAAGAGAGGGTTTGAAATCATTCATTCTTGAACAAATCTGTATATTTAATCTATTTATAATCTCTTATATTTGGCCATTCACATACTCGCCCACTTCAATTCACGTTTAATGAAAATATATTTTACCTTATTAGTGTATTAATTTACAATAGCTTACCATTTCCTTCAATGGTATTCATGTAACATTTGATCCAAAATCTAAATTCAAGCTGAATGTCCTTACAAGATCACTGATTAGTATTTGCTTGCTCTTATTTTGAAATCTATTGAGAGCACTTTCGGTGCACAACTGATGCTTCTTATGACTGCAAAGATAATTGGAGGAGCTTTTCCCATTATGCTTTATTGCCATTACAAGTAAAACTTGTGACTGTAATGTCTCCTCATTGTGTGTGGTTTTATTACAGAGGGTGTAATACAGCTACAGCGTTGTTGTTGTCTCTGAAGATCATTGTGCAATCACTTCTTAAAATATCATGTGACCATCTGTCTGTCCTTTCAGAGAGAGAGACAACATCAAGATCTATTTGTTTAGTGCACACAAATTGTAAAAGTACACAGACACACACCATAACTATCAGTCTGCCGAGTCTCACACACACACACACATGCACACGCGCGCACACACACACTGTATGAAAGTCTGTCCCACCGATGATGCTCCTCGCTGTACAAGCTCGCACAAAAAAATGTCAAAACAAGTGAAAGCCGCTGCAATCACTCATGTCAAGTTGACACTGTCACTATCAGTGTTTTGATTGCAGAAACCCAAATAAAACAAAATCAGTTACGTACAAAGCTACTTGGCCATACTGCCGTGGATAAGACTTTCACTTCTCTGATGTCATCACTATAAATGTGGTCTCGGAGCGCACAGAAAACATTAGAAAAGCTCCGCTTACTATTGAAATAAAAACAGCACATTCCACCACAGCCGCTATACGCCATCGTGATTCAGCCCCTGTCGACTTCTTGCAGCATGCCTCAAACACGTGTGAATGTATTGTGTATTGGGGACATTCTTCACGGAACTCTCCGGTAGCTTGGTAGCATTCCAAATGAGCCTCGTTTGTCAACTAGAGGGCTTAATAATTTAGACTGTTGCTCAGGTTCTGGATTGAAAATTTTGCGTGGCTCCTTTTGACAGCACTTGTTTGACATCATATATATGTCATGTCGATACAACATCTGTCTCCTCCCCCGTCTTCCTGCAGTCACTAAAGCGAGAAGCTTGTGGCAGAGCCACAGCACGCCTACTTCTTCAGTTTGTTCTATAAATTTGGCCATCGTTATGACTCCGGGGGTGGTTTTGTTTTGTCGGTGAGAGTGACCTGCCGCGTGGAAAGAAACGTGGGATATGTGCATTTTTGAAGCCAAATTATGGCACGCAAGCAGGTACTACTCACATGCAAACGAAGAGAAAATCGACATGGGAACAATAACAAACGGCTAAAAAAAAGTGCTTTGCTTTTTTTCCTCAGCATGCGTGTTTGATCAATTGAGAATGCCTGTGGTCTCTCGCAGGGCAACACAAAACATTTGCATTTTCTTTTCAGCCAAAATGAGTGACAGTCAGCAGGTTTGCACACGGTACGATCGAGGCAACGCGGTGCGCTTACCCCCACATGCATGCAAAGTGTTCCCCCGCTCGACAGGTAGACGCGGGCCGGCGCCACCCGCTTGCCCCTCACGGCCGCTCGCTGCTTTATGTGCGTGCAGCTTGTTCATCAGGTCTCATCCTTTAATCTGCCCACCATAAGCTATTGCAAGTGGAGGTGGAGGGCCGAGGGCTGAGCCTGTCCAAGTGCCTGCTTGACTATCGGCGCAGGTCCCGGCGGGGTTAACCTGGATCAATACTGCACACACGCATACTCGACATGACGTAAAACCTCAAACGTCCTCTTCTCTTTGGCAGTGTACCATGTGTGTGTGTGTGTGTGTAGTGATACGTGCAAAAGCCTAGCAGCATTCACACTCACATTGACATTATGTGCAGTCTTCTTTTAGTCTTTTTCTCTTTATACTTTAATATGCGCGACTACACTAAACATTAATAATTAAAATATTGCCTGTACAATGAGTTTTATAATGGCGACAGTGCGGCCTGTCTCATTCTGACGACAAACAGTCAACTAGTAATTAAAGAACATTATCAAATCGTGATTTATTTATTTAAAAAATATGTCTTAGGGTTTTTAATCGCATGATTGCTGCAACATAACATTGTTTTGCAAATGATAGATGACGATAAAGGCCGGCACGCTTTTTAATTCAGGACCACCTTGACGTTGATTGATGGTTGTGAATGGGCAAAAAGGTACCAGCTCGTAGCATTTAGGGATCAATACACAGCGCGTTGTTTGTTCGGCGTGGAGTGTACCGACATCAGTTGGCGTCACGTGTAGGGGGGGAGTGTTAGCATGCGTTACATATGAAAATACTCGCGGGAATATGAACTGGATTGACGAGTGTCTGGCCAACAAGTACAATGCGGAAACCTGAAACACCCAACATTGAGAATGCAGCTACAACCAAAAATAATTGCCTTGACTGGCAGGTTGTTGCCAGACTTTCCCCAAGTCAGCTAGAAGAGGATCCAACCCCTGGCTGTGATGCTGAACAGTCAGTGGCTCTTGGCTTTTTACACCAAGTAGCACCTAAAAATAAACTCAGCTATTTACAAGTACCACCATATTGTCCAGTATTACAACAAGGGCTGAGGGCTATAGATATAAGCTTGAACTGATGTTAAAAATAGTAGCATAGCGGGCCTAAGAGTTCTTAAAACAAAAGAGATAAATGTACCACTAGAGGGAGCATCCTTTTAGAGTCACCGGCATAACGAATACAGAAAATACAATACAACTGCGGTTATGGTGTATAAAACGTCCGGCAGCCTGTTAGGATTAAAAATCGAAACAATATCAGAGATTCATTCATGACATGGTCAAATATATTATGTGCAACCTTCAGTGTCTTAAAAAACATAATACAACTCAAAAACAAAAAAACCTTGGGCCGTGTTGTGTCACGTGACTCAAAAGTGGCTCAAGTGGCATTATCTCTGGCAGACTTTAATCCGTTGGCTAAAATGGCTCCAAATCCGTCGCTTATAAATGAGGCGGGGGTTTAAGTAGGAAGCAAACTAGAAATTGCTTAGGAGTGCGACAGGTGTGAATCACGATAAACTGGTTTTTTTTAACCGAGCAGGTGAGTGTAATGTTTTTGCCATATGTCGCAGGTACTGTGCAGTCAAAGTGCTGCTTTGTAAACAAACAAACAAAAAAGCGTTTCAGCACATTTACATGCACCTGCGCACTTGCGTCAGAAATAAATACATTTGCATCACAGTAACACAACTAATTAATTTCTAGCCTTGCCTGGGATTTAAAAACTCCAACTCACAACAACAAATAAATCTGCAAACATTTACAGACTGTTTTGCTTTCATAATCATTCTCAGATGAATTTAACTCTGTTGAAATAAATGATTTTCATAGTCTAATAACTAATGACTGAAAATTGTACACAAAAGTAAGAGAACTTTTAAATTTAGATCTTTTTTTTTTTAATCCGGGTGATGAACTTTCTAGCAGTGAAAAGGTATTCTCTGTGCGGGAATATGCTCAAAACTCTTTTTAAAAAAAAAAACAACACATCAACGGGAAATCCAATTTGCATTAAAAACATAAAAAAGGACAGAAACATTTTGCTTGTAACATTCTGTGTATCAGGTATTCCCCATGACGTAATTAGTGACTTTCTAGGTTGAGACTCGAGAGGTGGAGGGCAAAAAGATAGGTTAGGAAATCCCTCACTTGAGTCACACATCGGCAGCTATTAAACAACACGCAAACGTGTGAGTTTCCCTTCTATCTTTCATCCGATATGCTGCAGCATCAAAACAACCGCTTCCAGTCACTTCTAACACACTTCTTGCCCAAAAGAGAAAACAAATCACCAGCAATTATCCGACTGAGATGAACTACTGACTCCCGCTCAGGGAATGGCGTCAGAGACACGAGGACGTTCTATAGAGGACACACACATACACACACTGTGTAATGCTGTTGAGGAATGCCAAAAAGGAGGAAGCTGCTAAGAATAAAACGCCTGTCTCCGTTACACGATGCGATAGGGGAGGCTCACATTCAGCTTACAGTACATAGCATACAGTCGTACACTATTTACACCCACTCATGCACAGCTGGCCTCATTCAGCGCTGCCACACTGTGCCAGGAAGCGGCGACATTGTTGGAAGGCAGCTGGAGGGGGGGTCAGCGGTGTGCACGGCATTATCTACCTCATTCCTGAGAGCTTTGATGGAGAAACAATTATGAGCACAACTTCTTGTAAGACATCCAAAGTGGCAGGTAGACTTTTTTTTTTTTAATATTAATACATCTGCTTTAATGCTTTCTCCTACAAACTACGACAACTGACGGCGGGCCCTATGTTGTTTAGATCTGTAGAAAGTCAACTCACGCGACCAGTTACAATGTCAACAAAACACTGGTTCCGGTTCATACTGGAAGTCAGGCCCATATTTCACGTAAGGGCTCAATTGAGCGTAGCAATAACGTGGATCCGCTGACACAAAACGTGCACATGTGAGGAAGAAGAGAGGGAGGGGGAGGAGGCAAATGCTGCAGTGGAAAGTAGGGTGTGACGTTCCCTTGAGAAGGCAGGGAGGTGAACGGTAGCACCGCCATCAATGAAAATACCAGTTCAAATTGTGCGACAGCAAGGACGTATGCATGACTGCTTCACCATCAAATATTTACTGACCCGCTGGACGTGCATGTTTTTTTTGGTGCAAGCGCTTCACCTACATTTCAGGGCAGTGTCTCGGGAAATATAGGCAACGCACGGCATACACATGAATCAAGTGACCCGTTACCTAGCAACGTCCACTGCGCTGTGACACCATTGTAGGGTTTATAAAAAAAAAAAAAAAAAAACAGGAGCGTGATAGTGATCCATCTCATGGGAATCTCTCAGCACAGGTGATTTAGAGAAATAAAAAAATAATCCTCAGGGATATCTCAGTAGAGTGCCACAACACGACAGGTTTCTACAAATGTTTGCGTTCACTCTATGCTCGCGACCTTGAGCGTCAAAGTCACCTGTACTTTGGTATTTGGTGTCGTTCTAAACTCAGAAAAGCTTGTTTGCTCACTCGGTTAGAAGCCTGGACCAAAGACAAATAAATACACTTACAAACGCTAACAAAATTAAAGAAAGCATTGTTTGTTGTATCAAAACAATGTGAAATATTTTTTTAAATACTAAAATAAAATAAAACCACAACAAATTAGAAAAACCAAAACAAAATTAAGATTATGTCTACTTTCTGGCATCTGTCTGCATAATCTGACAATCAATCACATAGAGCAGATTCAAAGAACAGGCCCCATATATGAGGTCATTCTTGTCAAATATCAAATGGCACTCGAGCAGGAAGTAAAGGAAGCAACAGCGGCCAAGGCCGAGTCTTGAATAACCTGTTCACGTGGTGTTGGGATACATGGATGGATATTTGATATGTTTTAATGGCTAAACACGCAAAGGCAATTAAGAGCCGATTTCACCACGTCAGAAACAAACTCCGGAGGACAATTACACCTCTTAAGCCGTTTTTCTACAGTCATGTTTGAATTCCCGCAATTATTTATTTATTTCTTTTTTCAATACAAAGCCATTATACCAAAGGTCTTGCTTGGTAGCTATTTTGATCTGTCAGGTCTGGGGAAAAAAGAGGTTCCATCCGTTAACGTTTGATATGATGTATTCTAGTTAAGCAATAGGAAAAAAAAAAACTCTTCTAAAGCTAATGAGGGATCTATCCATCCATCTTATCAATCAATCTGCATCTAATTATTCATCCAACTCTCCGCAGGCATCCAAACTAGGGGGAGCAATGCTGCCCTCTATCAGTAGTTCTCCTCGTGTATGAGCAGACGGGGAAACGGACACGCACCCACACAAGTATTCCCGTCTCTGGCTCTGACACTGCCTCTTTCGGAAGTCCCTCTGTGTGTCCTCCTCTACTCGCTGGGATAGCGGAGAAGGCACAATGGCGGTCTTGTGGGGGGTTCGTTTCAGCTTCCAGCCAGGCAAAACTGCTGGTCCCGTTCCCGCAACGGGAGCGCATACATATGGAAAAGAATAAAACGATGGCTCCGAGCGGAGGTTATGGATAAGAAAGGTCACAAAAGGGCTCGGGCGGTGACACCCAATCGGACTCAGCACTTTTTTCCCTTTGCTGCCCTTGGAGAACTGAAACGAGCACTGGTATTTTTACTTGTTGGCATATGTAGTATTCGCTGTCAAATAAAATCAGCACTCTGACCGCTCTACAGCCAGCGCTCCCAACACAAGCTGGACCTGCATCTCAAACCAGTCAGCACTCTCTGCTCCGCTGAGAAATGACAAAGGTCTTAAGATGACATCCATCCATGCTTTTACTGCTTATTATGTTCTCGGTCATAGTGGAAGCTGGAATTTAGCTCCCGCTGACTAAGCGACGGCATACACTGATTTCATTTGAAAATGAGAAACGGTGCCATTTGGATGTTCACACTAGAAAATAAACTAAATAAGAGGAAGTCACCTTCTAAACTTTATGCACAATACATTTTGAGTCACACCTTTTTATCTAGCTCAAGGAGGCGGCCATTTTGCCACTTTCTGTTGAGTGAAATGGCATCACAGTTGCTCAAGGTTACGATCACGTCTAAACTGTTGTCTGAGTTTGACATTCGGGAGCCAAGCTGTGAACGGTAGTCATCTCAGCCCTGAGCAACTGTGATGTCATTTTCAGTCAAAAACAAGGAGGCAAAATGGCTGCCCACGGAGATGATTAAAATTGGGTGAACTTTGCTGCTTAATTCATATTCCACAGATTTTTTTTTCGTCCAGTTCAGTTGCGTTCGACTGCCTCACTGGGTTGTGTGGCCGGCCAAATCCAGCCTGGACACATGTGACTTTCAGCCATCTCATTTCACCTGTTCGGAAGCCATCAGTGCACGGTTACACTATGAGGTGTTGATACAGGACGATGGCAGGAGTATCACCACTCGCCGTAAGCCTCAGCTGCCCACCCACCCCGTGGAGACCACACCCTTGGGTGCCCTGAGCGAGCGCTGAAAATTTACAACCCACTGCATGACTTCAAATGGGATTCACCTGTTGTCCATACGCAGAGTGTGAACAGATCAGATGCACGCATGTGACGTACAAGCAAAGTTTTCTCTTCTATAAAAAAAAACAGGTGCATTTGTCTTTTCTCTTTCTTTTCCACATAAAATTTCCCATTACAACTCTATCATTCTCTTCTCTTTATGGTCAATGGCAGGCTCAAGAATGTAAATAGGAAGGAGTTGGGGGACGGGTGAAAAAGTGAATCCAAGAAACATGAAGCAAAATTACCCGCTTGAAAAAGGTTAATAATTGTCTGAGTAGCTTTACCGGGCTACGGCACACCAGCAAAAACGCAAGAGCACTTTAAGGCAACATCTTGAGCAAATAAGACTCTTTTGCAAAAACATGATGATATACAAACTACAAATATGCAACACTAAAGGTGTGCTCAATAAGCAATCGGGTTCATCTGTTTACATCTTAAACCCGAGCTGGTTCATTTGTCATTGAATGGGCTCAATTTCTGCTCATTTTCTCGCCGCAGTCGAAAGATGCCAAGTTCTCTAATGTCCCCAACCAAGAATCTAATCTGAATCTACTGTGGGTGAACTCCTCTCGCAAAATTGTCCAGTTTGCCAATCCCTGTGGCTGAAAGGCAACAGGTTGGAGTCAAATGAAAACATGCTGAGGGAGCCACGGTGTGTGGAAGCACCGGGCTGGTAAAAGAAGATTCCAGGAGTTCTAATAGTGATTCCTACCGGTCTCAGAGCTGCACAATTTGCAATCTTCTCACATCTCCCCCGAGTTATATGCTCGAACGCGCTACATCGAGTCCGCTAAACGCCAAAAGAAACACTACAGCGCTTTTGTGAACAAATGATCACTGAACAAATGAGGATGTTAGCGTGAGCTCACACATTGCGTTTAATTAATAAAGGCCAAATAGAAAAAGAAATTTAAAAAAAAAAAAAAATCTAGATCAGGTGATAAGAGACACTGAGTCAGGGGGAGATCAGCATGGCCGAGAGCTTTGTGATCAAGCGGGGACTTTGTATGGATTCGGAACGGATTGACTAATAGCTATCACCTTTCGCTATTTTGACTCACAGGCTGACCTGATGTGGTGCAATGCAGCTGTTTACATCTTTTAGAATTATCTGCAAAACAGCAAATTGGTCTTGTAATGGATTCAACTTCACTCAAATATGCAGAGGGACAAATAAACATGTAGAATATTCACAAACACGTTAAAAGAAACCGGATAATGTCACACTTGCGCAAATTCTTTCAGTCACTACATTTAATAGTCAAGCGACGCTGCATATGATTTCATTAAATAAATAAGATATGGACAACCCTCATGGAAACTCAGTTGATTGTACACAGAGGATAAGCTACAATCAACTAACACAGTTATAAAAAAGTAAAGATTTATCAACTTAATTTCCTGCTCAAATTTAATCGCTGTCGTCTAATTGAATTTTGACCATACGGCTTGGGAAGAAAAAATAAATAAAAAATAGTGCCTGCTAAATTGAATTACTCTCCCTCATGTTAAATGACAGGGTTAGAATAAAAAACATTTCAATGTGAAATGAAACAAACTTTGCAAACAATATACGGCATGTAAAAAAAAAAAAAAAAAAAGGAACAAAAAATTGAGTCCTGCAAATAAGAACAAATATATACTTTATGTTCCTTGTGCTGGATATCAATGATAATATCGGCGTAATTATAGTACCAAGAGTTAACAAAATTCCGTGTTTCTATTAATGAACATTATACTAATTGTATAATGACAAAAATGCAACAGGTATTACAGCCTAAAAGTTTACTTGCCAAAACTTTGTAGTCTTTGTCTTAATTTTTTCCAGCATTTTATATGCAACTAAAACAACAACCAAACACATTTGACGCAAATATATGAACCACAACTTAGTCACAACCACAACTAGTCCTTAATAGAAAAACAACTAGCAAACTGCTATTAAAGAGAAAAACATGTATTATATTGAACATATAAAGAAAGATCAAAATGTTAATCCAATTATTCAAATAAATAGAAATGGGCAACAATACACTAAATCAACAAATCCACACAAAACAATGCCTGAGAACAACGTACACACTCGTCATTACTCTTGTCAAATTTAATTATATAAACAAACATTTCAACTGAAAAAAAACCTACAAAACAACATAACAGGAAATGTGTACAGAATTATTTATTAAATTATACGAATGAATACTGTTTAAAATTTGTAATTATATTCTGAGTTTAGTAAGAAGATTGCACAATGGGGATGAATACAATAAAAGAATTAAATTAACATGCATTGTAATCTAATTATTACGGCCATTGTGACGTCTTATTTGGACGTTCCGTAATTATTTCTACGCTAGGGCACAGAAATCTTGAATAGTTGCATTCAACGCAAGTAAAAATAAAGAAGTCACGACGTAGAAAAGACGTAACCTGCCGCTCATGTGATTTCGCCTATGCATGTTGCACCGCCGCGGAATTGGCAAGAGCTGCCTAACACGCGGAATGGGGGGAGTGTATGTACATTCCCACATGTGTGGGCGAGGCGATCCACCCACACTCTCACACGCACACACGCTGTCTTTTTTTCCCCCTTCCAGCTAAGCACACATGTATGCACTTTTTTTTTTTTTTTTTTTGCCCCGCGTGATCCCGCCCCACGCAGGAAAAAAGGCCATCGTGGCAGCCATTATGAGGCTCGGCCATCATGGCCTACGTGCACGTTGACTGTGAAGGGGAGTGGCGCACCCATTGCGCGCCATGTTGGTGAGCTCCACGAATACGCCGTTGCACACCAAATGGTGTTTAAAATATCCAACTTTAAAACGTTTACGACGTTGGTTTAATTGCTCGGGGTACACGTAACCCTTCCCCCCCAAAACGCGTGGGTTGTGAACACAGGAGCGCGTGCACGGAAGAAGAGTGGGGGGTTGGGTTGGAGGGGCGCTGGAAGCGTATAGTGGTGGAGTCACGTGTTCCTCCACAAGGGGCTTGAATATTTACCTTTTTGTCACGCAATGTGGCTTCTCCATTTAGACGAGGGGGCGGTTGCGCAATCTATGGGACCCGCGGAAGCGTATAGATTGCGCAAAAAGGGAAAAAGTGCGCTGTTGCGGCGAGGGAGAGATGAAACGGCGTGGCGGTGCAAACACAAAAAAATAGAAAGACACAAAGCGTCATTGACGCAGGGAGTTGCCTTTCGTTTTCCACGTATACGCGTACGTTCATGTGAAGAAGCTGATTGGTATGCTGCTCGTTGTGCATTGCGGTGATACAGCACGATGGGGGTTGGTATGGCGGCTGGAGTGGGGGGGGGGGTCCTCAATGTAGTCATGATCCAATTCAGGTGCACTGACAATTAGGCCAGACTTATGTAATAAATGTATATTTGCTCATTTTGCCACAACAACAAACTCCACGTATTTCCACCAACACTGAAATGTGTGTGCGTGGAGCGAAACGTGCTTAACAACATTAAACAGCACAAACCTGTAGGTTGAAGAGAAGTAACACATTTTATTATATATTTAAGGGAATTCAGACCTCGATCTATAGTTTTCTGTCGGGATCTACAGTAAAAAAATGCAAACGCTTTCCCCCAAACCTATTGTTTTTAGTATTTCTTCTATTCGTCATTTTTAGAACAAAGCAAATCGTAAAATTTCAGTAAATATTGATTGAATGGAGCTAATTTTGGGGGGAGGCAGTAAAAATTAATTGAGACTGTGTAGATGATCTCGATGATCATTTGTCAGACATTTTCCAGAGGACCTTTTTAATTTCTCATTGAGAACCACTGAACAGTTTGTAGGAGTGTGTGTGCACGCGTCTGACACGAAAAAGGCCTTTCGAAGCTCCTTCCTTGGGAACAGTAGCGCAGAAGTGGACCACTTTAACTTTTCATTGGGAAGCTGTGTGTGTGTGTGTGTGTGTGTGTGTGTGTGTGTGTGTGTGTGTGTGTGTGTGTGTGTGTGTGTGTGTGTGTGTGTGTGTGTGTGTGTGTGTGTGTGTTTGTTTGTTACACACTGAAAAGGGCCTACCTAAGCTTCTTGGGAACAGAGTAGTCCACCTCTATCACCTTGCCGTACAATTCCACTTTCCCTATGGGAGCAGAAGGCAATGCAGCGTTAGAAAAACAATACAAAGAGGAGTAAAAGTTTGTGCAAAGCAACCGTGGGAATCTTTTCAAAGCACAAGAAAAGCACGTAACATTATGGGAACCGTGTGTGCGTGGGGAATAGGCAGCCATGCTTTGCACTCCCACATCGCGCCCCGCGAACCGAACCAGACTCAGCAGTGGGTTCGATTCTGAAGGTAAAGGTGCAAGAGGGTGTGGGAGGGTAAAGAAGAATCCATCTTTCGTGGAGGCGGTTCCGAGTGGCCTAGCGCAGCAGCCCCGGAATTATCGTTTCACCTCGCCTCCCCTCCATCACCCACCCACTGCCTCCCCTTCTCCAGCTACCTGTTTATGGGCTCTTTCCTCCGGACCCCCGCGACCCACCGCCAAGACACCTCGTAAAAACACGGCCAGACGTCCGAGGAACACGGACGTGACAAGTTTTCCGCGCGGGCGTCGCTCGGCTCTCTTCAAAAAAATCACGAGAAAAAATAAGTGAAAAATAATTACCCGAAGCATCAAGAGCACCCCGTGCGCACGCATTCCAGCGGGGGTGATCACAAAAAAATCGGCGCACTCTATAACGGAATCTTTACGCATATTATGCGTCTTGTGGCACTTGTGTTGTCTTTAAGGGACGACATTAAAGCGCCTGTTTCCCCCCAAAAAAGTGTCAGGCAATCGATCATCGATTCAGTCAGTCTGGACGCGCGCACCAAACACTCACCAAACGTGGGACATAACCACATCCACACAAAACACACGCACACTAATAATTTGTGCATGAGCTCCTGTGACTGACTCGGTGCGTTATTTTTAAAACGTGTCATCTCATCAAAGCATCACTTCTCACTCACCCGAGAGAATCTCGATAGCCTTTACGGCCGCGTTCTGGTCGGGGAAGTCCACAAAGGCATAGCCGGATTTAACGAGGACCTGCTCGGCCGCGGGCAGCTTCCTTTCCCCGAAGAGCTGCTGCAAGTCCTCCACAGTGACCGAAGGACTTAGATTCCCAACATATAGTTTGTTCATGATCTGACAGGAGCAAGGGTGGAGGGCGGTGGACAGAGAAATAAATCCCAAAGATCCTTAAGCGAGGCTGCAAAAAGAAAAAGAAAATAGAAAAAAGGAAAATTAAAAAAGGTGGTGAGGGAGGGGGGAAAAGGCAATAGATAGACCCCCCTTGGAAAAGACTAAGCTATAAGCAAAGCAAGCCCCCCCTTGCAGCAACTCTGGCCCTGGCCAAACTCTTTTTCACGGGGACTCTGGGAGTTACGACACTACTCTGGAGCCAACAAGCACCGCCTCTAAAATAAAAGCGCCCCTCTTTAAAAAAAAAAAAAAGAAAAGAAAACGATGCATGCTGCATAACGAGGGGTTCCCTGCTGGTTCAGACCCTCGAAAGTGGCATGTACGGTTTCCCGAATTCAGACTTGACTCATAAAATGCTTTACTTTTTATTATTGTCCCAGTAAAAAATATCACGAAATATTTGAATGCTAAATTTCCTTGCCGTGTTTCGTATCTCAACACACGTTTTAGAATTTGTTACTGCAAATGACATTGTAATATATTTTTAGTAAAAAATAGGCGTACATTACAAAATTAAAAGCAATTTTTCTAATTAATTCAAAACATTATATTGTATATCAAAGTGTACATGCATTATCATCCCCAATTCAGATAAAAAACATTAAAACAAACTGGATCCACAAATCTTTAATAAATATATTTAAATAAATATATTTTAAATAATTGGTTGCGAGTCACCATGTTAGTAGCATTATGCAATAAAAACTAAGACATAATTGTTCATTAAAGACTTCATTTTAATTGTGAGCCCCACGTTTTAAAAATGCTAGTCACAATACGTTTCTGGAAAATAATGAATCCACAACTGCATGCAAAAAAGTGATCTATTAAATAATGAATACAAAAAATAAGTCCATGCTCATTTTTAGGTGTGTATTTTGAAAAACCACTCAGTTACCGAGCACCGTTCTAGACACTGTAGGCATTAAATATTCATCCTGAACTTCAACAAACACGTAGTAGTGTGTCACTGAATTATTATGTGGACTTCTTTTGCTCTGACCTGTGGCTGTGATTGAAAGCCTGGCATTGCATGAGTAGCTTCTCGGTGGGTGTGTGCATGTTCACAAGGTGGAGCCTCTCTGTAAAGGGGGAGGGGAAGGGCGGAGGACACACAAGAGGGAAGGGCTGGGACTGAGAAAGTCGTGAGCACTTTCTGTACCACACGCCGAAAGGGGGGTGGGCCTGCACGCCACACCCACTCCGGGGTCCTCTTCACGTGACTTTTCAGCTCGTCTCTTCCCCACCCCCCCTGTGGAACACTGCTGCCATCCTACAGCTGCAGATTGACTGTGGGGGGAAGGAAAAAAAAAAGCCACTCCCCCCCCCTCCACACATACATACACACGCTCAGGCCTAACTGAATGAAATGCACTTGCGTGGATTCCAAATGGTTGCAGTCAGATATTATGCGGTGATAAAATCAAATCAATTGTCTAGTATGGGTTATTTACGTCCTACCCTGGTTCACGTTATGGCCAAGTAGGTCAGAGTGTCTTCTAAGGTGTAGTCAGCAATATGGACGCCATCTTCTCAGTTGGTGTCAGAAGAGTGATGGAGGGAATACTGTAGTCATAAAAATAAATATATTTGTTTTTTGTTTTTATGAAAGGAAAATCAGATAACATTTGGAAATATCTTTTCAACACATAGTAACATGGCACACCACACACAAAAAGGCATTTATAATTTTTTGCGTCAGATGGTTGCATGCATGGAATTTTCATTTTTAAAAATCAAACATTTCTACCTTAATTTCATTGATTCAAAGTTTATATACGGACCAGAAATTTCACAATGAATTAGAATCGATATTCCAAGAGCCCTACTCTTCAGGTGGCAACAGCGATAAAAAGATAAAAAAACAGAACATTCTGAAGGACACTTCCCACCCTGGCCACTCCCTTTTCGAACTGTTGCCATCAGGCAGACGCTACAGATCAATTAGGTCAAGGACTAGCAGATTCGCCAACAGTTTTTACCCTACAGCGGTAGTCACATTAAATGCCGCTAAAAAGGGATGATTATGTCCGTGTATGTTCTTCTGTGGGTTTTTAGCTTGTATTTTTTTATCTTTTATTCTATATTTTATGCACTGATCGGTTGGCACTTTTTAAATTTCGTTGTACATGTGTGACAATGACAATAAAGATCTATTCTATTCTATTCTATTCTATTCTAAGTAACTCAATTTCCATGACTTAAGCACCTGTTGCTGTTCAGCTCACATTAGAGAAAGGAGGTTTTGCTAAAAGTTCTGAAAAACAAAAAAACAGCATTCAAAATAAAAGTTTAGAGAACGTCGACTCAAATTCACCTGGAAAGGTTATAGTACATTTTATGGTCAGCCTGAATTCCACCCAGAAGTCGAATGTTGCAAACTTTCTGTCGTCGTCTTACGTCTTGGCTTGCTCTCGCTTGGTGCCTACAAACGTAATTTTGGTTGTGAATGATCTAGGCTGGCATTTGAATAGGCCATATGTGCTAATGCAACGCCATTCATATGCAATTTGACATTTACAATTGCAGCCAAACTGCAGACAACACTCAGTAGAAGAAAAATAATAATGATGTCAAGTCCAACAATCTCATTTCCAATCAATAAATTCCAAAAGGAAAAGGCTGACTAATAAACTAAACTTTAGTCCAAAGCATCAAAAGGTGGAGGGCTACAAAGTACAACAACTGTACAACGTTCTTGTACTAAAATTGAGCTTTTCAAAACAATTAGCATGTAAAGTAATCACAAGCTCACCACCATACCAACTGCGATCGTCTTTGTTCACTTTCCTTTTAAAGTGTTTGACTTTGAGAGGTTTTGTTCGGTAATATTGTTTTAAAAGAAGCGGCTACAACGTAAGTGGGTAAAACACGGCGGTGACGTCATATTTTCTTGTACGTGCTTTATTGAACAACAAAAAAGTCATGCTGCTAAAAATATATTTGGTGCGCTAACACAAATATGTGATGAAACCCAATATGATATACAGCTGCATCTCACAAAATTACAATAACGTTGTCATAAAGTAGTTAAAAGTCCAAAAGTGAAACTTATTGCACAGCACAGCACGGGAAAAGAGTCAAACTTCATTTTAAATTGCTTTCAGGATTTGTTGTCGTATTTCTATCGGTCAATTTGCTATTCAACTCAGTTTATTTATCTTTGTTGCCACCTGAGGGGAAAGATCAAACGCAACATTTAACAAACATACGTGCCCCTTTCATTGCCGTAACGACTCTACAGGCTATAAATAATGTCTGGATAATGTTGCATGTTTGTTTGCACTCACATTAATATAGCCTGCTGGTTTCAGCTTGTCAATGTGTTGATGCTTGTGTTAGAGCCTAGATAAGATAGAGAAGCTGCTTCTCCAGCAGCTCAAGCGAGAATGAAGCAGAGGGCTGAGAGCTCCCTCTTCTGTCTTTAGCAGACATAACTAGTCGATCACCAATCACATTTCTCACAGAGGCTAAACTAGCAGATCACAAATGACATCTGAAATGTTCTCAAGATAATGTTTAACATTTCAAACCCGTTCCTGTTTTTAAGGACACACGTTTTAACTTATAGCGCTTTCTAATAGGCCTTTTTTATTTAAATTTTCCTTTCACCGAATTATTTTTTTATTCTTGCTTCTTTAATCATAGGACCATCTACCTACCACACTTGGCCCAGGTTGCTGATAGCTGGCTCCCCATCCTGAGAGTATGCATACCTGAAAATATTAAATTTCACAATTTGACTCGGTGTCTTTTTGAGTGAGACTGATTGTACGAATGGATAGTAGAAGAATGTGAGCGCAGTTAAGAAGCAGGTAGTGCACTATTTTCCCACTAGATGGTGCTAGTTTCATTGTGCATCATTTTTTTTGTACCCCAGAGGAGCGTTCCATCTAACTTGGGGCAAGAAGCAGGGTATTTTATTTCAAGTGGAGCCACTTATTCAAGACAAATACCATTATTTGTAGAAATACATTAAAAATAAATAAAAATATATAAATATATTATATATATATCATAATAATATCAAATATATTAGAAATAAAATCTAAATGTTCCACTAAAACAAAAACAAAAAACAGCACTAAACATGGCTACAGTTCAAGATTACATGCCTCAAGACCACTTTTGTTTCTACATCCCATTTATTATTTTCTGCACATTTGTCTTGGAGAAATGAATCCCGCACCCCCATCCTCGTAATCGTGAGGATTTACGGCCTTTGCATTCATTATATCATTGTAAATGGTGTTTCTTTGACTTTTATATCATTGGGGATGGAGGCAAGCATCTAAATCCGACGATTACCCTGCAAAGATTACAATGTGACTTGTGCAGTTGGCGCACCATAAGCCCCATCTGACCGACGCATGGTTAGACGCCGATTGTAGGCCGTGCAAGGGATGAAAGAGGGCCGCACAAAGAAGCGGACATCCCGGCCAAGTTCGGCTCATGCGAGTCTGCGTTGATTAAAAATGTCAAATGCACTGAAGGGGGGAAATGTAGCGCAACCGTGGCCTGTAATAACCCCTCAGGGTACAAGGTGCAGTTTAATCTTGAATTGCACGAGCCGCTCAACATCTGGAACGATTTTTCAGATTCCGGGCACTGAGATATCTTAATGTTAAATACTAGCTTTGTACCGAACGTACATCTGAGGCCATATGCGTTTGTAATTTGCACTTGAAATTTTAATGTATGTATACAAAATTAAGCGTTTTAGACTGCATTTGTGAGGGCCCAGATTTTGTTGCGACGCCCTTGTACTATGGCCATTATCCACCGTCTGCCATGTTGGATTTAAAAACTCATTTGTTTGACTCCAGGTCAGAGTAGTATTTGCAGTCTATGGCCCCATCTGCCTATGCTGGAAATAGAAATTCAACTGGCCAGGAACTCCTTTCATATAAATCAGTGATTCCAACCCCACGCCCACTTGGAGGAACATCTGTGGGTGCTGCCACCGTGCGGCCACAGCCTCCACAACCGGAACGGAACAACAGTGCCTTACTATTTCATATTTCTCGGTTAAAAACGCTACTATTCAATCTTTCTCAACGACTATGTTTGTTGTGTAATCTATCGAACGTGTAGGAAGGCGCATTTCTCCGTTTTCTTCTCTTTCCCCCCCCCCCCTTAGCCGTGGTGGGGTGTTTTTTTTCCACGAGTGGGCAGCTGGCTTCGTGTTTTCCGACTCCTCCCGTGTGATGAAGTTGAGATGGTGCGAGTGAGAGAGGAGCGCGCGCGCGCACACACGCGAGCGCAGTGGAGCCTCCGACAGCTGGATGCCAAGATGGGGAGAGCGGTGGAACGCCAACGCCGGAGCGTTTGAGGGGGAGAACATCCTTTTCTCGTCGTGCTTGACTGGCTTTTTTTATTTACAAAACGCTTTTTAAGTAAAGGCGACCGGGATTCTTGCTCAACGCCTCGCAATCGAAACCTCCCCCCGTGCAGGCTTCCTACGTGGACCTCGCCCGCCCACCGCGGTGCTCGATTGCGGTCATGTTGTAGTTTTTTTTCTCCCTAAAAGTGTCCCGTTCTTGATCTTTTTGGGGGTGAAGTTCGGGCGATGCTGTTATGGCCGCCTCCGGTGCTGCAAAATGTGCGAAGAGTGAGAAGTTGGACGAGGCGCAGAATTTGGCCAAAAGCTGCGCGGGGAGACCAGACTTCCTGCCGTGTGACGGACTCTCCATCTGCGCCACGCACAGCCACGGAAAGTGCTTCAAGCTGCACTGGTGCTGCCACCTGGGATGGTGTCACTGTGAGTTGTTTATGACTTCATGTTGTCTGTGTTCAAAGAACAGCAACCGTTGCCATTCGCGAGGCTTTCACGACCTTTATTAAATCTTTCATTTGATGCTGCCTGGGAGCGATTTGTGTACCACGTACATACAATGGTACCTTGACATAAGAGTTTCGTTTGGTCCGTGACCATCTCAAATCAAGTTTCCCCTTTGAAATCAATAGTAATCTCATTAATCCATCCCAGCCCGCAATAACACCGGTGAAAAATGTTTTGTAAAATAAGAAAAACATCACTTAAAATCGAAAGTATTGTACTTTCTAAAAGCATACAGCAAAAAAAACAAATATGAAGCACCTACATTTTATTTTACATTTGGCCTCCTTCTGGTGTGCGCGCCTTGGCCACTAGGAGGAAACACGGAGATTTGATGGGACTGCCAGGAAAACCTCTGTTCCTGTAACCGAATGCTGACTGCTTAGCTCTTAGCCTGTAAGGCTTTTAGCTTAGCGGACAGTAATGGTGGTAGTGCGAGTTTGAGCTCCAAGTGGGATGAATGGGAGGAAGTCACCAATTACATAACCAAAGACCGTTGCAACTAAGTTTCAGTATTATTCCAAGTTTTTCCACAGAGGATAAAGAATATATCCTTTTGGGCATCGGTATAACCGTTTACATGTGTTTTGCTTGCCCGTTTTTGGTGTTCTGCAAAGTGTGTTAGCATCAAGAACTTTCGTAAGGCTAATCTATGTGGTTTGGTTCAATCTAAAATATGTCATTTGCTTTTGTTTTATGTTTTGGTTTTATAGTTAACTCACAAATGGGAGTCGCAATAAACAACTGTAAGCAAGCACTTTTTCTAAGAATCGTTTCCTATCTGACAAACTTCTGCTTGTGAAGTTTGCTGACACCATTGTTGTTTGCGCCTCAAAAATCATACAAACAATGTATCATATTACCCCCAAAAAAAAAAAAACTTAGTCAAGTCATGTGGATGCATGTGGGTTGTAGAAAACAAGGATGTACAAGCATGGATTACTGTAAACAGTGTGCCGTTACTTTAATTGTAGTCCTTTCATGTCTCACAATAACATGAGCAAAATATTAGGAAAGTCAGTAGTATGATGTGAGACAGACGGACACTCCTGTAATAAGTCAAAGTCAAGTCAAAGTCTGCTTTATTGTCAATTTCTTCACATGCCAAGACACACAAAGAAATCGAAATTACGTTCCCACGGTGACAAGACATAGTACACAATATACATACAAGTAAACACAAAAAATAAAAACAAGAAGGCACAAACAATGAATAAATAAGAGTGATGAATAAATAATAAATAAACAAATAATAAATAAGAGGAGCAAAAATGGAGCAAGTGTGCATACAGCAGTCAGAATATAGCGCAAAGGTACAGGACGCTACGCAGAAGGGGGCAGAGAGTTCAGGATCCTAACAGCCTGGAGTATGAAGCTGTTGGTGAGTCTGGTGGTGCGGGAGCGCAGGCTCCTGTACCTCTTCCCAGAGGGCAGAAGATCAAACAAAGAGTGAGCGGGGTGACTCACATCACTCACAATCGCGGTCGCCTTGCGGGTGAGACGGGAGGTGTAAATGTCCTTCAGGGAGGGGAGTGAAGCACCAATAATCTTCCCAGCCGTGTTCACTATGCGCTGCAGGGCCTCATGTTGTATTCAGTGCAGCTACCACCCCAAACAGCGATACAACTAGAGAGGACGCTCTCAATGGTGCCACGGTAGAATGTAGTCATGACGGCCGGAGGAGCACTTGCTCGCCTGAATTTCCGCAGGAAGTACAGGCGGCGCTGAGCTTTCTTCGCCAGTGATGCGGTGTTGGTGGACCAGGAGAGATCCTCACTGATGTGCACCCCCAGGAATCTGGTGCTGCTCACTCTCTCCATTACAGCGCCGTCGATGGTCAGTCAACAACAATCTCCTTGGTCTTGTTGACGTTCAGCAGGAGGTTGTTGTCCCTGCACCACGTGGTCAGAAGGTCAACCTCCAACCTGTATTGAGTCTCGTCGCCCTTGGTGATGAGACCCACCAGAGTCGTGTCGTCAGCAAATTTCACTATGCGGTTGTTGCAGTGCAGTCATGCGTCAGCAGGGTGAAGAGCAGCGGACTGAGCACGCAGCCTTGGGGGGCCCCCCGTGCTCAGCGTGATGCTGGCGGAGATTTTGTCGCCAACACGTACCACGTAGATTGTTAAATTATGGGAACCCGTATAGAAAATAAATATATGGATCTTGTTAAATGAATGCCATTTTTGTCCAAGGTAGATCCAATCATAGTGTAGCCTTGATCCATAATAGAATATCTTTGAATGTGGTCATGCAATTCTAATTTTTGTATGGGCAGAAGTGAAAAGATGCCACCCCAAGCTTTCCCGCACTTCCTCCCATTTCATTATTAATTCCATTTCAGTGTGAATCTTCCTCAAAGGCTTCAGGTTTTACATTACGGTTGAGGCACGATTGGCTCCTGTCAGCTTTCTAGTCATTCGCCCACTGCCAAAATGATTTGTGCACAGCGCAGTTTTATTTCAAATGTGTTCACTTTTTATTTTTTGACAGATTGAGGACAATTTTTTCATTGAAGGGTTTCAAAACAACCTTTTCCCACAAGGTGGTAGAACAACATGGGATGTGTTTGCATGCGTGAGAGAATCCAGATGCAAAACGATGCGTTGCGGTTGTTTAGAACCAACAGAAACTATTCCGACTATCCTCAGAACTGACTGGTTTCTATCTCACGAGTTCATCTTATGAATAACTAATACTCTAAAAGTATGTCAAACCCAACTGCACCCATTGGAAAAGAATCCCTTGTGAATATTTTCTTCTAGTTTATTGAACAAAATTAAGTCCTGAAGCCATTTTATTTATTTTTTTTATTGCGAAAATATTTTGGAACATGTTGTGACTGTGCCATTTTTGGAGCCTTCCAGTTACAAGTGCTTCTCTCATTTCACTGCAGATTGAGTCAGTTCCACCTACGCCATCGCGCCCCTGCAGACACACGGCTGAATAACGTGTATCAATACGCAGCCCAAAGTAGTCCTTGACAAGGGCGGCTAGTTGTTCTGTTTGAGTCGAGTTTACAGGAGCTATTTTAAGCTTTGCGGCATACTTAAACTCCATTTGACTTGTTTTTAAAGTGTTTAGTGTGAATGAGTCTCACTGTGTGTGCACAGACTCTGGCTTACACTTGATAGGGACATAGCTATGTCCCTCATTTCACACACTTTTTTTCCTGGCCTAAAGTGGCTAGTACAATGCAAAATTATTCTAAGTCAATGATAGTTTTAAAAATATTATTTGAGGAAATATGGCATTAGAAGTTCAAGCCTCAGTTTTTCCCACACCTGGAAGATGTGTCTTTGCGCAAGCAACGGGGGTCACGCCATATCTTTAAATGACAGGGTTCAGCGTTCTGTTTAAAGGTCAGAGCTTTTCCTTTGCTCATATAGAAATGTCACGGATATTTTCACTCCTCTCGTTCCTCAGACACTTTCTCCAGTCGCGGCCTGACATTTTGACACCGCCGCACAAATCACCGCGACTGAGTTTCAACTTGACAGGTTGTCCTTCTCCTCGGGCACGTCGTGCTTTATCCCATCTCCGGCTGCTCCGGAAATCCACAGATCAGCCTGGAGCACAATCACTATCCACTCGGTAGCCACGAGTCAGGAGAGCTTAAAGTGCGCACAATGTAATCTTTGGGATTGCGAGCTTTAGGATGTGGCTGCTTTGTGCTTTCAAATCATTTGATCAGGGCGGAAGATTTAAGAATCCTTTTCCTGTGTTTATCCTAAGCCACACCCATAATGAATTATTTCCTCTCAAGTCTGTTTTTTGTTTTTTTTAGGGGGGGCAGATGTTATTTTGCTCCTCCTTTTTCACGTTAAAATATTCATAGACTGCTAACATGGTGCAGTTCTATTACCACAAACTGCCTCACAGCCATCATTTAATTTTGTCTGGTTTCCTTGTAAACAAAATAAAAAGAACCAACCGTAGCATAATGTACCTAATGGATGTCTAAGTGCAATAACGCACTACAGTCGGACTAAACCTGCTTAGACGATTGTATCAGGCAAAACGAGGACACCCGGGGAGAAAAGCAGAACGGCATACAATACCTTCATGGAGACGTGTAATAATAATACATTACAGGGTGGAAAAGAGACAAGTGTCACATCTCGACTGAGTTTTTAGCTCAATCCACCTCAACCGTTTGAATGTGAAAGTTACTGCGTAAAAAAAGCTTCGAGCAAAAAGAAAAAAAGGTCAACTTGGATATACTTGACTCAGCACTTGATCAAACACTAAATCCTAAAATGGTCACTGTTTTTAATAACCTGGCACTGCAAGACTTATTGTTCTGTGAAGACACTTTTCATGTAAACACCAGGGGCCCGCCCGCGTCACTTGCTTTGCACGCAGCTGTCTCTTTGCTGTAGCATTCCACCCACAAAATAATAAATTTGGGAGCACCAAATCAGATGGAGGTGAACGCGACCGTTCAGCAGCTGCTGACAACATCGGTCCGAGCGTCTCATTAGTCATAATTAGCTGTGCTTAGTGTCCCCGCCAATATGTTGAGTTTGATGAGAGATGTCGCTCGCAGCACCAATAAAACCCAACGGATGTGAAGCCTTTTTTTCCCCTCCACTGGCTGATTACAATCACCAGGCAAGGTAATCACTCATTAAGCTGAAAATCAAAGTCCTAATGAGTAACGATCTTCTCGGTAAGCTCCCTTCATCTCCAATTTTCCTACTTTTGTGAAAGTGAGCAGATCATTTGAAATGCCCAGATGTGTGCTCGATTAGCGTGAACTTGTGTCAATGCGTCATTAATCAAGCTGAGCTGCTTGCATGTAACAAACGTTTGGATTAAGCTTCATCTAACTCACTATGTGGATATCAGCGTCTTCCGATTATTTGTACTTATTTTGTATTGTTAGTGATTACAAAAAAAGTTAAATACAAGATTTATTTGATAATCAATTTTTGTGGATTCATCGATTCATTTCAACACCTCGAAAGAAGTCAAAATTTGAAGGTGCAGGCTTTTTTTTTTTTTCCGCAGACAGCTCGGCTATATGATGTGAGCGGCATTCTGGTGCGTGTAAACCCCACATGCAGTCGTAAATAAATCCAAAGGGAGGCTTATTGCATTGATTTTTTCCGTTTCACCACTATGCTGCTCCATCATATAAAGCCTCACTATAAATGGATCAATACTGCACAGTACAGTCTGTCTGTCTGACTAAAGTTGGATTTCAGTGGAATAATATAAAAATATCTATCATTGGCTTAATTTGAAAGTGCATAGTACATTCCATTATCGGAGTAATCCAGACACTGGAACAAAGCAAAGCAAAGCTCATGTTATTACTTGAAGTCCTGCCTTTGCTTTTCATGCTATTTCAAGTCAAAAACAAAAAAGATTTGCAAATCAGCAGAGCATCAACACCCAAGCAAAAATCGTTCTTTCCCCCCCTTTGTTCAAAGTGACAAAGGCCCCTTGTTGTTCTGATTCAGCGTAGGGGGAGTCATGAGACAGGAAACGTTTCACATGAGGTTGGCTGAGACCTTCCCCTTTGCTGAAATTTGAGCCTCCGTGTTCGCTCAGAATGAGAATGAGAAGAGGCCAGCGCTTGACTGTGAATCACGACATCGTCCGGTTAAATATTTGGTTCTTCTCACAGAGGCTTTGTCAATACGGGTCCGCTTTGCTAAAGACTTGCTATTGACTTCAAAGCCAGCTAGTATTGACACGACAGTCTGAGCTCAACACGTTTTATGTCTGACTGCAATTTTGTTTGTTAGGGTGAGCACAAATGATGACGGTGTGACGCTGTGGGGAGATGAAAGAGTGCTCCTGAGTTAGTCACAGAAAGCTAATTGGTCAACTCTCATGATGGAGCGCTTTCGTCTACACTGAGGGTTCTTATTTGGCTGTAGGGAAAATAGCAATCAGTTAAGCAATTGTGTTTTTGTTTTTTAAATTAAAAAAAAAAAAAAATACATTTAAAATTAAACTTTTATTTGAGATATTTTTGACAATGATTTGGTCAATTGACGGATGGAAAACTAATCACGTCTGGAAATAAAAAAGGAGTGCACGATGGAAAGGGGTTCAGAATAGTCCGAGCTTTTTCCTAAAAAAAATTTTTTTAAAATCCATTCATTAATTGCTCATTTTCCACAAACTTTTTCAAAATCGCCATCCCGCACAAAATACTGAATACATTTTTGTCGCCTCATAAATGTCAATTATCTTGTGTCCATTTGTTGCAATATCTTTGTGTTCCCCCTCACTGACGAGGTTCATTACTTCAGGAACAAGTCACCTCCATAGCTTGTATGCATCCTGCCTCGTGATTAAATTTTTGTAATGAGGATCTGTAATCTCCCCTTTTCTCATGTGCCCAACGGCCTCATTTACATCTCCTACATCTCCCACAATGCCTTTCATCATCCCTAATTGTGTCGCTTTCAGGCGCCGGCGTTTTAAAACATGATGAAAGGCTCTTGAGGTCGGGCAGTAAGGGTCACGACCTCCCTTCTGCGGTTAATGTGGCCGAGTTTCGGCACACAACACACAGGAAGCGTCGAAGGGTGTAAACTGCACTCTCGCATTTGCGCTATTGTGCGATGTCCCTTGTTGTCTTCGAGATGCACGATAAGCGTGATCCGCAGAGGGCTGGCTCAAAGTGGACCTCTTTACACTTTAGATGAATAGGCTTCAGCGGCAAGATGGAAGGCATTCTTAGAAAGAACACACTTCAAAAACCATGTATGGTAAACATGCTGATTCTGTTTTTCAATCGCATTCATGGTGGACAAAGTTTTGAAACGGTTATTATCTGATTTTCGATATCATAAAAGGCTAGCGTTTCAACAAGGGTGTGTAGACTTTTTATATCCAGCTTTCATAGAGCAGGAGAGGAAGAGATGTACATAAGAGCTTGTCAGCTCGTTCAGTGCGGTCGGTCCTCTCCCGGGAGCCACTTAAACAAAATGCCCACGCTCCCCCCCGGCTGACGAGCGTCACAGTAAGCTCTTCCGTACGTCCGTTCATTTTCTATACCGCTTCCATCCGCAGAGACGCACGCTCGCACCTCGGGCCAATTTCGAGTCTTCAGTGGAGCGAGCGTTGCGCGGCTATATAGTACATCCATAACATTCTGACTGCCTGCACGATATAATGAGATCCAGTTCAAAAGCTGTAGCAAGTATTCCGTCTTTACACACAGCGAGCATTGTGCACTTTGAATTGAACAATCGCGTTTGTAGATTTGGCTGGCTGTAGCGCCGGGGATTTCGCAATAATAGCGTCAACTACATCATCGAGTTGCTCAGAGCCTTTCGCCTCTCGTGTTTGTTTATAATAAATAACTTGCCAGTTAACCGTCTCGCTAAAGATGACGAATGTCTAACGTCCCGCTCGTCTTTCTCCAGGCAAGTACGTGTACCAGCCCATGACCAACGTGTGCCTGCTGCCCACCACGGCGGTGCCCCCCACCTCCACCGAGTACAGCAGCACCATGGACCTGTCCGTCTCCCTGGCCGAGCGTTTCCTCAAGCTGGCTCCCTGCTTCCGCTCGCCTCCTCATCTGGAGTCGCCTAAATACTGCGTGATCGCCGACCTCTTTGTGGACGATTACGTGGTCAAGCGCATCAACGGGAAGATGTGCTACGTGCAGCGCCCGCTGCCTCCCGCGCCGCCCGAAGCGCCTCGACCCCCCGCTCCCCCGACACCCCCGCAGCGACCCACCGTCAAGCCCGCGCCGGCACCGACCCCGGCCCAGCGTACGCAAGGCGAGCACAAAAAACACGCCTCCCCCTTGGACAAAGTCAAGGGTCCCAAAATGGACCAGTGCTCGTCCCCGTCCAGCTCCGAGGACTCCGGCATCAACGCGCTGGGCCTGCACTGCGTGGAATCCTGCGAGGACGAAAGCGAGCGGGAGGACGACGAGCTGAGCACGGACGGAAACTCAAGTCCCGGAAGCCTGTGGGATCAGGACGACGGCTCCCTGCTCTCTCCCTCCAAGTCGACGATTGAGATCATCGAAAAGATCGAAACAACTGTCTGACACGGTCAGAGGATTTACCTCGGATGAGCCTCGACGCTCAAAGGGGGGCTTTGTCTTGTTTGTTTTCCTCTTCACACCTTCTCGTCACATTCCCCGCATGGAGTGAATTTCCAACACTTTCTACCAAACCGGACACGAAGATGAAGCACAAGCGTGTCAAGCACAAGCACCGTGGCTCCGTGATGGAAAACGAGAAGGACAAAAGCAAAGGGAAAGAAAGTACAAAGGAGTTGTGGGACCACACTGAAAAGAAAAAACGATTAGAATGGTAGATGGATAAGTCGGATTTTTGAAGCTCCAAGTACAAACATAAATTTAATATATTTATATGTTAAAAAAAAAAAAACATCTGGTTGAGGAGATTTGAGTGTGTAATTCTTCCTCAGGGACACACGCAAATCTAGGTGCGGGTCAGACTTTTATGCTCCGAATTAACAAGCTTCGTTTTTCTATTGACTCACGATTAACATCTTTTTAGTTTGGCAGAACAGAGAATATAGAAAAACTAATTGTGCTCTTAGTTATATATTTTTTTGTTCTACATTTTACTCTTTGTTGCTTTAGAAAAGCTTCTAATATTGACTTTGCGTCATAATTTCAAAACTTTATTCTCACATGATTTCTTTCCAGTGTGGTCCCTATGCTCATGAGACATCGTAAGTTTTCCTTGATGAAAATGAGAAAGTCATCAGGTGTCCTTCCTCGTTCTCTAACCAAAGCTTTGGCTTGATTCCGCCCTCACAAAAGTGAAAAATATTCTAAAGGACAAGGCTGAACCTTTTAAGCTGCGTTTGTGTGCACTTTACCGACGCCGACCCACTAACAACCATTTAGCCAGAGAGGTCCGTGTTCGACAATCAAGGATTTTACACACAAGCACATTCCTACGCCGTGCCTGCCAGTGAGGACCAAGGATGTTCTCCTCAAAGACTCCCACCCCACCACCACCTTCAGTCCAGTTCAACTTGCTCACTTCGCAAATTCAGGCTTTAATCTAAACAGGACTTTTTATGACCTCCATTAGCTACAAAGAAATGAAGCGGCGCTGACTTGTCTCAGCGGGACTGGAGGGGAGCACTTCTTCATACATTTAGAAAGTTTTATTAGAATTGAACATTGTCATTTGCTTTATGAGCTTTGGAGCGAAACTGTATTGTGGTCACGTCATCCGGGGCGAAGCTAGGCTAGGCTAGTGCTGACGTTACTTTGTGCTGTGGAGCTGTGCAAATGTCAATGGGTGCACATTTTAAAAGAGATGAATATGATTCTAAATATGTTTATGTGATGCATAGAATGTTAGAGTTCAATATATAACAAACAGCCCTTATTCGTAAAATAAAGACAATTGGTAAAAAGTAAAAAGATACCAAAAAAAAGGTAAAATCGACCAGTCATTTGAAAGATTTTTTTTAAAAATGGTGGTGTTCAAAAATATCAACTTGCATGTCTACATTTACCTGACCAAAAAAAAAAAAAAAATCACTTAGCATACACTTTGTTTTAGTCACAATGCTAAAGGGGCAAGCAAAGGTAACATTCACATAAATTGGGTTTCTACCAGTGTCACAGTTGAATGTAGTTTTATGTTCTTATATTATTTTCTTATCAATAAATACTGACAAAACTACATTTTTTCCTTCCCTTTTGTCATCGATAGATTTGCATTAAGAAAGACAAATTCATTGCATGTGAAAGTGACAAGCTGCCGCGTCTGCCATGTCATGAGACCGTTCTCCCCTTGACAGGGCCGCATTGATTTTCTCTTTTTAGCCTCGCCCTCCTGCAAAGCGTATCGATTTTCTGTTTTCGGCAAGTGAAACGTTGCGGAATAAGATGGAATGTAATGATCATTTGTTTCTGGAAAACGGTAGAGGCATTTTCATGAAGATAAAGATTGGTGGGGAATCAACTGCTGATGCAGATGACATAAAGGAAAACAACAGTACAATCCTTTCAATACTATTTGTTCGCTGACACTGATGCAACTTGTATTTAATATTTTTTTTTAAAACACAAAAGGTCCACATTGAGATCTGTAATATTTGGAATAGATTTGTTCATGAGCCCCGAACGACCACAGCGAGGAAGAGATGAGATGAAGGCCAGTTAGGTAGAGCATAATGATGCAAACTCATGTAAGGACGAAAACGAACGAGGCAATTTTGCAGTGCTGCACTTTCTGGGAGTGTCAACTCTTTAATTTCTATCTTCAAACGTGACCGAGCGATCAAAGGATGCTTTTACTGTCACAGAGTGATTCCACTAGCAGACACCTTGAGCGAGGAAATGGTTTTGAAAATGGTTCTTCAATTTCAAGGACTGTGCCGCATTGGCCCAACATGACTCGCAAGGAGACTGTTTTGAAGTATACTTGTGGTACATAAAAGAATCACCACGGTTGTACTTCATTTTAAAGTTTACAAGAAGTAGATAAATTATTTTTCATTTGAACAATATCACAAAATCATATGATCTCTATTCTTATTATTTTCACAAATGTCATGGATTGGCCTGAAATACACCAGATGGTCTCATAATAATAAACATTTTAATTATAATTATTAATACATTCTTGTGACTCATGTGATGCGTGCAGGTGTGCAGGATGCAGCCCACCCGCGAGCACTTGACAAGTATCCAGTGAGTGGGCGAGATGAGAGCGTGACGATAGCATGATAAGCTAGCTAAACAGCAAGTGTCATTGGGAGTGCAGCGCCTCGTTCCCTGCATGTCAATTATTCATTAGCCCTGCAGTGTCTGACCCAAAATAGAGAGGAGATTCTGGGTACAGATCCACACTCCCTTTAACTTCCCTTCCATGTGCGTGCGTGGTCATTTCAAAAGTCGGTTTAGGCTACCCTACAAATCTAGGAAATGCATCATCATCATCCACATATCTGACATTTTGTAGGCGAGCAAACTATTTTTCTTTTCTCCAACACATGACGTGCGGTCATGGTGTTCCCTCTGATAAATTGTCATTTTCCGGCTTGACTGATGACAGGGGTAAGCGTCACCGGGGAGGTCACAAAGAGACATCAGTTGTCGCTCATTTGCATTTGAACTTGCGTGATCCGCTCTTGCTAAAGGGGCCCACATGTCGCAAAGGTTACTTTTGAATCATTTACAATGTTATTTGAGATTTCCCTAAAGATACCCTCCTTTAGTCTTTTCATTTCCTTGCAGCTCAAAAGTTAAAATTGTAGTCCAAGCATTTGAAATAAAGTGATTTTTAGACTCCGAGCTTCATTAGCTAGTTTGCTTTTCAGCCGACTTCGCAAGTGCATCAATTGTTCTTTGCCTTTACCATTAGTTCACAAATCCACTAAAGCAAGTTACAATCATAAGGGAATTAAACTCTTCTCTGTTTACATGCAAGCGCCTCCCAGAAGAGACCGACGGTACTAGATGAAGGAGAAATGAAACCTTTGCAATAAGACTTTGTTTACATTCGTGCAAGCCTTCAACATGTCCGCCACAAGGCAAAATGCAAAGCCCTAGCCTGCTCTCAGACCTCAAAATATGGATGACGTCGGTAGATTGCTATATTCATGCAGTCTGTTCAAGGTTTACCAGAAAATAAACAAACACTTCTCGGAACCAAGTCTCTTCAAATTGACTTCAACGTTACAAAAGAGTACAAGTGGGAAACAAATTCCTGAGATGACACTGACAATAAATCTGCTCTTTCATACTGCAATTCAGCAAATCTGTTTATTGCGTTCTTCGTTTTGAGTTATCTTCTAAAGTGCTGCCAAGAAATAGAGGAGCTGGACACAGGTGGCTTCAAGCAGACGGAAAATATAAGAAAACCATCAGAATGTAAGCAAGTCTAAATCAAAAAACTGCTTCATAAAAAAAAATAAAAAAACATTCCAAGGGAGTTGGTGCATTATGAGCTGTTTGCTATGATGGCACCCCAGGGTGAGCTTTGTGTTGCCATTCACGTTTCAAGAACTTGAGGAGAAATACCCTGAAAAGCACATCACTCCAACTGCGGAGCAGTAAAGTGGAAATCTGAACATCCCCGTAAAGCCTTTTATAGTCAAACACCATCATTCATTCATTGACACAGGTCTGCTTTCAAATTCTTACAGTTTCAAAACCATTTTAGGAGAAATAATTGGAATTTAAATAATCATGAAGACTATTAACTTCCTCAGCATTTGAAAGCCATGTTTCATCTATTTGCTCGGCATCAATATTTCCGCAGCGAGTCTGCTGGGAGGAGGCACGTTTAATTAAGCCGGTAAATTGGACACCTGACCGTACTGAAGTGCATCTGCATGGGTGAGCTCACCGTGAACCATAAAACCGGTCTGTGGCTCGATCAGAGAGATCAAGCCATGCATTTAAGAGAAAAAACAACATGGGGCTTTTATGTAGAAGCAGATGGTAGGGAAACAGTTTGCAGTCACTCAGATATTGTCTCCAAAATAACTAAAATCATATTTTCCCACACATGGAATTATTCTTTGGGACTTTTCACATTTTACACTGTGCAATATCTCTGCAACTTACAATACGGTTGTGTCGTGATATTAAACACGGGAACCCAACCAGGTGGAATTTAGGACTGCGTCAATTAAAATGCACAAATCCATACAGAAAGAAACGAGTGATGAACACAGCTCATCTGCAGTGTGTGTGTGTGTGCCACGGAGGACCCATTTGATTAAACTTGTATAACACGGACCTGCTGGCTGCACCAGATGAGGAGCAGCAGATGTGATTTTCCTGCCTAGCTGTACTGTAGTCAAGTACTCAGTCACCACAAGAAAATACCCAATCCCCCCTCTTCCATCCCATCCACTGCGCCAGGGCCTCCTCTATAACAACATTAGCATGTAAATGACAGCTAAGCCCTTTGGCCAGCGGGAGCTGATTGGCTGCACCAGACCTCCAGGTTCTTGGTGCATTAGGATTATTTTTCTTCTCTGTTGAGCGATTATGCACGGGGGGAGGTCACACCGGCGAGGAAAAAAATAATAAAACCTGATGAATATTTTTTTCTTACTGTTTCTCGATTCAAATCGAGATGGGATTCAAAGTTGGTATTGCTTTTCTCTTCTGTGGTACATCATAAAAACAGCAGGGCCAAACAGCAAGCATATATTGCAGTAATATTGCGGTAAAGCATTGATTAGAGAACGCATGATAACATATATATATACATTTTTCTAACAGCTTGGTATGGAGGTAGCTAAATAGGTCGGTCGGCTGTACTGAAGCGACGCAGCAAGTGTATCAGCAGGAATGAGAGTCTCGACTCGTGCTAGGGTAAGTTCCCGGCAGTGCTGGCTGCTTCTCGGAGGATACGTTGAATAATTGAAGGGAGAGCAGTGTTCTTCTCTCTGGTCCCCAAAGCTCAGGCATGGGGCTCCACTGATGGAAACAACACAGCGCAAAAGCTGCGCCGGTCACGGCCCGAGCACGCCGCCACCGTCTGCTGCTGCCTGCCTCAGAGACTTCACATGAACGGCAAAATGTGCCAAAGCCGAGGAGCAACAAAGGTGGCCTGTCTCACGGCGCCACAAAGAACAGAAGATGTTGAAAGGAATTTCTAATTTCACGGCAGGCATAGAACGGCCTTGGGGCCACTGACATTTCCTGCACTGCTCTTGCCCCACTTTAGTCTGTAAAATATTACTGTACAAGTTATTGCACCCAATCTTCATAATATACTTCTGTAGACTAGGCCACTACAATCATTTTAGTTATTTATAGATCTAAACGTAAACTGTTGCCAAATCATCCATTATGCAGTAACGGAGCAGGAACGATCGACTTATTTTTACAGTCGGGATGTAAAAGTGTGTTCAGAGGTGAAATGAATGCAGCAATAATTGTAACGCACACGCCGTCTTCAATGAGCGTGTCAATGATGCCAGCTGTCGCTTCTTTCTCACTCTCCATTAGTCCTCAGCAGTCTCTCCTGATAACACTCTGGATGGGGTGAGTCTATAAGTTGAGTCACCAAAGTGAACTTGAGATGTACTTTTATGTCAGGAGGCTCCGAGGGATGAGTCATTGCACGAAAAGTGAGGATGAAAGAAATCAGCACCTTCAAAGACTACTATGAAATAAAGAAGATGAAAATGTGTCATGATGAAAACGATAAAAAAAAAAAAGCAATTCCTGCGCCCAAGGACAGCTCGTTCCCATGGCTGGAGCGACAAATCCCTTCTACAGACACCTGAGCTGGAATGGCACGCTTGTTGGAAAATTCTCCCAACTAGGCTTGCCACTGTGACTCATTTTCATGATGTAAGCATCGGAAAGCATCATGATGAAGTAGGCGGTCGGTCACATGATTGGGGAAAAGTCCAAATATGAAAATGAATATTCTAAATAACACTGAAGTTGTAATATGTGAAATTGAAGAATAGTTTTTCAACAATAAAGTCTAAATGCTAATAAAAGAAGTCACAGTGTACCATATGAAAAAAAAATTGTTTTTATGATTCTGGGGGGGGGGGGGGGGGTTCCTCTGAGAATGAAGTCCTAATGCTACTTTTGTTATTTTCATAAATAGGAAATGTAGAATTATGAGGCACACTTTTGATTCTAGTAAAATAAAGTTTTATGAGAATCAAGTTGTAAAATTGAGTGGGAAAATTAACATTTTATGAGTGATAGGATTATTAAGAGGATGAAGTTATGACAAAAATTATATATACACACACACGTGTTTGTACCTTTTTAGCGGATAGTGAAGTTATTGGTGTTGTTTGTATTTAAAAGTCACGCTTGATGGTGGACAGCCACTCTATTTGTTTACAAGGCATTTTAAAGTGAATTAGCCATAACATGACCCCATCTCTAGCGTATATCCGACAGTCTGCCTTGTTGCTGCACGTTTGAAAGATTTGATGGTAAAAATGTGTTTCGTAACGCACACAACATCAAGCATCTGTTGTTGGTTTACAAGCAAACTAGCCGAAGTTCCGTCACGGCACGCGCAATGGAGCATGATGGAGCCGAAAGGAGCTTCTATCAAAGCCACATCGGCGCTACAGATGACCGGAGTGATTAAAGCGGCTAATGGAGTGTGAGAATAAACCCTCGCTTGCAATTTCACCATTCAGACGCGATTGCCACAGACAGCCACATCACGGGCCCTGCTCGAAGATATAAATGGCATGCTTTGACTGAATCTTTTACATTTTTTTGTGTTGTGCTTTTAAAAGGAAGGGATAGTCAGTTTAAGCGTTTAATGAGACTGTGTGTGGGTGTGGGTGTGCACGTGTACTGTAGCTAACAAGATGAGCCTCCATTGAAGATGCTGTGTAATGTGATTTGCGTGAGAAAGACGAGGGGAAAAAGAGGACAGTGCAAATGGCATCCATTTTCCATTCGTATTGCCAAACAAGCATCACAGAAAGAAATTCTCTCCTTTTATAATTTAAGCCTCTACAACACAGAGGAAGTTAGGGCAACATTGGATGATAATGTTTTTTACGAGGACACACAACTGAAAATAAAGTCCTAATTTAGAGGGGAAAAAGGAATCTTAAGAGAAAAGAAAATTATGCCAACTGTGATTGGCTAATGAGTGGAAAGAGGCGGGACTTGGGTGTTATTGCGCCAAGAGTGCCCAAGGAGCGAAATACCCTCGTAATAATGAGTCTGACTCAGTTTGGGAGGAAATTGTAATAAATATAATCCAAAAGTACTAAAATAAACAAAAGCGCAGTGTGCCCATTGCAAATTAAAACTGCCTATAGTTACACTTCTACAATAAAGTAAACTTCATTAGCTAATTTAATATAGCCTGCCAGTGCTAGTTAGGATGAATTGTAATCCCTCACTAGAATAAAGATAAATGCAGCCACGCTAACGGTATTTTCAGCAAATCACTGAGGACACAAGACTAAACACCACTGGTCCAAGTAGGGATCCCTGCGGGACACCATAAGTCTAATACGGTCTACTAATTACCTAAAAAACTTCCATGTATGATTCATGATGATTTTAGGTGGATACTTTTCCGATTCGAATTATTTCACCCTTCAGACGGGCAAAAAAACATGGCGGCACATTTGTGGAAAGAGAAGCTGAGGTTGGCAGCTACAACAACACCGGAAAGCAGAGGAACAACGGGAAAGACAGACAACTCGGCTAGCTTTGTTCCCCACAGCTTCGCACGTAAATGAGAGCCACGGGGAAGAAGAGGAGGCCGACGTGCAGCAAAAGTCCTGCCAGACAGCGGCTGAGCGGGGCGAGCGTACGCAAGGTGCTCCGGCACATGAATTGGCCACGAGGGAGCACATGTTCCCGCACGGTGTAGACTCTTCTCTCTAATAGTCGCTGCTGGCATTGTGCTCCGGTGTACTGTGACAATCTCTTGTCTGTGCACGCATCTTTATTCATGTGGCTGCTCTTATGTGCAGCACCGCGGATTTGGTTGAATAAGCTTTCTCTGCTCATCATATGTGATTGCTACTCTCAGGGTCATGCTGTCATGCAATGACAATGATGGCAATTATCTTCAACGTGCTCACCCGCTTGTATATTATTTATTCACGTACAACCGTCGCTATAAAAAACATGCAAAGCTATCTGGCCCCGTGTAAAGAAGCAGTTGCCCTCCTTGTTAAATACGACTTAACATGTTGCCCTCACCCAAACCTGATTTCCTCCAGACATGTTCAATCAAGAATCTGTCAGAAGTCGGCCAAAAGATCTGCCAAAGCGTCAACAAAATGCTGTGATCCAAAGAAATTCAATGAAGACCGCAGTTAAATGTCACACAGAGTTGCAGGATGTCTGTGTAATATCTGAAATATAATATTTCCCATAGCCACAGCTACTAAACGCATGCAAATCTTTGGGCCAAACACACATTGCGCAACATGCGTGTGTGAATATTTGTGGTGGCACGCCTGAGCACGTCACTGCTTAAAGTGTATCCTTCACACTTATTAGTCACACGCTGAATTTGATTCAACAGAAGGGAATTGAATTAAACATACTTCCGACTGCGGCGGTAATATGAAAGGTGGAGGATACAACGGTTTAAATGAATCAGACATTCATTAACAGCTTTTTTTAAAATGAACAATGACATACTACACGTTGCGTATTCCTTCCGATTTATTTAAAAACTCCAGTCCGTTTGCATCTTGGTTCCGGTGCCCTACCAATTCAGCCAACCTAACATGCATGTTTTTTAACGTGAAAGGGAAAGCCACACAAGTATGGGAATTCCAAAACAGACGTAATAGCACAAATATTTCTCCATATTGCACAGGTATTGTTGAGGCAGCTTCACATTCTGTGTTGGCAGCCAATTACGCTGGCTTAAAGTGGCAGCCAGACCACCTCTTTCCTTCCACGTCCATTGTTCCCAGGCAGCCAATTATAGAGATTTTTAACCGAAGCTTTTGGTCATCGGGGGCGAACAGATCCCTCTATGGGATAAAAGGCCTCGGCGGCGGTCGGTCACACGCCGACATGTAGGTGACGGCCCGGGAACTCGGCTTCACTACGGTGATCGTGCGGGCTTAGTCAAATGAGGTCTTTACTCTAGCCAACCTATTTGTCAGCGAGTTAGCATCCTAGAAACTCGGCACACCAGCGCCCAGGCAGCCTCCTGAGAATTGACACGCATGATATTCGCAGGCTCAAAAAAAGAAAAAGAGAAAGCAAGAGAGAGAGCTTGCTACGGGCGGTATATTTAGACTGAGGCTTGCGTAATGTGCTTTTAACACAACACAGAGTGGATGAATTTTTAATGCCGGGGCAGGGAGGGGGGGAACATGAATAATGTTAAGTATTTAATCTGTTGCTCAGGGAACAGGCTGAGATGTGACATCAACCTGTGACGTGCAGTGCCGATGTAGAGACAGGAAGTAAGGAGGCTGAGGGACAAAAGATACGTCTAGGGTTGGAGAGTTTCTGCTTAAGTGTTTTTTTAAAGTGGACAGATGGAAGGAAGGAAGGAAGGAAATGAGGAAGCATCTTGGATGTACCTAATATTTTGCCCAATATATTGTTGTTTGTGCGTGTTTCAGATTTTTTTTTTTGTGTGGATTTCCAGGCCGCATGCATTTGTCACACCCCCGAGATAGCTTGGACTGTGCATGAATGAATAGACAGGAATAACAAGAACACAAGGAAACCTCGCTGGCACTGTGCCTGCGGATGCTCATAATGCAGAGACAAGAACAAACAGCGCCTGTCTGACACATTGTTTGTCTCGGGCCAACAAGGAAACATTTTTAGTCGTGCTGTCTCAAAATTGCTTTCTCTCGTCTTCTTTTTGTTCTTCGGCATTGAAAAATAACAAAGGATTGGTCCCTGTAGAAGACTGCAAATAATATGAAAGACGCTATTTGCATACTTGACATGAACGCATTGGAGGCCACAGCGGGAGGAAAAAAAAAGGTGAAGTGACATTTGAGTGTGGTGTGCTTTAATTAAAAAAGCCACACCTCTGCTTTTGCAGACAAACGCAAAAAAACACCTCTTTTCAGTCATCTGAGGATGCCTTGTCTTTAAAAGCCACCTTGGTGAATCCCAGCGGGGGCTGCATGACTCATGACATGGTTTTCCTCTCAGCTACGCTCGCTTCCTTTTAGACACATGAGTGAGAAGAGGACATCGCAAAACACCAAGCGTGGGTACGCGTCACCAAAAGTGGCTGCGAAGTGGAGACTATTTTTGGGCCGACGGCAGACGTAAGCGACAGATGGATGTTGGAGAGCCCTCTTTTGGGTCTTCTTTCAAGGATTTACGCCGGCGGACGCGTTAGGGGGTCGAGGATTGAATCGAACACTCAGGGTGGACGCTGCTGCTGCTTAATCCCACATATATGCCATTAAAAAAAAAAAAAAAAAAAAAAGGACCACTCTCATCTAAATTTATCACCACCCACAGCATTAGGTATTGTTATCATGAGACGCAAGCTACTTATATTAGAGATAACTTATCTTTTGTTTACTTTATTATTGCTTTGCCTTTACTAAACTTAATGAGTCATACCCTTGTGACTCGACCTCATGTGTGTGTCTCCCATCTACATTTGAAGTGACGGCACCCCGAAGCGTTCATGTGTGTTCGAGGCAGCCCTCGGCCCCCCCTGGCTATCACTTGGCTAAGGCGCACCTCTTGCTCCAGGCTTCCCTATCTGCCAGGTGGAGGCAAGCTAATGAGGACGCTGTGGGATCAGTGTCTTCCGCCTCACATGCGCCTCGCTGCCAACCCTGTTGAGATGACCTTTCTCCAGCTGCGGAGATAAACGAGCCACAAATAGTGCGGGCGCTGTAGAACGGAGGTCACAGAGATCCGATGCGGTTCCCCGATAAATGAATGAGCGACCGTACAGATTACATTGTGCTCTATGAGACTGTAAGGTCATGTCGCGTGCAATACAATGAGACAGATGGCGGTGGGATGCATGTGGCCTGGTAAAGTCGCATCTGTTTACGTTGTTCAGTTTTTTATGCACACACACAGTCAATCCATTCACACATAATGTATACATACACCCACTACAAAGTAAATATGTGCCAGTTGATGTACAAACACTACATACTATTTTGTCGAATCTCCAAAACAATGCCTCAGTCATTATCGAGTACGGTGTTAGCACTAATGTTTCCAGGTTACGGAAAAGCATCATACTGGAAGGCTATAATTATTTATAATCATGATGCTGTCCTTTCAAAACAAATCAATGCTCCTGTCAATGCCTTCTGTGTGATGATGATGATGGGTTATGATTTCTGTGGCTTCATTAGACTGGACACTTGCACTTAACTGAGATGACAAACTAGCCAAAATAGAAACCCTCTGAGGTGTACCTATAAAAATATTCAGTGAAAACTAGGGGAATTTCTATTTGTATGAGTACAGAACTAGAATTTCAAAAATGTGCTTGACAAGTCGACTAAAACTCTTGCCGCAAAAAGCCTAATTCCAGTAACCTTGAGCAAATGGGCCGTTTCGCTGATATGAACACATAAACACAATAATTAGAAAATAACAAGTTTCTATAAGCCGCGACTGGTTTTAATATGCAGTTGTTGTCTCCAAAACACAAGCAATCTGTCAGTGTCACAGGCTTATGCGGGCCCATTAGTATGCACAATGAGGTGCACTTCATTGTCACACAATAGGAGCTCATTAACTTCAAGCACTGTCATTATGCTGATGCTAATGGCGCTATTTGTCTGTTAGTGATGGCCACTAGGGCTGTAAAACATAACACGCTGTCCCCTTCCACCATGTTGTCGTTTGTTTGGGCAGTGAGGCGCGATGTTATCCGTTGGACATCAATTTACAAAATGGCTCCAAGCTCGCCTGTTCGGAAGACAGCGGCAACATGCTTTGATGGGAGACGTCGCCTCCAGAAGATGACAGCCTCATGTCCAGACATGCTAATTGGGATTCGTGGGCGTAAACGATTGTACTTGGAACAAAGTCAACATTTCCGATCTGAGGTGGGAGGGAAGTCATTTTCTACTTTTTTTTTTTCTTGACAGCTATAGGCTCCTGGAAAAAAAAAAATACTTTTTTTCCCCCCACACTAAGGTCACGCTGCTTACGTGTAACTTATGCATTGAACTGCACATCAAGAGACACCTTTTAAATGTATGGAAGCACACAACTATTTAATTTTGGTTGGAACAGCTACCTTTTGAATAACCTCATCTTAATTAACAGACAAATACAAACCTTTGAAAACACAACGTCCTTGGCCAAGGTAAAAAATACAAAAACAGTTTTTCCACCCACTTTAGTTAATGACAAGCGACAATTGATTATCTTTCCAGGCAGCGAAAAGCAAGACATCTGCAGCACTGTGGTTTGAACCTTGGACTGAAGAGGACGTCAATTCACTTAGCAGCCTCTGAGCAGATTACTGCTTTTACATTTCAGCTCCCCTCGATGTCCAATGCACACAAACTCGCCGACACGTGCCATTAATGTCAGAGCCATTACACACACACACACACACACACACACACACACGGTGTACTTCCTGCGTCCGTGCAGGACGGACCGGGCATCCACAAGTGCTTAGTTTCCAGCTGTCGACTCCAACGCTAATTGAAAGCCCAGATGGCAAGCGGCCTCATTACTCGCCTCCGCAGTGCGGACTAACATTTATGCTATCTTTCATATTTGTGTGACTCATTAACAGGAGGCGGGGTCCAGCAGGGGCAACTTTGAATTTTCCATAAACGCACGGCCAATGCTGCACGCCGATCAGGTGGTAACCCCGAAGTATTCATTAGCGCTGCTTGGGTATGGAATTGCTAAAGCAACAAAACGAACATGTAGTGCTGACTGGTTCTCTGACTTCTACATATTTCCAAATCACAGCCGTTCTTGTTTTGAAACAGGTACTGCTTGAGCTTGACGTGAGCATAAATTTGAGAGACAAGCACTGCACGGTAACTAAACTATTCACAATCAATAGCAGTTTGTCAGATAGAGAGCTGTTCATAAAAAATGAGGCTTCAACTGTTTGTTGCCACACTTCTTGTTGAACTTTACTATCAAACTTAACATAAAGCAAAGTGATTTGCAAAGTGATAAAGCAAAGTCAGTTTAGCTTAATGCTAACAAACAATGTGAAACGCCATAGACAGGCTAATGAAGAGCATCGTGTCATAGTAAGCAACAGTTGACAATACTCGCAGATATTCTTTATCCTTTGCAAACAAAAAAAGTATCTTATTGTTTTAATGGGCAACTATTAAAGTGTTTTTAATAAAGGCTGGAATGGAATTACAGCATTATTATTCATTTCAATGGGAAAATATTGGAAATTTGAGTATTTTGAATCATTTGTAGTTGTGGACCCCCCAAAAAAAAAAGTGTATATCAAGGTACCACAATATCATATTTCTTTTGGACCGTCTAGTTGTGTGTAAAAGAATGACATAAAAACAACATTACAGTATGAAAAGTATATGTTCTCGCCTAGCTCGGTCACCTCACGTGTTGAATACATTGCTGTTCTTGCGCAGCACTAAAAATGGCCCGAGGGTGAGCTTTGACTGGGAGTCACAGTAAGGAGTGGAAGGCAGGGGTAAACCTATTGCTTCTTCATGCTTCACTTACTTTCCATCTTGAAGTGCTTTTAGGAGAGATGAAGACTGGCCCCAAGTTAGATTTCAGTGTTAGACACTACACTGTCAAGCGTAACGAAGAAACATTAGCCTCCGCCCACCAGGGCAGCCCAAGTTACAAATACAATTAAATGCTGAATAAATCACATTTGGGACAAGGTTTTGGTTTTGCTCCGTCTACTCTTTCTATACACTAGAAATGGTCGAATCATTTTGATTTATGTGGCACGGAATTTCGAGAGCGTACGTTTAGTGAACAGTCATAGAATACATCATACAATCAATTCAAATAAAATATAAAGAGCAGATAAACGTACCTGTCCAGCGGGAATGTTCCTGAGTCCGCTTTGCTTGTGAATCCTCAAAGCTGACTTGGGGTCCCTTTGCACTTATTTTCATCTGTCCAGTTGTAATTATGCAAGGAATAGGCTTTATTTTCCTGGAGTTGGATATTCCGCCACAGTCTGAGCAAAGCTCCTGAAAGCCAAGGTGATAGATCAGCGTGAGATCTCAGGAGTATGCCTGAAATGGGTCTAAGAATGATTGACACCTGATAGTTTGTTATTGCATATAATAAATCAATGACTCATCATTCAATTTACCCCAAATGAAAACAAATTTCAATCTAAACAAATCATTTGCAAGCGATGCTTGTTGAGCATGAAGCGGGCCGTGAGTGGCCTACTGTTACTGGTAAAGATAAATACAATACTGTTAGCTAATGGCAGGCTCAGGTCTTTGTTTAGTCTTATCTACGCCTCGCGTTAAGAGCTTTCCGAACTTGGAGCAACCCACCGATTACGGTAGCGTACGTACTGTGCTGTATGCATGCACTCAAGAAAGACCGCTTGCCTAGCCTACATAGAATGAGACTTGAAAAGGATTTCAGAGCTAATTAATACAATTGCTTTATGATGATGCCCACTTTAACTATCTAAGCGTGTATGGCTACTGACTCCATGGCAAACACTGACAAGTGTGCCGCCATGAAGCACATCTATAAACATGAACTGTACTTTATTAAATGAACAGGATACAAAATAAATTTGTCACCACAATGAGATGCATGTGTATGTCTTAAAAATGTGTTGCCTAGCATTCTTGTTCACTGTAGCAGAAAAAAAATAAATAAATCATTCTCTCACAAGCGCGAATACCATGACATCATATTCATGTAATAGTAATATTATTGTTATGTAATGCTCATTGCAAATTCCCAGTTAAGGAACAGGCAGAAGGGTGAAAAGGCATGGTGTGAATTTAAATTTAGAATAGAGAAAATGTGCCCACTTTATTTATTTATTTATTTATTTATTTAAACTATCAATGAAACATCAGGACCATAATCTTGCACCTACAAGCCTTGAACCAATTTTAACATAGATCACAGCACGTTGCCGCTCCGGCTGGGTGATGAATATTTATTCAAGCGTCTACAGCCAAATAATTTGTTCACGGAATGGTTTATCCAGGAGTCTGATTTATTTGAGACTCAGATGCTTTCACTTTCAAACGTGCTGCTTGTATTGTGAGGATCATGATTACTTTTAATCAGTGCCCGTTCATGACTGTGGCTGTGTTACTTTCAATCTGTCGTCTTTTTGTGCTTTTCCAACTGAAATGACCTTTTAATATGAATGACTTATTTGTAGAGACATTTTACGCTAAATTGATTTGGATATAGCATATCACAAATCTTAAAGTAGAACTGATCCAGAAAAATCTTCAAACCTAACATGCATATCATACAACTTTAGTGGAGTTTAACAGCATGTTAACATTTATTCAAGTGTTGCAAAAAAAAAAAAAGCACATGCATAATTAATCAACTTCATCATACATGACTTTGAAAAGTCCCTCCCTCAGTTCCCAAAAGCTTATGTGTCGTCAAAAGAAAAGATGATGTAGCAAAGCGGAAACAAGGCCCCAGTCCCAATGCAGTGATTGTATAAAATGTGCGATACAATGATTACCAATGCATAATTAATGCACACCCAATATATTACAGAGCAGGTGGGAAAATTCAAACAGTAAGCAGAGTTTATTAAGAATCTTTCAAACTTCCCTGGGCGACGATATGAGCTCTATTTATACGAGTGCAGTCTGTTTGTGTGCGCAGATGCTCGCCGTGGCCTCTTAATAGTGACAACATATCACGTTTGCCTTTCCGCAGATTGATCAAACCCATTTGTGCGTGTCAACATGCACCACTGCTCTGGCTTCACGTCAATATTTACAGTCCTGTTCTATATTATTCAGCCGTGTGTTGTTTCGTTTGAGGAGACAAGCTGGCGGATGACGGTGACAAATTAGCGGGCTACAAATATTACAATTAGTGGGCGGCTGAAATGGCGTATTTTTTCTCCTCTTGATTAGCAAAGGCCTGATTCTCAGATGCTTCGAAAAGATTATCCTGAGTGATTATCCTGTGAAGTGCTAACACTGATTTTCCCCCCATTGTTGATGTGCTCACAAAAGCATGTGTGGATTTTTGATTTTTTATCTACATGGCCTGTCTGCAAAGTGAGTTACAATGAGAGCAACATGTCCGACATGGCATCGCTAGCTGAGCAGAATCCTGAATTCAGAGAGTGACAGGTTAGCAAATTATTTTGTGATGAGCATTTCGCTCCCAACAGGTTGCATTTGATGAGACAATTAATAAATCCTGTTAGTAGCTCGGTAAAGGAAAGCAGACAGCCGCCAGCTATGAGGTTTCATTGGTAATTAAAGTCCCCATAAAATGAAAATAAATGTCTTCTAACTTTAACCCCTACAGACAGAAAAGTTGTGTGCCAACTTTCAATGATTCATAAAAAGAAAATGGTCACTTTTATGAAATGACATCCAATATTCAGCTTTTACAAAGACACCAGATACTAAACGACAGTGATGCAGTGCAAACCGCAACAACAATAATAAACAAATCAATACATTATCTTTGTGTTACGATAAGCAGTTGTCTCCTAATGTGTGTCCATTGATTGTACCGAAACTAATTACATTTCCCTTATATGTGCTCCATTGAGTGCACTCACTCCATTTGCAAGCCATTCTATTCATATCTTTTGTATACCAGCGGAGCCCATGCTGTGACCTTGGTGGTGTTGACAAAAGCTAGCTCATCTCAAAGCTTTGCTTGATGACACTGAATTGGAGCTTTTTACGCTCTGAAAGTAGCCAGCAAACAAGTGGCCTGCTGTCCTTGCCATCAGTGGGCGTTTAATGCTCGTCAGTACGTGGTCAGTCAATGTCCCCATCAGTGATGTCTTGGGAATATAGTGCAAGGGAGTATTACAGCATGCGTAATATTAAGGAGGGAGGCCTACCCACCTAAGAAACACTTCTTGAAAAATTAAAGGTGAATCTTATTTCCAAGATGCATCTTTGGGAATAAGAAGAGCGCGATTGTATGGCTGCATTGCTTCTCTTTAGGAAACTACCTGAGGTGGAGCTGTGAGTTGATATAATAATATTATACTCCAACCAGCAGCCATATTTAATTATAATTTATCATTGCAGAAATATTTTATTAATCCCTGGGGGCGAGGGGTGTAGTTGATAGTATGATTATTATTGTGGGACTGCCTCATTATATTGGTTACCTCATTTAGCTTCCTGAGCACCAAATATATTAGAAAGGGCTCCAGTATGACACATCAGTGTAAACTACTGGCAGAAGTTGTACAGTATTACATAAAATTCACTTCATACAACTATTTTGATCTAACCCTTGTCTTTTGGGGGTGTAATTCTACTGCTGACCACTAGATGGTGGGCTCGTTAGATATTTACACTGTTTACACAAAATCTTTGTGTGATCCATTGCTCCTGCTCTCAATAAGTGTGTATAATTTAAATTTTAGTGTGTTTAAATGCCATAAAGGCTACGGAGCGATGGAGGGGGGTTGGGGTTACTGTATCTTCCATATGAAAATGTGAAGTCTCCCTTTCTGGTGATGACGGACGGGCAGCCTTGTTGAAGGGACGGTTTGACAGTGAGGGTCTACGGTGGCAGCCCATCCTTAAAAATATGAGTCAGGCACATCATTTTGACTGCATTCAGGTGTTGAATAATGCATGCAGGCTAGCTGCATGCATCAGCAGCAGATGCCCAAGCCTCAGTGGAGTCTGCTCCATGCACACTGCTGCCAGCCCATTTGCAGCAACCACAACACTGGCAAGCCACCAAGACCAGAATAGCGGTGACTTGAATAGTACGCCCATGCTAACCGCCCTTCACTTAGTGCTCGGGCAAGATGGAGGTGCGGGGATTCGCACCTCATCTTGATTGTAAAGGAAGAGCAATGAGTTCACTTTCACGGTTCATTTCATTCACAGTTCCAAGTGACAACACGTTGCTTCTTCTGCGACGGCCACCAGCCAGCCAAGATGATTAGATCTCACGTTTGAACAGGATCACTTTTGGGCAGCCTAATAATCACGGAGCAAACCCCCGAGGCAACACACTCGAATTCTGCCACATCAAAACTTCACAAAATGAGAACAACACTCATCGGAAGCCTTTGAACAATTACGCCCAGCAAGCTAATAGTCCCCTGATGTGCTAATAAGACCACCTACCATAGACTTATGGGCTTAGCATCGCAATGGTTAGCTTATAAGCTTAAGCGTGGTCTGGGGCTAGTATAACCTCTTTCGACTTCTTTATTGAAGGCGGTATGAGGAAAAAAAAAAAAAAAAAAGACTACAAATCTGCACAAATGCAGAGAAATAGTGTCTATACATTATTATGCTTCCATCTCATTTAGTGTCACTAAGCTAGGCTCCAATATTTAGATGAACATAGATCAGGCGCCATTGAAATATACGATTGGATGTGTTTTGGCAAAACAAGCTTTGCTGATTGTTCAGCTGAGTCCAAGCAAGGACACTTCAAATGTCTGACATCTTCCTAAGGGTTTACACAAGAAGAAACCAGAACACAAAACATGAATCGACTAACTTAACGCAACAAAACTAATACGGAAATATAAACAAGACCTGTGAACCTCTGCGCTTCGTGGAACAACCGCAAATAATTAGTTGGCTTCACAAACCGAGACCTTGGATGTTCTTTCAGGATCAGAAAAGTCTATGAAAAACATAGCTTTATTCAAATTGCATTCATGTGCACTGGTCATGGCCACATATGCCTGGCAGTCATAAATCAGCTCCCGCTATTCAAAAGGAAGACTTAGGAGTCCTTGCAGAGAGCTGAAAAGAATGAGAATAAATGACACCCGAGCCGCCTCCCCAAAAAGTCATCTTTTCCAAATAAAAAAGGTTAAAATGATTGCAGTTCTGTTTTAGGGCGCAATACCGACACAAAGAGGTGTATATACAGGCTGGAATGAGCAGAAAAAGAAAAATGGCAATGGAAGTGGCTTGTAATCTGAAATAATTAGTGCTGGCTGTCCAAAGGATATTTACACCTGAATGCCCTGAAGACCACATGCCTGCTAATCAACAGACTTTTCAATCAGGCCCATTTTTCCTCACAACTCTGACACAAAACCAATTAGACGTGGCGCTGAGGATCACTTATCAGGTTTCACTTTGCCCTCAGCTGCTGCCACCGTTTTTTTTTCGGGGTTCTCATATGCTAATGAATGAATCACTTTGAACGGTCACCGTGCATCTTTGGCCAACCCGGAGTTTTGTTGACGATGTTACCGGCGCTATGCAATTGCAATTATTTGTTGGCAACAAAAGCTGATCAAAAAGGGCCATTTTGATGACAATTTATCAATATTGGATGTAAAAAGTGGGTTTTTTTTTACATTACTTGGGCTTAGACCATACCTGTTTTTATGAATATGTTACTAAAAATGTTCACGCAAAGAAATTCATTAAAATGTAAAGCCTTCTGGTTGCAGCTTAAGAAGAAGAGGGAGTTTCACAGCTGTGAAATGAGGTTTTGTGCAGGTAGCTGAGCTGAAGAGCCAGCACGGGTGAATGTAGCAATTAACCCGGCGCTTCGTCAACGCTGACAGAAGCCTGCCTCTAATGATGCCTTGCAGTTACGGTCCAACTCCTTAAATGAGGGAAGAATCAGCAAAAAAAAAAAAAAAGAGCTGGAACACTGGACCGGAGCAAAATCTTTCAAACACATATGAGGAAATGTTATGGTCCAACAAAACAAAAAAGGTTGTCTACGTGGTCCTGATGGTGTTAAATAAGAGGCATTTACTGTAATGCAAAGCCCAATAAAAAAATAAAAATTACATTTAAAGGAAATCCTGCTCCAGTAACCAAATTGCTCATTTGAAGAGACACAGAGACAGAAACAAAGAAAAAAAAATGTATGCTTCAGGCTCATTTGTATACACGAGTGGGAGATATTTTTCATACTCGGCACTTTGCTTAATGGGCTCTGACAAAGCCATTGGCGGCCTTTATTTAGATGCAGATGACTTCCTCTACTCTGGCTTCCTGTCATTGCCACAGTTGCTTGTCAGGGAGAAGGAGATGGGTGGAGAGGAGGAGATTTGCTTGGAGCTCCCCCCACACTGATAGTCAACATGGCTGCCTGTCAGTGTCTCTCCTAGCTCCATCTCAACCGCCTTTGGCTAACACCCGTCACGCTTTAAGTTATATCCATCAATGCAGCAATAAGGGACCAAACCAGCCCCCTCTCAATCTTTTCAGGAATTCAGGGGCACTCACACACTCTTGTCTGCCTGTCTTGATATTTATAGGCTGCTGGCAGGTAAAGGGTAAAGGGGATTGTGACTAGTTTAGAACTTTCTCAACAAGCAACACGGCAACGCTATAGCTGCCTGCCACTGTTGGGACACAAGCGAGGAAAAAGTCAGATGGCAAAGCCATTGTTTTCGGTGTGACAACACAATACACTGTGTGACTGCCAGAAAAATAAAAATCAACTCGTATTCTGAATTCCATTGCTGTATCGCATACAGATATTGTTTCTCAGCCTGGAAGTGCTGATAAGAATGCAACCGGCGTACTGCAAGTGCAGGGTTTCCCCTATTTTTGGCCTGTGTGTGTGTTTGTAAGGGGTTTCAACATTAAGGCAACAGTGCCCTCTTGGAAAAATAATAAGCTCCACAGTAAACCAGACAAACCTCCATCGGCATCGCCCGCATTCCTCTAAACATGTTTCAATCCAATTTTTCTGTCCGCACAAGTCATTCATCTTAAATAATTCACCTCCCACGGGTCCGCTGTCACCAAAGGTGTGCCCCAGGGCTCTGTTCCGAGTCCACTTTATTCCATACTAACTCATTCCCATCTGCAACCTCTTCCACAAATACAAGATCAGTTTTCACAGCTACCACTTCTACCTCTCCAGCAAATCCAACTCTCCCCCAACGTCCCATTTTACAGAGCAGCTCACTGAATTCAATCCTTTTAGTGTGAACTTTCTAGCTCTCAACAGCAAGAAAAAATCCTCCTAGATGGATCTAAATCCACACTTGCCAAAATTAAGTTTCCCTACTGACAAATCTATTTCCCCCTCTGGAACTTGTTATTATTTGAACTATGCAACACAGACTTCATTTCGCTGTTAAAAAAAAAAAGAATTTGTGCAACAAACATGACCAACGGACATGCCTGTGTTTAACCGGATGCCCTTCGAGTTTAACTAGTGCCGATTGTGAAGTCTTTTAATGGGCAGTTTGACATTTCCTTTGATGGTGAACAAATGGGTAGAAAAGAAATTAGCTAATCACTGAATGTCATATGGGATTTCTGCCCAACGTTTACCATTGGATAATAACATGAGGTCCCCTGTGAGACAAAACGTAATCACAATGAGTTGCACAGTGAGGTTTCCATTTCATAGCTCAGATGTGCAAATGGAAGCTAATCTTCAGCACCGAGCGTCAAATTCTCTTCCTCCGCTCCTTAGATTAACGCAATCCACTCGGGGTGATGCTAAGTGATTTTTGCACGTCCACATGACGACCAGAGGCCCTTTGAGAGATTGTGATGACTTGTGATGGAGCCCAGAAAGCTTTAGAGTTAGCAGGGAACACGACTTCAAGCAAAGAACTTCAAAGTGGGCTACACGGCCTTGGGCAAAGACTCGCTGCGCTTTCAGCTAAGGTCAGCAGTGAAGCCCTGTTGGACTCACACCTCTTTCATTTGAAACGCGTCGACTACTTTGAGGCATGGTTACACTTGATGGATTCTCAAAGGCTTGTCACTATGTGAATGGCTTAAAAATATTACACTGGAATCAGAAAAAAAAGACACGTCTGGACTGCTAGCCAATCATTCAGTGTAAAATGACTAAACACACAAGCTAAGCTAATTGAGCTAATTCAAAGACTGCAGCTCTCTGCTTGACTAATTAGATTATGGATCTGAAGCACAATGTCTTGACTGACGATAGTTAAAAGAACCCATTTACTACTTTGTTTTCGCGATTGATTGCAATTAGTGCAGCTCAGCCGACTGAATTATTGGTCTGAGCACAGAAGATACAGGATCACTAAAAATACGTGCCTTTTTCAGTGCTATGCATAAAAAAAAAATGTTTTTAATTGTCACTTTACATAAGGATGTAGCACTTAGAGAACACTTGAAATTGCGCGAGTTCAAAAGATACTTCAGTGTGACATCCCCCCCGAGGTTGAGGCAGTAGAGTTGAACATTTTAAGTGCAGCAGGTCATTGAAATTCATGTGAATTAGGCATTCAAGTGAGTTGATCTGCTAGCTCTTTGGCCAGTTCCGCTCACATGAGAATTTAGTTGGATGTCAGATTTCATGTAGGGTACTAATTAGTAGAGAAAAAAAGAGGACATTTTAGAGATACTCTCTTGGCTGTATTTTAAAACAATAGCTGCTTTGAAATGGCAAGTAACTCAAGCACAACCTCAAAAGTCAAAAACTGCAATCGGGGAAATTGCTCGACTGTACCCTCGAACTGCTCGGTGCTTTTTGGCAATTCAATTTATGAACTCTCAATATGTTGCCATCATAAAAGCTTCATCATACAAACAAGAGTTTTAACATAACATCATACATGTGCAAAAGTAAACAACCCAATGTAGTATATTGAAAAAATATATCACAAAAATTCAAGAAATTGCAAATGTACCCTTAACTTTTAGTAAAGCAGATTGATATTGAAGGTTGTGATACAGAGTTATTTTGGTTGGTAGTATTTCACACTAGATCTCATTTAGCAAAATGAGCTAATTCTGCCTGAGGCATCTCGACAAGACTTTATTCAAGAAAATATAAGTGTCAACACGAAGGAGACAACACAAGCGCTAATTAGGCCTTGTAGGTTTTGCTTGTACAACAAGTGACCTACATTGAAGGGGACGAGTGTTGTGAAGCTTCACACTTGCGCACACACAGATGATTTTCCCGCACACAAAGTCACAATTTTACTACATCCCAAACGCTCTGGCAGCTGACTGACTTCATTCCTAAAATGGCAACCAGGCCTTTCCTGTCCATCACTGCCATGCGAGTTGTTTCTCCATCAGCTGTCAGTCAAGTGGCACCCCGGCATGACCCTCCTCCAATCCATTTCTCAAATAGACATCAGAGCAGTACGCTACATCACCACCTTCAGTGTCTAAGCTCCAGGCAAGTCTCCACATCACAAGCACCTAATTCATAAGCACTGTTTCCCGAGGTGACCCACTTCCTATCAGGGCCTATTTGTGATAAATTATTAATTGCACTTGAAACCGCTTGCTTTCCCCGTGTCGTCGATGCTGATTGAAATGATGACTACGACCTTGAGAGACCAACTGTTACTCAGGTCTGTAAGCAAACAGCATTGTTACTTTATTTACCTCTCTGAGAGGGCCAATACATTTGAAAACGCTCAGTATGATGCAGTGCAGTACAAAGCTCAAGCATATCAATAAACAGTGATAAATTAAAGGGCAAGCCTCCATGATAGTCTTAATCAAATCTGAGCATTATTTATCATCGTCTTATTCGTGTGCCTTATATGGTTTGGCTGTTGAACGTTTTTTTTGAACAAGTGAGCCCTCTGGTGGCTATTAAGTATATTGGATGTGTAATTCCACACGGTATTCTTTTTACAGTATTTATGCATTTGGTCCTTTCTCTGCTAAAAGTTGAGGGGGGGGAAAAGGGTCAGAATAATAACTCGACTTTTATTAATGCAATTTTTTATTTTTAAAGCTTTTTGTCATGGCGACGGAAACGGGGGACTCGTTGCCAAGCAACCGAATGCCCAGCGACAGCAACACGTTGTATTGGCTTTTACGCATGCATTTTACGCTTTTTCAGTGTACTTTTTTCACTTTTAGACACACGCACATATTCAGTTCAGTATACTGTACATATTGTCTCTGGGTTGACTGCAATGGCTGGTAAGAAGAAAGAAACTAATTTGCAGGTATGACGATCAGGGTATTTATTTATTTCAATAGACACAAACTAAAAAAAGGTTGCACTTACTGCCATGGTGAGTAGTTCCATTCTTCAGATAATATTTCGCCCTTTTCCACTTCAGGCTTCCGCCACAAACCGAGAGCAATGGGAGGAGGTTCTTGCAACAAAGGGTTTAACGGGTAAGCGCTGCATACACACCAAACTTTATTAAAATCTATGTATTGTGAGCAATGCAAATTTGAGGGAGGTCGTTAACGCACGTGTCGGCTGATTGAACTGTAATTAATTGTACTCTTACGACCTCTCGTGGTAACTGCGAAAACTGCATCCCTCCTCTTGTCTCCTCAGTGGTGGACGTGTATCAGCAGTGGTGTGGTCCCTGTCGAGCAGTGATCAGCCTCCTACGAAAAATCAACAATGAACTCGGTGACGACCTGTTACATTTCGCCACAGTAAGCAGTGCAATAAATATTTCTGGATATAAAATTAAATAAAAAAATCTGTGGTCCTTGGATGATACTTTGCAAAATGCTTTCAACAATTCACATTAGAACGTCTAAGATTGAGTGTGCGTGTTTACAGGCTGAGGCAGACAGCATTGATGCTCTGGAGAAATATCGAGGGAAATGTGAGCCCACCTTCCTGTTCTATGGGGTGAGTCAGACTCGGTGTTCCATTTGTTTGCCCCCATTTCAAAAGCATACTTTTTAGGTTCATCGAAGGCTCAAAATCAACGAACGGTGGGCTCCTTATATTGACTGTTCCAGGGTGGCGAGCTAGTGGCTGTGCTGCGAGGGGCCAACGCACCCCTCCTTCAGAGGATGATCGTAGACCAACTGGCCAAGGAGAAGTTAATGCTGGAGCACGGCGGTCAACGTAAAGTGGTAAAAAGTCAGCCGCAACACTCAGTGAAACTCTAGTCAACCCAGAATTTAATTGGATTCAAAATTCATTTTCTCATACTCACTGGGGATGTGTATGAGATTGAGGAATGGATTGAGTACACCACCTCTAGGGTTTGACTCCTGCTAATTACGTAGTGTAACTTTCAGGTTGTCGATAATGACCTCCCAGATGATGAGAAGATAGAAGAGCAGGAGGCTCATCACTATTCAGAGGATGGAGAAAGAATAATAGGTGCTGTGGAAATAATACACTTGTTTTTATCTCCTTGCACAGACAACAATGCGAATTAATGTCTTAACCGCAACAATTCTTATCATCGGCTGTTGTTGATCTCTCCAATCGCAGTTCCTGCCACTAAGTCCTACACCGTTGCCATCATCAAACCAGATGCTGTTGCTCATGGCAAGGCTAATGAAATCATTATGAAGGTACACAGGTATCATGATTCTCCAACCTCGCGTGTTATTTGTAAGAAATTAATTTTCACGTCGCCAACTAGATACAAGACGCAGGATTTGAGATCCTGGCCCAAGACGAACGGACGTTGAGCGAGACCCAAGCGCGAGAATTTTACCAGCACAAAGACTCAGAGGTACGGGAGAGTATAATTCCCAAACATGTACAGTATGATGCAGAAACTGTAGAGGCAAATGGAGTGCGTATTGATTACCATCTAATCCAATATCCACTGTGTACACACACTCATGTTAGTGTCCACTTCAGCAAATTCTACACGGGAAAAACTAAGGATGATATTGGTTGATATGAATTCTTAAAGTAATATTCACATGGGAGTGAAATCTTAAATCCTTCAATCCGTCTGCATCGACAGGAGGTACGTATTTACAGTAAAGGGATTAAATCCATCTGCTGGATCAGCAGAATCATTTTGCTTTGTGGGCAATTTGTAAATCGATGAAATCTTGAGAGATTTAAAAATTACGAAATATGGCAGAAAGAGGATAAACAGGCATCTTTTTCTTGAACGGCTGAGTTACACAATATACTGATACAGTTCAGTGATTTAGACTAAGTTTGATAGTAATTCAGTTCAAAATGTTACATTCTAGGACAACAGATTAATCCCATCAAAATAATACTTATCAGAAGACTTACCTGTGACCTACTTTCTATATTATTTATTCAATTGTTTAAGTCATCCAATTTCTTGAGACGGTAGATTTGGGTTTATGAGACATAAATATATTATATAAATATTGTGTGTGTTGACCTGTAGGATTGTTTCGAAGACCTGGTGCAGTTCATGTCCAGCGGGCCCTCGCACATTCTGGTGCTCTCTCGTCTCGAGGAGTCATCTGACGTGGTGCAAGATTGGCTCAGCTTCATTGGCCCTGCAAACATCGAAGAAGCCAAGCGAGAAAAGCCAGAGAGGTAAAATGGAGACAATTGTGTTGAACTGCACCACAGAAAATTTCAATAAACTGGTCCCAAAATTATTTACGACAAATAAAGTACTATACATAAATAGTGAAGGAAAACAAGACCACATAATATTTGTGATATTTTTGGTTTGCTGCTGTGCCATGAGGTTTTTCGAGGAAAAATATTTGGCTCAATTAAAGGTTGGGAAACAATATCACAATCTACAACTAGACAGTACATGCACCGGTATAGAAGAATGTCAGCCTTGCACACTTGAAAAGGATCCGTCTGCTCTATAAGACACACCCATACGTGTGGCGGTTCCACCACCAGCCGAGCCACCATCTGCTCTTCTCTTATTCCCCTTCCCCCCATCCCGGGTGCCGGCAGCTTGCGGGCGCAATACGGCACGCGCACGCTGTTCAACGCTGTGCATGGCAGCGAGGACAGGGATGGGGCCGGCAGGGAGCTTGCCTTCTTCTTCCCTGACTTCAGCACAGCCTCGGGAAAGGCGCAGGATGCAAGGGAAGAGCCTGCGGAGAGGACGTTGGCTCTCATCCGGCCTGACGTTGCCAGGGAAAACAGAGGTGGGGTCCGGGCCAAATATTCATGTGCTTGCAACTACTAAGGTGGTTGTTATATAAAATGCAATTGCACCTATACATCACACTAAACCACAAACTGTCATTCACTGACACCCACGTCACTCACCAGATCAGGCCCCGCCTTAAAAAGCCAACGACAAGGTTCAATGTACACAATATTGAAAATGGCCGATGATTTTAAGTAAAACTTTTTTTGCTGTCCAAAACATGAACATCTTTTGTTTTTACAGCACTGATACAAGAACATATTTGATATGTGTGGTCTCTTTAGAGGAAATTCTGACCCATATTAACAAGTCAGGCTTCAAAGTGTCACTCCAAAGAGAAGTGATGTTGATAGAAGAGCAAGTTAAAGAGTTTTACGTCCACTGCAACGAGGACGACTACTTCCTTGAACTGCTACAAAGCATGACGAGGTAACTGGAGCACAAAGGTGGCCAATATTGAGAAAGTGTTGACTCACCGCGTGCATGTCCATAGAGGGCGGGTGCTTGCTTTGGTCCTTACCAGACAAGATGCTGTACAACACTGGAAGAACATGCTTGGTCCTTCTGATCTCAAAAAAGCCGCTGAGGAGGAGCCTGAATGGTGAGATCGCAATGTCTGCAATGTCTTCCTTATGCTGTAACAAACAATGACTTGATTGTAACCGTGATGCTGCCTCCTGTGTGACTTGTAGTCTCAGGGCCCGTTATTATGTAGAAGGAGATCCGGTCAACCAGCTGCATGGAAGTGGGTCTACTGAGGAGGCCTCAAGGGAAATCAGCTTCTTCTTCCCCATGCAGCAAACACTGGCTGTCATCAAACCAGACGGCGTGGACAAACACAAAGGTTGAGCATTAATAAAAAGAAAGTCACATTGCTTGTGGGTTTATAGAAGATGATTATTTCCTCCCCTACAGACACAATTTTGGAGGAGATCCGCAACAGAGGGTTCTCCATCACGCGAATGGAGGAGAAGCTTCTCTCCAAGGAGAAGGCAGAAGAATTTTGCAAGGAGCAAAGGGAGCGGCCTTTTTTCAACCAGCTGGTGGAGTTCATGTGTAGGTTAGTTGAACCCCCCCACCCACAATCAACACCACCAAAGGGGGCACTTGGCCCTGTCCCAACAAATTTTTAAGCTCTTTTATGATCAGCAGCTCGCCTCAGGCAAACAGCCACAAAGTCTATCTATCATGTTTGTTTTAAACAACACATTTTAAGTTGTGGAATCATCTTCTGCTTCAATGACCATCTCGTGCTGCATTCACTTAGCTATTACACAACGGCTCGAATAGAACGGACCGAAGGCTGTGAGCACAAAGCACTTCAGACTTTGGCGTCACATCCCCTCAATATCACTTTGAAGTTCATGTGGTGCCCGATACATGGACTTGTTTGACTGATTTTTTTTTACCCACAATTTTAAACACTACGCAGTTACTTTAATGTGACAACAATGATTGTATAGCACTGTCTTAAAATTATTTAAAAAAAAAAAAAAAGTCATTAATGCAGCTCTGCTTACCTTCTAGCTTTGACATAAGACTAGGGACGTCGGCATTTTTGGAGAAGTGCCTCTATCCGATGGTGTTTCAGACTGTCGTCCACATTTTCTAGATTTCCAAGTCATAGGAAGACTCGATCAGTCGTGTTATTTGGTCTAAATATTACATAATTGACCACCGTGTCTTCTCGTGTCAGTGGTCCCTGTGTGATGATGGTCCTGGAAAAGGAAAATGCAGTGGAGGAGTGGAGGGCCGCCATGGGTCCCACAGATCCCGACTGGGCAAAGAGGGAGTTCCCTGACTCTCTGAGGGCCCGCTTGGGTTCCGACGTCCTCCGTAACTCCGTGCACGGCTCCTCGAATCCGAAGCATGCCCAGGAAGAGATCCAGCTCATCTTTGGTGAACAAACGGAGCTCACTTACACCATGAAGTGGTTGTTGTATAACTGCTTTAACAACATAGAAAGTCGCCTACAACTAAAATATACAATTTATTTTAAAAAGAGCCTTAAAATAGAATGAGATGAACATAGAATTCTGTATGAAAACACTATTCAATTTTGACAAGATATATTTTTAGTAGTTTGCATTGAAGTCAGCATGTGCATTTATGTGCATTGATGATAAAATGACCTTATTGTTTTCTCCTTCATACGTAGGTGACACACAAAAATCAAATCCTCATGGTCCAAACACAGAAGTGAAAGAAGGACCAGAATTATGTCCCTGATCATCATTGGAAAACAACTGCTTTCAACATGCTTCCCCATTTAGGAAACAAATGTGGACAAAGACTTGTCAACTTGCAGTATTCCGTCTCTGATCTAGTCTTTATTTACAATACATTGTTTTCCTTTCTCCGCTGGGTTAAAGGATTTATCCGTAAGTCTTTATCATGATGGTTTGTGATCAAGTTGAATCATCTTACTGGCCTCATGCATCCACGTCATCGTCATCCTCGAAAGACCTCTCGAACATCTCCATGATGCTCCTTTGATTGAGATCCTGCACAATTTCAAATAAGGACGTTACCCACTGGATGCAACATGAGCTCCCTAAACTCTCTGTCTAGTGCACCCTGAAGAGTAAGAAAAAAACTATCCCCCCCAAAAAGATATGAACCATATAAAATATATAAATAAAAAGCAGCAAAAAATATAATCATTGGGCATAGAGGAAATTGAGTGCACGTTGCTACCTTAGAGTGGAATTGACATGTCACTGCATTGGCTGAGAGGTCTGACTCGGACAGGCCCACTTGCTCCAACACCTTCATTTTTCCTTGGATCATTGGCCTGTGAGGGGGGGGGGGAGATATGATTCCCACATTCTCCATAGTAGTGATGATGGTTGATACATACCACAGGTGGTCATCAGCTGTTCCTTGGGCGACCAAGTAGTGAATGTTCACGTTGTTTGTTTGACCGATGCGATGGACCCGGTCTTCAGCCTGGATAAGAACCTGCCATGCACAAATACATTGGCACCATGACTTTCGAGTAGTCCGACTTTCAGTCACAAGCATGCTTCAGACAAAAACAAAACGACAGTGCTGGAATGTCCTCGCATAATATAAAAACATTTGATGCAGCATTCTTATCGTCAGTCCTTACTCCGGGGTTCCAGAACAATTCGGCGAAGATGACCAGATCGGCGGCGTGCAACGTCAGGCCCGTGTTGGCGGCGGTGATGGACAAGACGGCCACGCACGTTTTGCCCGAATGCTGAAACTTGTCGCAAAGATGCTGGCGCTCAACCGACGGCGTGGAGCCGTCGATACGAATAAACGAGACATCCTGTTGAGAACATGGTACAGGAAAACACAGTCATTTCGATTGGCCAATGCTATCAGTATGTCACTAAAGTTTTTTTTTTTTTTTTATATATTAATCTTCTTTTCTTCCCAAACATCTTTTCAGAAATATCTGTTTAGAAAAACGTTTTTGTGAAATCAATCAAAAATATTCCTGGCTTCCCGTAATGAAAAATGAAAACCTATATTCTCTAAAAATTGACATTTCTTATAAGAGCATATGACCAAGCGCATAGTTCCTATCAACATGGCCTGAATTCTCTGTTGTTGTTTTTTTTTTACTGTCCAGTGCTTAAATATTTAATGTGATGATGGCTCAGACAGCTTTGGAAAATTCCACTTGGAGTGTAAGTTAATGGGATAGCCTTAAGTGCTCTTTCCTGGAGCCTAGACAATGATGTATAGTTTTCTCTGATCTTATAAGAAGATGGCAATTGGGCAGCTTTAAGGAGAGTAGGGGGTTAAACGATGTCTGAACTCTGTGTCATTTGATAGCTTGTCTGCTTTGCCTGACCTCCTCCTGTTTCCTTTCATGATCACTCACCTTTTTAGCAAGTTCACTCGTGATGTGATCCAGGACCAACTTGTGATGGGCAAACACCAGGAACTTCTCTCGCCCACATTCCAGCATGTCTGTGATGTACTCCCTGTCAGTGGTGGACAAACCATTAAAGTGCTGCTTTTCTTTACAATGCATGACATCAAAAAACAAGTCACCATTTTATGAAAATGCTATTTTTTGTTTCATAATATTGTCATGTTATTTTCTGACAACTGATTTTATTGTCTTCAAATTATGACATTGCAATAGCTTTACAGCGGCCACGGCGTCTACATTTTTTTTCTCATAAAATTACTTGCATTGATTTTATCACATTCAACCAGGTTTGACATTTTGTTTGCAAAGGAAGAGTATGTATACGCACGTAATGGCCTGCAGCTTGGCTTCAGCTGTGTGGTTGTAAAAAATGAGAAGAGCTTCTTTTTCACTCTTTTTCTGAAATGGAGCCAAAAAAGAAAAACAACTGATTGCATTTCAGATCACCGAGGAGAAGGAAAACTGAAGCATGCTGCCCTAACTCACATTTTGATGCACCCTGGTTAACTCCGCGGCGGCAGCCGACAGAGCCGCTTTAGTTCGGTTGCTGACCCCGTTGATGGTCACCGTAACAACCTTGCGCTGTTTGGAAGGAAGCTGAGAGAGGACGTCGGATTTGAGGCGCCGCAGCATGAGACTCTCGGCCAGCAGCAGCTTTAACTCGCCCAGATTGGAAGAGCCCGAGTAATCCCAACCCCAGGTTTGCTGGATGAAATTGGGGAAAGCGGGGTACACATATACTAATTTGAACAAATCTGAGCAAAACATGAATCCATGTGACCAAACAAAGTGTTTGAAATAACCAACAATTCTGTACCAGCAGGTGTTTGTGAGTAGTTTACCTGTTTGGCATCGCAATAGCGCAAGCCAAACTCATGGAAGCGAGGGAATAGCGTGGGTCGGACAGCCAGGATCTGTGTGTAGAGCTCACAGGGTCTGGACATGGCAGGGGTTCCTGACAGGAGGATGACCCTCTTGGCTGTCTGGGTTTCAGTAGGACATATTTTAAATTCAGATAAATAGTGCAGGGTGTACATAGGAAGTGTATAAACCTACGTGTAATTGAAAAAAAGATAAAAGACAAGCACCTTCAATAATGGCAATGCTGCTTTACAACGAGCCGTCTTTATATTCTTTAGAAAGTGAGACTCATCCTGCAAAGAGGGAAGATTTTTTTTTTTTTTAAATCCAAGTCTATATACTCAATGGACATTTTAAAAACCTGACTGGTCACGCTCACCATGATGAGGACGTCAAAGGGATTCCCGAGCAGTTGTTTGTCCATCCTGCTCAGGAGGTCGTAGCTGATGATGTTGACGAGCCCTGCCCGCAGGTTGTCTTTTGCCTTCACCACCACATTGACACTGTCGGGACTCAGAGACGGAAGCCAGTGACGGAAAGCCTGTTGGAGGCAAGTTTGAAATCTGTTGCTAACGAAAACAGCAGCACCTACAAAAGTAGATATATATGGTCCCTCGAATTAATTAAAGTCTGAAACATGCAGCATAGTTTTTCATTCGTGGCTGGGGACATTTATTCGAATAATCATGACCATAGCTATCCATGGTATATATTGTTAGTATCAAAGATTGTGGCAAAATCTTTCTGACCCTTGGTTGACTTGCGCTACTTTTTCCTGTGCCCTTCCTCCTCAACTCACGATGTTGTTGTATCAGTGCTTGGTGGCTGATTTGGCCTAAGAGCACAGCTAACAGCTAAGATAAGACCCAAGTCGATCTTTACCACATCATCTGACTTCGCTCCCTGCAGCAATTCCGAGTTCTGATTGGAAATGCAGTTGATAGCCATTTAAAGGGCAGGCTAGAGGGGGGGGGGGGGGTTGTCTTGTCAACTGCCTGAAGACTATCTCATCGAAAAATGCTCTGCCAGTGGCTTGTTATTGCTGCTTGGAGATAAGCCCAGAAGAGTTTGGTGGAAAGGAAGTTTTTCTTTTTTTGACCAATGATTCAACAACACAAGCTTCAGCTGGCTTCTAATTACCGTAATTTTCGGACTATAAGTCGCGGTTTTTTTCATCGTTTGGGTGGGGGGGCGACTTATACTCAGGAGCGATTTATATACATATATATGGTTTTTTTTCACTTTTTTGGGCATTTTATGGCTGGTGCGACTTATACTCCGGTGCGACTTATAGTCCGAAAATTACGGTAGCTTGATTTATTGTAAATATTGAACATTGATTGTTGGCCAGAAAAAAAAAAAAAATACCCCTTAAATTCACTGCCAGCCCTCTCACTTGAAATGGATCTCTGACTTTTATAGCCATCAATAGCCGGGACTGACTTGACCACAGACTTATCACTCTGGCTAATATTTTATACTTGTATATTTTATATTTATATATTTTATACTTTTATATTTAGAACCAAATTGTCAGTGGTTCTTGCCAACTTTAATCGGAAGGGGCGATTAAATAATCAAATTTATCATTATAGGGTGTCCCAAAACTTATGATACATAATGATTTTTTTTTTTTTTTTTTTTACCTCAGCCCAGGTGAAGCGCACAGAAGACGGCGCCACCACCAGTACAGGCCACTCCTTCCGGTAGTAGGCAGCGATGCAGATGGCCTGCACGGTCTTTCCCAGGCCCATGTCGTCGGCCAGGAGCAGGCGACCTTGCTTGGACACCGCATAGCTGCGAGGAGATGGTTGAGATGAGCAGGCATTCTGGGATAAACTGAAGACTTGAGAGAAAACTATGTGACTGTTTCACAAATGAGAGCAAAATGGAAATGTACAAAAAGTACAATAGCATTCTAAATCACATATTTGAACTACTACATTGTGTCAGTATATTTAATATTACTACACAATGAGTTACTCTGAAAATACTTTTTGCTATGACAACTACAAAAAGAGCCCTCCTACCTGACTCCTTCCATCTGGAAGGGCATGAGGCTGCTTGAGATCATGGGGTCAACGCAGGACAGGTCAGCCTGAGGGACGTCTAATTTCCTGGCTCGGGGCCCCTCAAACCTTGCAGAAAAAGCCTGGATCACCGCCCGTGGAAGAGGCTCCACCTCCACGGCTGCTATGCCCCCGAGGAGCTCCACTGAGAATGGAAAGCAGTGCGATGACGCAAGATGGCAAACGACAGGAGTGTGATATATCCAACTCACTCAGTCGCTTGTAGTCCTCCAGTGAAAAGCTCCACTTCCTTGTTTTCATATCTGCAAACATTTATCAACGACAGAAAGGCTTTAGACGACAGGTCCAAAAAAACAATTCTTTAAGGGCTATCAAAGTAGTACCGTAAGACTTTGTCGGCATCTGCTTGGATGCTGCGATTACATCGACATGGTAAGCGATATCAAGCTCAAATCTGGAGGGCGACACCAGGACACACTGGCCCTGAATGTCGGCCCCCGGTTTCTGCCAGCCGTTGCAGAGCTTCAGCAGAGCGGTCAGCGCAAAGCCGTCTTGAGCTCGGCTGGTCACCGCCGCCATGTCCAATGCCTCGGCGCCCTCCAGGGGCCTCAAAGACACAGACGCGATGGAGGCCACTTGGGTCACTGCGATGGAGTAGATAAACCACAAGTTAGAAAGGGGAAGGTGCACATGCATGCGCCATGCTGCATACTGCTGAAACACACTTAGCTGTTGGTAGTCCTCCATGCTGAAGTTCCACATTTTGTTGGCAGGGTCTACAAGCAAAATAAACAGGGGACACTCGGTTTTGATGGAGTTCCATTGCCACGTTGGCGACATAACCCAAATTTGTATGCAAGTGAAATTTATTTATATGGCAGAGGGGTTTACGTGCTTTTGCGCTACTCACTACTTATCTGCATACTTACCGTACATCTTGGATGGGATGGATTTAAAAGCAGCAATGAGTTCTGCATGGTAGGCCACCTCCACCCTGAAGCGTCCGTCAGTGTGTGGCACACATTTGCCCCAGGTGGATATTGCAGGCTTCTTAGCTGGCACAGCCTTTAAAGTTGGAGAGTCTGAGGTGGGTTTGTTTGGTTGTTTGTAAAAGGAGGCCGGTGCTGCACTGCTCGTAGAGGGCTGCTTAAAACTAATGCCGCTGTCAGTGCTCATTGCAGGTTGGTTGACGTGTTGCCGCTTGGTGGGAGGAGGTGCATCTCTGGAAGATGTCTATGAACGAAGACAGCATTTGCATTGAATTACAATCTTCACGAGGCAATCCAGCACTGAAGTTGACAGCAAGACTATAATCCGCTGCAAAAATATTTGCTTTCATCCTCAGTACCTGCAGGTTGAGACGTTTTTGATCATCATTTCCAAATATTTTTAAATCATAATTGTAAAGGTTCTTTTCAACATCATATACAAAATTACAACTGTTTTCACCTTTTAAAATTGAACTTTTTTTCCTTTGGAATAAATTATAATCTAAAAGTACATGATTTATTTGGAAAATAAACGACTAAATTTCCTCACCAGTGTGGACGATGAGATTCCATTGTCAACCGTTGTGTCCTTGTGGTTAGCGACGAAGTGTGCTTCTCGCTTCAAGGGCGGAGCAAACGGATTCGGTGCGGTTGTAGTGCTTCGGTCCGGTGGGCCAGTAGCATTCTGTCCGAGCCTCTGGGCTCTCCTCTCCAAAGCTTTCCGTCTGTTCTCCTCAATCCGTCGCTGCTGCTCGGCTGTCAGCGACGTAGACATAACTTCCACCCGACTTCACTTAGCAGCGAGCGAGTGGCCACATCTGGACTGACAGACAAGCTAACGCTAGCTGCTAATGACGATGGCCAATGCGTAAAAAGATGTCTCAATATATCAATTTGCGTTACCTTGAATTATGTGAAGGTTTGCTTGGGGGTACAGTAATCAAAATATAACGTAGGAACATCCTCTAAGAGGTGTATAAAGTTAATAAGAAACTTTCTGAGATCGTGGTAGCAAATTGCAACTCGCAAGAGGATATTTCGTATACGACGTATCTAGCGCGCGGGAAGTGACGTAACATAACAAGTCGGCACGTGGAGAGGGCGTGTCCCAAATGCACCGTTTCCGTATACATACAGTGGTGCGCAAAGGTGATTACACAGATGATAAAAATTTCAAATAAATATGATTGCACAGAGGGTATAAATAAAGAAATAAACTGACAAATAAATAAGGCACTTCCTTGGAGGAAGCATTGGTTTAAATTCAATACAGATGTTTTTTTCTTGTATTTTTACCTACTGCAAGAAATAAACTAATGGTTTAATCATTTTATTGAAGAATAAAGACAAATGATAGATAGAAGGACTAACAGAAAATGTACCTACCTACAATGAGGCATTTTGAGCTCGACAAATAAGACAAAATATATTGTAATTGAGATTATTTTTTTAATTATGTAAAAAATGGCCAAACAACAAAGCAAGTGCAAGCTTTATGAGAAGGGGGGAGCGAGGTTGTTTTAATTACCTCAGAAAACTGAGGTGACTTTTGAGTTTTACCGGTGAAAAACAGTAGACCTATTTTTATATTTTTCTTCCGTTTTGCTTATTATAATTAACAGAATTTCCCCCTCTGCTTGTGCATACGCATGACGTATGTGGGGCGTCTGGTCTGGGCTCTGTCCCAGGCTGCATGATGCTCGGCAGCATCCACTAGGCAGCAAACATAGTCAGTGCTCACACCGCACCACAGCTCATCGCTTTTTATCCGCCCACGACAAGACACTCCGACAGTCGCGTTGGATTAACCCCCCATCTTCGTCGGTCACGTCCACGTAGCTTCCCACGGAGGCGACACTGACTGCATGTGTGGAGGGGCTGGGTAGTGGGGTGGGGGGTGGGGGGGTGCGCAGAACTCGGCGTCGCCTGGCCAGGTAAGACACGTCGGACTCGATTTGGCTCCCACAAAAGGCGATGATCATATTGACGTGACTTTAATTAATATTCGTTTCAAGGCAGGTGTAGTTCGTAGCGGGCCAATGAGACTGTGAGGGGGAACACAACAGTGGTCACCGATGGGCCACATCCTTATTAGTCAAATGCACGAGCCCATCAATCTAACGTTAGACTTTCCTCCTCCAGCATCTCCATTCACTCCGCCCAATGGCTTCGGACACTTGTTTACATCCGTGGGATTTGTCTGCCTTTTGGATTTACTTGGTCTCTGCCGGACGGTAAAAGACGTTCAATCGGAATACTAGGTCGTAAATATCCCGTCAGGTCAGCCCATCCAAGCGCCACATGAGGGGACGCGCAGTGCGCCCCTGCGCCGCGGTGCTGCTGTGACTCGGTCGCCGGGTTCAAACATAGGGACCGTAGGGCCGATGCTGCGCGGCCAGGGCATGCTGAAGAGCCGCTGCTGCGTCCTGCTTGGTGACCTGAGGCTGCTCCTGCTCGGGCCGCCGGCACCTCCGCCGCCTCCGCTCAGCCCCATGAGCGGACAAGCCGCGCAGAGCCGCGAGCCGGGCGTCACCGAGCGAGGCACCCCACCCGCGGCAGCAGCCACCGCTGCCGCCGGGGCTGGAGCCGAGCGAGGACCGGCAGTGGCGGGCTGGGTGGATGCCACGGAGCTGTCGGCAGCGCTGCGCGGATGCGGCAGCTCCTCAGATGACTGCTCGAAGGGCAAACTGGAGGAGAGGTTCTCCCTCACAAGCTACACGGAAAGCGGCTTCAGGACGCCCGTATGCAGAATCTGCTTCCAGGGACCGGAGCATGTGAGTGCAATGCTTTTTCCTTCGTTGCACATTTTACTTATAATACGGAGCCGCATAGACTCTTTGCATATGTGCTATACCGCAGTGTTCCCAACCTTTACTGAGCCAGGGCATTAGAAACATTTCGCAGCCCCCCACCCCATAAAAAGAAACAGAAAGGAGTTCAGTGGTTCCTTGATTTACGAGTTTAATTAGTTGTGTAACAGAGTTTGTAACTCAAATTACCCATAGTTTGCCATTTAGCTGATTTTGTTATACTATCCTGTTAGTCACTACAAAATGTCAATAGCGTTACTGAACGAACATATTGCTTTGGCGCCATCTGGTGGCATTTTTTTGCTAAGATTCAAATTGGAGTGAGTTGAGGTGCTTCATTTATACTAAAGTAGTCTTTGCCGCCATCTTGTGGCATTTCTAGTACGACTAGAAGTGACAGGGTGATGTTTTTTCAGGGGTGATACCGATCGTATTAATTGGAGTCGATATTTGTTTCCAGTAATTGTGAAAATAATTGACAGAAACATTTGAGTACTACTAAAAAATCCAAACACTTGACTTCATATAAATGTCGCTTTAAATGACAATTCTTTCGTAATATTTCCCTAATATCTCACCACATCGGGCCTGTCCATGCATAAAATTAGACCCTTTTGCTCTCCTTAAAGGAGCAGCGCCATAATTAAAGTAATAAAATGAGAAGTGGAAAATGTAAGATCACCTCACTAAGTGGCAATTAGCAGTTGAACGATTAGTTGACCATTCAACTTTACTATTCTGCATCGATTTTTTTAATGCTTGAAGTTGCTTAAACGCCAATCATGTTTCTGTCATCGGTCATTTTATAAAGTACTTTCAACTGCGACTCTTGTCTCGCTTTACGACGCCGACGAGGTTTACTCATGGACGCGTGTGGAAATATTTGATAGAAAATAAGAGCCGTAGCCAGAAAATAAAAGCGGAAGTTATATAGAACCATCACCATCAATTAGTGTACAAAATATTTTGACTTTAATCTCGAGTGGTAATGAGTTTATAGAATATGAAGGAAGGCGATGAACATGTCCCTTTGCCTTTTATGTAAAGCATGCAACTTACAGTATCATTTCATGGCCATTGCCTTGTTTATGGCCTACAATCGCTCAGCTAATTGCTCTTTCTGTATCCCTGTGCATCCTTTCACCTCTGAGCTCCCACTTTTTAATTATTACTAAAACAAGGCCCACAGGCTGCTTTATACGTACCCTCCCTTTCTTTCCCACACCATCTTTCCGCACAGTCAGCACTTTTTGCGACGCATACAAAGCAGAGGAGAACCCAACGCCTTTCCCATGGCCTCCTCCCGCCACATTATCGACGTCTCCTTGATAGGCTCGTCAATAAAGCTTGATTGAACGCCATCTTATCTCTTACCTCAAGTCCTTGTCCCTCGCCAGCCCGCTTCGTGTTCGGGGTGTTGTCTCTCTGCCAAAAGCAGATATGGATCTGCTGAGGTGTGAACCGTGCACGTTTCTGAAAGGGGAGATAAGTGGAAGGCCTGCATGCCTCTGAGTGATAGAGCCGGCAGGGATGTTCGTCGTCCCTCTCTTCTGCCTTCGCTTTTAAGGTTGTCACATAGAGCGACGCGGCTCGTATCTGATGTGACAATCCTCCAAACAACACTTCCATCCCCGAGGCTGCGAGACAAAAAAAAAAGTAACAATAACGTGAGAGATATATCAGTGCTGAATCTTTAGAGTTGTGGTTAGAGCAATGCTATAATGACTGTGAACAGAATAAAATCACAGCAGTGCAAGTTTGGCCAATGAGATTTTAGGTGACACAGTGTTAAAACGCTTTAACCAAGCAACAAAATATGATGAAGGCCCCATTGTAAAAATTCTGATGTGTTGTGGACACTGTAAGCCCTACTCAACGTCTTCATTCAGTATCTCTGTGCTCACACAGGAGCCGTTAAAGTCGTCCTCCGTCTCTCTCGCTCTCAAACCTCCGGGCAGCGTCCCGCTAAAACAAACGAGGGAGAAAATCCAAGCGTCCTTGCCACCGCCTAAAAATACAGACGCGAAAAACCTGGCGCCTGCGGTTGCTTCCAACCAGATTAAATGTTTTACAACCTAATTCTCTCTTTGTGTTACAATCTCTCGACATACAAAGAGACCAATTCTGAATATAACCCTCTTGTTTGAACAGAATGAGATAATGAGGATGATCGCTCTTATGTAAGAATCCAACAACAATGGCACCGCCTCGCTGGCAAGTTGGATCGGCGGAATGATCACAGCTTCAACACTTGTTTTGTTCACCAAACAATTTCCTCATTCTTTCCGAGTCAAGCTAGACGTTACACGTGGGAGTTAAATGAACCAATGAACAATTTAAGCCTTTCGTTACCTAAATATATCTTGACTAGTGCCGCAGACAGTGTGAAATGACAGCCGCTTTGTAACACAGAGTATGTTAAGCAGAGCGGCAGCTGCTCTCGTCCCATTAGGACACCATCAGTAATTTATCTCGGGGTTATTCCAAATTACCTGCACTGGCTTCCACACCTCATTGCCCTCAAAGTCACATTCAGTTCTATCCCTGCTCTAATTGCTATGAAATAGCACGGTCTTTGTGAAATGATGTACAATTTTAAAGAAAATGAATGCAGTAGTCCCGCAGGGGGATGTAAAAGTACAATTTTGGAGCAACCACTTCTAGTGTTCACCTTAGAATCCTAAACTGTTCTTGCTAAATGGCAAGACAGCTAATGCACTTGGACTTGTTTGCAGAACAAAAAGAAGCCTGGAAGGGAACGAGTTAGTGTCATTCTTTCTATATGGCTCGGCGTGACGCTTCCTGCATCTTACGGAGGACAGACGCTCTGCCATTTTGTTGGAAATGGCCCAGAGGAAAAGCAAATAATTATATTAAAAAAAATAAAAAAAAAACGCGCTCATCTTGATGGAGGCCTCCCTCCCCCATTTTATCTCAGACATAACAGCGCTCATTTAAACACCAATAGATTTACTCCAACCACACACACGCACGCACACCGTCGTACCTCTTAAATTAATCTCCTGGGAAGTGGGCTTCCTCATGTCTCGGCTCACTTAAAATGCTCCAATTTATTCCTCAAGCAATCATCACTTGACACACCGGTGAAATGCAAAGCAGACTCATGCATAATATTGCATATTTGTCATATCGAAGCATCTCATAACGCTGCAAAAGTTCCCACTCATTTTTGCCGTTTGTCTGATAAGTTTTGACATGGATCTTTAGGGTTTGTTATTAATATTAAAACAAAAGGACCAGAATTGACCACTATAAAGCAAGTAACGATACCACGTATCCCCTCTTGAACTTGAATAAGACCACATGAAAACAATTTGATCTATTTGCCTGTTTTTCCAGATATCTGCCGTATTGCCCTTGCTCATAAAAAGAAATGCTTGTGGCCTGAGTGCTGTTGCCAATTAAAAAAAATGCACTTTCGGTAGCAGAGTTTATTACCCTGCAATTTCCCTTCTCCTAAAGTTAATGGAGTGAATTTGGATGGAAGCCAGGTCTTTGACTAATGCCAGAAGCTATTGCTAATTTAGCATCATGTCATTATTTACATCCACAATGAGAGCATCGAGTCGAAAATGCAACGCACTGAAATGTTTTGGTGATAATGCAGCAGCACAAAACAATACAAAAGCCGCATCCTCCAAATACAGATGGGGACATTGTTCTATTTTCTTTTGTTTGATCAACAAAAGGACATTTAGATGTCACTTCCTGCACTCGTGGGCTTGAACGCCACATTTGTTATCGGATGCGCCCATTCGCTCATCAGCCTGGCTTTTCAGCTCTTGGCGGCCATCGGGACAGTCACAGCGAGAGTGTCGAGTCCTGCCGGACACGTCACAAGTGTTCTGATGGCCCTGCCAATACACGCCCACTCGGACCATCTGTGGACGGGCCTTTTTCTCCTCCACCTACCCTCCACTACTCCCTTCCCTCTTGATTTCAGCACACATATTTTTTTTAATTATTTTAATTTGTAGCAAGGTGTACTCGCTTTGTTTTATTCACAGATTTCTGCTATTCATGTGCTGGACACAACTACAAGAGCAACTGGTTGTGTTGACTCTCTAACACAGTGAAAGAATCACTGGCCAAGTACAGTTCAGTTGTATTGAACATTTTTGTCCAATTTTCCAATTTTTAGGAACAATGTTACTGCTCAAACTGCATAATGTTAGTGATTTGCAATAGTATGATTTTCATGATCACTTAGACCCGCTACACTACTGTCCTTAAGTGTTAGTCATTATGGTGATATTTGGAGCGTTCAATTTTTTTGGGGGTGGTACTTGGTGTAAAAAGCTTGAGAACGACTAGTGTAACATTTATCACCGCTATAAAAATGACTAGTAGAATTTGCCATGGCAACACAGAAGAGATAACAGTTAGCCAAACTTGCTTCCTTCTTTATATTTTCTGTCTGGATATCCTGTGGCACCATGCTGCCCCTTATAGGTTAACATTTTTTTTGTTATGCAGGGGGAGCTCCTGAGCCCGTGTCGCTGCTGCGGCTCAGTCCGCTGCACCCACCAACCCTGCCTAATCAAGTGGATCAGCGAGCGAGGTTCCTGGGCCTGTGAGCTCTGTTATTACAAGTATCAGGTCATCGCCATAAGCACAAAGAACCCACTGCAGGTGAGGACTAGGATCGGTCCCCACCTCTTAATGTCACAAGTCGGCGTTTTGATGTTTCCGTGGAGATCTGCCGAGTTGCCCTAACTGCTGACAGTATTGGACGGATTCAATTTGCACTTGAAAAGGATGACAGATTTTTCCTTGCCAGACTGCCTGACGAAGGAAGCATTTGTGAGCACAATTTAGAACTCAATGTACCTTATACTGCAACTCTGCCACATGTGTGGGAGGTAAAGCGGGTGACTAATTCACAATATAAAGTGCTTTGGTGGCATTGCAGTCTATTTACATCATGTATTCAATTTTTAGGCACTTGCTTAAAGTGCCGTGCGTACGAGGATTCCCCTCAGATTGTGTCTGGATCGATGTGAGACGGAAAGAACTGAAACGAGGACTAGCTATGTAACATCATGGTCATGACGCAACGATTTATCGATTTTCAAAATAATCTATTATTTTCATAATTTATTGATGAGCTACTGAAAAAATAACGTTATGTGAAAAACTGCGGTGGTACCCTCACCCAATCACCTCATTTGTACGTGGTCCTGCAGTGGCAGGCCATCTCACTCACAGTGATTGAGAAAGTGCAGATCGCAGCGGCCATTCTGGGCTCTCTCTTCTTGATGGCCAGCATCTCCTGGCTGGTGTGGTCCTCCTTCAGCCCGTCAGCACGTTGGCAGCGCCAAGACCTGCTCTTCCAGATCTGCTACGGCATGTACGGCTTCATGGACGTCGTCTGCATAGGTGAGCTGCTCCATTCCGTGCAAGGCGTTGATGGCTTTAAGGGAAACAAGCAAATCAAATGTCATTTGTACAACTGGCCGTAACGTCTGTTGGAATATATTGTGTTGGATGATGTCCGGAAATGATTCGAATGAGTTAATATTGCAACTGCAATGCAGGGTCCCACTTTTATTTGATCCACCCAGCAAGATCGTGCTCATCTTTGAAGTATCTTTCACTGCATACATTTGAATAGATTTCTAACTAAGTGACACTTTGAGAGCCCCTCGCGGAAGGACTGATGAGAGAAAGGGGGTGGGGGTATTTTCTGCATGTGATGATGAAAGTGACATTTGTAGCATCATCCGGTTTAAAATCGACATCCTCCCGTGAGAAAGACGATGGGATGGCATCCGGCACTGGGAAAACTCTTTGAGTGTCACTGCAGGAAGACGCAGGATGTGAAGGAGGGGAGGGTTGATTATCTCCAGTGTGGTCAGGATTGACAGCAGAGTCATGAGAGATGAACTTAATTTGAAGTGAGCGTGGGTGTGTTAAAAAAGATAAACAGACATGAGTTCTTGTCTCTCACTAAACAATGAGAAAATAGAGGTGATCCCTGAAAGTTTTATTTCACAGGATAGTGAAAAAAAATCCCTATTTCGATGATTACAAAGAGAATTACAAAGATCATTACTCTACATCTACAACCATAATTGACATTTTAGGTGGTGAAAGGGTGCAAATGTTGTGAATCCCCCCCTCCCAAAGTTACACCAGAAAGACACCCATACACTATGGCAGAATTGAAAGATTATCCTGAGTAATTATCTTGCAGTGTAAGGTGCCTTTATAGTGATTTTCCCTCCCTGCTCTACTCGGGAAAACAGACAGCGTGGACAATCATGTTTAGCAGGATAAACACATATTAATAATTGGGCCTTATTTTAAAACTCACACCCCCAAATGCCGGTGTGAAAAGGCTCTACTAAATAACATGTACCGTAATTTTCGGACTATAAGTCGCACCGGAGTATAAGTCGCACCAGCCATAAAATGCCCAAAAAAGTGAAAAAAAACATATGTATGTATATAAGTCGCTCCTGAGTATAAGTCGCCCCCCCACCCAAACTATGAAAAAAACCGCGACTTATAGTCCGAAAATTACGGTAATTAGAATTATCATTGCCAGAACTGGGGTCATACCAAAGACTATAAAAATGGGACCCATTGCCTCCCTGCTTGGCATTCAGCATTAAGGGTTGGAATTGGGGGGTTAGATCACCAACTGATTCCCGAGCGCGGCACCGCTGCTGCTCACTGCTCCCCTCTCCCCCAAGGGATGGATTAAAATCACATGGGGATGGGTTAAATGCAGAGGACAAATTTCACCACACCCAGATGTGTGTGTGACGATCATTGGGACTTTAACTTTAACTTTAACTGGATTTTTTTGTTGGCCGTAGCATCCAGGGTTAAGCTGATTATTTACGCTGAACTGCAAATTCCAAGCTTCTGTTACAAATAGATTCTTCTCTCCGACGTGAGATTAAAGAGCACAAAATCAATAAGTAATTTCAAACTGCTCTAAGAGATTATTGAACGACACCAGAAAACAAATACTTCACTTTTGCTAACCGGAATTTAAAACAAACAAAATGCTATGTTGACAGTTTTTGCTAGTTTGCGCTTAACTAAGCGAGAACCTAACGAACGTTGCTCTTTTGACAGCGCTGATCGTCCACGAGGGGCCTGCTGTGTTTCGCATCTTCCACCGCTGGCAGGCTGTCAACCAGCAGTGGAAGGTCCTCAACTATGACAAGTCTATGGACAACGTTGACCTGAAGGATGTCGGGGTGGACAGGACTCAACAGCCCAGCCAGGATTATCAGACTGGTCTCGGGGTGTCCACCTCCACCTCCTCGCTGATGGTGGTGGCCTCCACTGACACCGGCACCGCGTCCACCACCGTAGCGGCGGCCGCAGGAGGTCCGGGGACGCACGGGAACCCCGATGGCGGCGCGGTGGCCGACCCGCATTGCCCCTACAACCTCCTGCACCTGCTCAGCCACTTGAGGCCATCGGAGCCTCGCGGCCAAGCCGGTGGTAACGCAAGAGAGCTGGTCATGCGAGTCACTACAGTCTGAGGAGTCCGATGAGGCCTTATCTCTAACGCGGACGGGCGAGGGGATACTTGCAAAGCAGCTGAACTGCACCAGACTGATAACGTCTTCTTGTTTGCATCATCACTGTCCTTCCATGGATTGAATAAAATACAAATTGGTTAATTTGCAGAGCTGCCTGGAAAATTCCTTCTCATGGGGATTCATGATAGTTCACAAGGGTCCTGATATGACCTTTTAAGATTAATTAGTATTGTAACTACTGTTTTTCATTTTGTTGCGTTCCGCATTTCATCAATAAAGTTCTTTTTTTAATGATAGTTTTATCCATGTATACATTTTATATTTTATTAGACTTTGTATTTTGTACTTTTCACATTTCATAGCTGCCTCTTTTCTTGTTTTATGTTAAAAAATGCCTTTTCCACAGTTGTGTTGACATTTTTATATCCACTAGTGATCAATGTTCTCGCTTAGACTTTAAGGACATAAATCTTGATGTCCAAGTGAGAAGTGAGAATCTACTCATAGAATATACTTTTAAAAAACTTATATCATGATGGCCTATTATCAGACACTGAATAGTCAAGCAAAAAGGTATATTTAAAAAAATATTAGATATTCTCATAAAATGATATATCACAACTTTATACTTTCAAAAATATCAGTGTTTTGCAATGATTGAATCAAAACTTAAACTTACAAGTTCCATGTATTGACCACGATCGAAATTTTGTCTACTTAAAGAAGTCGACTCGACTGCTCAATTCCAATGTACTTAAAGGAGAGAACACAAATCCACATTTCAAACTTCAAAAGGTGTGCAAATGGAAGGAAAATTGTGACTTACTGTCTGTACATCTGAGCATCATTAACAAAAACTGGACGCAGCGTCATATCAGCACAGTGTGTGGCATAAGAGTGGATTACTGAGGGAGAAAAAGTGGAACATTTGTCATTGAATTATTGCTGCAAACATTTGCACTTCACCGGACGCAAAGTTGTCAATGCAGTCAAATTTGAATGATTACAAAAAAACCAATGACGCTTCAAAATGAAAAGAAATTAAGATGTGAATGTGTGCTAAAAGCATGTACATGGTTTTATTGATGTCGGACGTAACATAATAGTGACCAAAAAAAAATTCCCCTAATATCGGTCCAAATGTGCATCCTTACAAGTTACCAAATTTGGGGGGCTGTGTCATTAAGGGTGAGTGGAATATGGTGTCAAAGTTTGATGACACACCATGAAAAGTGAGTCATGTTAGTGTCATGCATCACACTGAGCTCATCTGTATTGGTCACCACAGCACGCAACTAGCTCATTAACAAACATTCAATAATTCCTTTTTCACGAGTTTGACGCTGTTTCTAAATACAGGAACATGTGAAGGATGGAGGGGGGGGGGGGGCAGGATTGGAACAATCAGAGGGACAGTGACTGCACCAAAGTATTGGTGTCACTTGGAGTCTATTGCCCCCATACAGTATTCATGGCTCACATTCAGCACACACTGCCAGTGATCTCGCAGTCTTTCAAGCGTTCGCATTCAAATATTCTCTTTCATTGCTCTTGTTTCATGTCCACAGCATGTCAGTTGGAAGAGGCTGGCCGCTGTCGGTCAATGTACTAAAACTAAGGGAAAAAAAGTTAATATTTTCTCTGCAAAGGGATAGTACACACGACGACCTCAATACATCGCTAGCAGTTTAAATACGGTGTATTGGTTTATAACACATTCCCACGTGTTTGGGAGATTATTTATCTTCAGATGGAAACCGGGGCCTTATCATGAATCATGAGCAGCTGAAAGTAACAGTGTTAGCAAAATAAAGAAATAAACAAAACAACTTTAAAAAAAAGCAGACTAGAAGAGCTGAACTTTATTCTGGGTTAATCAGAGGCACTTGTGAATATTGGAAGGTGTATGCAGACTTTCAAATGAGTTTCAATGTGATTTGATAGTTCTGAACACAGCGACATTCGAGTTATAAGAGCATGAAGTCACATCAATGTTGGTGAAATTTCTAAAATCATTTTTCTCGATTTAGTTGTTTTATATCAATTAAATGGCGTTTCAGCAGGGGTGTGTAAACATTTAATACTCGTGATATCCCTGTATGATATCATCTCTGTCCAGATCCTCACCAAAAATGACTGAGTTTGAATGAAAATCAATTTTAAACAGTCCTTGCAACTGCATATTTTACCACAACAAAATAACTTTGAAAAAAAAGCTATTGATGACTTCAAAAGCTTAAAAAATGTATGTATGACAAATCAACTGCTACAACCTGAAACATTGCTACGGTACATCGAGGTCATTTTTTATTCAAATTTCAATAATCCAATGACGCCTACACACATAGCGGAAGCATGCTAAATGGGATTTTAGATGTTCCAAGGTCAAAGGTCAGAAGAAAGATGAGTTTTAGATTAAAATATATTTTTTACCGCATCTTCTAACCCTGAATGATTGTGTTCAAATTAAAATAGGATAATTTAATATCTGTCATTTTTTGGTCCCAGACTTAAATTTATACATACGCTCTCCAATGGATGCCTTTTTCTATTATTGTTTTTTTCCATCACTGCTATCTGACAAGTTGAAGCAAGTCTAGCATATAGATAGAATCAGTAGCACGATTTGACTGCTGAATTATTGAAGCGCCATCCAGCCGGCCGCTCGGAGGTTGTCGAGAGTTCATTGCCAATTTGCTCGCCCGGCTTCTCGTCACACGTTTGAAACGAAAGGAGAGCGTCAAAAGGAAAACCAACTGCTTCGTGCTCGATTGAGTGATATTCTACTTCTATATGCTCACTAGAGCGTAGGTACAACAAATCACGGATAATGTATTTCATTTGAAAGCTTTTCCAGTAATTCTGCTAGTGCAATCAGTGAGGTGACGCTCAACTTGGAAGTGTGCCACAGCGAGTGTTCAGTTATGTCGCAAGTTGTTCTCCTCGTTCATGCATAGTGTGATTGAAAGCAATCTTAAAGGCACAGAAAATGGGCCAAAAGGGCTCTGATGAAATTGTGTGAACTGCTTTTAGTCAGTGTCGTTTGAATTCTAAAACACTCTGGGATAAAAAGCGACATAGTAACATTAACTATTATAACTCCCCCATGGTACTTCTCTTGCTTCTACAAAGGGAAGTTAACATTTAGACAAGCTGGGCAAGTCGTTGTTGAAATGAATTGGTACATTATGTCCAAACAAACATAAGTTGTGAGGACAAGGAGCAAATACTAGAAATTGTCGAGATGACCAGGAGTTATGGAGCCAGAACACTGAAAAGTTTTGTAGAAGTCGTGTACTGACAGTGAAACAAATACTGGCACTGAAAACTATTGTACTGAAAACAAAATGGCACCATAAACACAATACATACCCGTTGCGTTTTTCCACTGAAATTATTGTCCCCAGGGTTCATTTTTTCAGTCCACTTCTTTATTTATTTTTAAAGAAAAAATCAAAAACATTCTGAAAATTAAATAAAAAAAAATATCAGTGCAATTTTATTTTCAGCAACTAATCTTAATGACATTGTTCTGGCTCCATAACAAGTCTTCTATTATGGGAAATGCTTTTCAATTATTTGCAGCATTACCCCCCCCCCCCCCCCCCCCTCCTAGTGGCTGGTGGTTATATTGCCCACAATGAGAGGCGGGTCACTGAAGGGTCACTGCCAACATGTTGACAGTGGCGTTGATGAAATGCAAGGGAGATTTAAAGGTGTGAGAGCAGGCAGTTCCGTGACAGCACTTTAAATCATTGTTTACGCTCTTTTTTTTTTTCTTCTTCTTCTTCTTCTTTAACACGCCTGCTCTTGTAATTCATGACCACAGGAGGTTTATTGTGTCTCTCAAGGGCATTTCCATGTGATACATGACAGTTGCAAACTAGCAAGAGTCTATAAATTAAACTACACAGAGGCCATAGTGGAGGGTATTATTATAGACGGCCTGTCTGCGTGAAACCGGAATGAACGACGTTAATGCACTGCTAGCGAGAGGCCGCATTTCAGCAGTAGTTATTAAACCATTAAGTCGTAGCAGTATTACTATCGATCAATTGTTTTGATAGGCAGAAGTGAATTACTGCAGCGTGTCAGAAGAGAATAGAAGAGATTCTGATATGATGTTCTAGTTTCAGCTTGCAATATCGGAGGCACTCCATCCATCTTTAAAAAAAGATTTTCTAAACACCTTTAATGAAATATGACCTTTATGTTTTAAGTCAGTAAAAATAGCTTTTATCATATGGGATTAAATTCAAAGAAACTTAACAGAACCTGACATTTGTATGCCTATAAAGATAAAAAAGAAAACAGGGGGGGAAACTCCACAAAACTTGCACATATGTAAATTTATGCAGGATACTACCAAATGACAAAACATCAGCTTAACTAAAATGTGCTTGGCCATTTGGCAAATTTAAGTATAAAGTGATTAACTCCCTTTTACACTATGCATAGTTAATAAAAATCCATTACTAAGTTCAACCAGCATCTACTGCATTATTCTATTAATACTTTGAGGAGGTGATGTAATGCAGTACTCATGTCCTCAGCCCTGACAAATGTATTGTATCAAGGCCTCATGTCGATGCCGTATAAACACACAAGGAGTGCCGCCATGTAAGGAGAAGAAAGAAACCAGCTGCTGTGTTTGTCTCTGAAACACTTCTTGTGTCCACACAAATATAAATACACAATCTCAGACAGACTATTTACTTTATAGACGCCTATTACATTTTTTTTTGTTCTGTTGGGGCTCAGCTTTCTAGCTCCGTCTCTATTTGTCAGGCGTGTGCATGCAAGTAGTCGTAGTGGGGGCGCGCTCTTCTATGGAATAAATTGAGCGGCTCCCCTTGACCGACAAAGCATCCGCCAAAAAGAGAGCGAGGAATAAGATGCTTATCCTAATACTTTGAGGAAATTTTCCAGAGGTGAGTGGATCGAGTGCAGGAGCGCTTGGCACACTTTTGGTGAGTCACTATTTTTTAATATTCCATCCATTGTGCTCTTCTTAAATTTGTGCAGTTCTTACCACTTAAATAGTTTACTGCTGACTTTAAAGTAGTTTGCTGTGGGGTTTATAAATAAATACAAAACTATCTGTAACAAATATAATGCCTTGAAACAATGTTATGAAATGTTTATATTGAACTGATTAATGCATTATAAATATAATAGAGGGGAAAGCAAACCCGCTTGCTGTTTGTATAATGATTGAAATAATTGAATGATGGAAAATGAAGGATGTTTTCCTGTGAACATTTGGCAAAGTGTGTGCAGATTACAGAGGAATTGGCTCCAAAGTTAATGTTTAAAGATTCCAGCTTCCAGCAGACATCGCTCTTGTTTTGTCTAATCATAACATTTTAAGCGTCACATATTCATCTTTTGAATTTTCATGATCAAATTGTTTGTTTTCTCTAAATTGCATGACACAAGTGGGAGTTGGAAGATGGGTTAAGGGTATAAATCCAGAACCTTTTTTTATCTTGAGTGTTTTTGGATGATTGGAGTGATCAAATCCACCAAGTCACACAGAACATTGCGTAACTTTTACTCATATTGTTTTTGTTTTGAAACTTTCCCATTAGGATGATTTAACTGAGCGGTGATAAGCTCCTCTTTAGTCATAGCTTTAAAATTCTGCTCTTTCTCCAACGCAACAGGATTGTTCACAGACAGTTTAAAACAACGATAAACATTCTTGGTTGCTACGGTGGCTTCTTTTGTGAGGCGCCGCTTGTTTGACATCTGGTTCCTGTATTTAAAGATCCTTTAAATCCTCCACAGCATCCTTTCTGTCTTACATTTCACAGGGGACGGACAACAAAAAAATGGCAAAAATTCATCTTTCAGCGTTCATCTTCTTGTGCATGATCCATGCCGCCATCCCTCAACTGACTCCTCGTGGACCAAGGCCAGTACCCGTGCCCAAAGACAAACCAGATGAGACTCTTCCAAAACCAGAAGGTTGTGAGAGTGAGTTGGCATCATTTTGCAAGAGTGGTTGGGGATTGTACTTCCTGTCAAGTGGTCTGATATTTGCTTCTTCCAGCCAGGATGGTCAACTGCCCTATCAAGTTGTTCTTCACTATTGACACCTCTGAGACCATTGCCCTCCAGGAGTCCCCGCCTGGAATATTGGTGGAAAACATCAAGGAGTTCACCCGGGTTTTTGCCCACAAGCTGGTGGATGAAGAGTACCGAGATCTGGTCCACATCACCTGGTCCATCGGAGGCCTGCACTTCTCGCAGAACCAGGTGGTCTTCAGCCACTTTGCAAACAGGGAGAACTTCATCAGGAGTCTCAGCGGGATTCGATACCTGGGCAAAGGCACCTACATCGACTGTGCCCTCAAAAACATGACGCACCAAATGACTCAACACGACTCGGGAACGAAGGCAGTCCACTTCTCCGTGGTTATCACCGACGGCCATGTGACAGGAAGTCCGTGCGGCGGGATAAAGGCAACGGCGGAGAGGGCCCGTGAGCAGGGGATTCGTATTTTCTCAGTGGCGGCGTCCAGGTCCATCGATGAAATGGGAATGAGGGAGATCGCCAGCTCGCCTGCTGAAGTTTACCGCAACGACTATCTGGCCGTGGAAATTGTTAATGGCAGACCAAAAATAAAAGGAGAGTCCATTGATCGTATCATACAAGCCATGGTGACCTCCTCGCTCTAATCTCATGATTCTACTTTCTCACTAGCAGGTATCTTCTACTCAATTTAGTCTTTTCCTTGCAGAAACATCAAGCCTTTATGGAGGTAAGCGTTACGGCAATGTGGGAAATTGTGATCTTTCTTTTCTGGGTCATTGCAATGAACTTGATTTCCAAGCAGTTATTTTATTTTGCTATTACAGTGCTACCAACAGCAATGCTTCGAGACTCCAGGAATTCCTGGACCGAGAGGGCCTCGAGGGCCAAAGGTAGGTTTAGAACGCGGAACGGATGATGATGAGCTGGAACGGAACGGCTGTTTTGGAGTGGCTGTGCTTACGGTGGCTGAGGGTTGAAATGGTGGCGTTGGCATCGATGTAATCTATGATATGATTTTGAAGATGAGGATTGTTCGGGACTGATGGAATGTTTGGGGTGAGATTGATAGGGTGGCTTTGGTTGCAATGGTTGAATTGGGTTAGATGGGGAACTACTCGGGATGGATGGAACGATTGGAACAGATGGTATGACTGGTTTCATGTATCCTGTGTTTGGGCTTTATGGAATGGCTTGGGTTTGGATGGCTGGAATATTCAGGTTGAAATGGAATGCTTCAGTTTGGCCACCAAACGTCAATTATAATGTTGATCATGTTGATGTATTACAGGGTACAAAAGGAGACAGTGGTTATCGTGGACCAAAAGGTGAAAAGGGAGGACAGGTAGGAAGGCAATACTGACATCTAATCCTCTCTTTTAAGATACTAAAAAGATTCTCCCCCAACCCCACTGTGACAGGGTGATCCTGGCATTGAGGGTCCAATTGGACGTCCTGGACCAAAGGTTTTCTGAGGGTTATTGCTCAACAAATCATGTGGTCACATTGATTTCATTTCAGTAATTCACAAGTCTTGCTTTATGCTTTGACACAGGGAGAAGTCGGGTTGAAGGGCGGCAAGGTGAAACTGATTTTATTTCGCAGTCCTCTGATGATCTGTTTGAGGGAATGGTTTGAATTGATGAGTGTCCTAATCCCCAACAGGGTGACAGAGGAGCAAGTGGAGCAAAGGTAGGTTTACTTTTGGCGGCATAATAAGGTGGGTAAGGAAATCTTTACTGATCTCCAAATTTTCAGGGTTTGATTGGAGTACCTGGCCAGAATGGAACCGATGGACAGAAGGTGATTTTTAATTTTACAAGTGTATCTTATCTTGGGACCAATTATTGACTACTATTGTATGTGGTATCTTCAGGGTAAAATTGGCCGTATTGGAGCTCCTGGCTGCAAAGGGGAACCAGGGGACAAAGTGAGTTAATTTGATGTTTTTAATTATAATGAATCTTGGTGAACTTCCCACATGAGCAATGATTTTTGTTTTGTTTGTTTCTCTAAGGGACATGACGGCTACCAAGGAGACGTCGGTGAGGTTGGTCCACCAGGCAAAAAAGGCGAAAAGGTATTTTTGTTTGATTACAAAATTCTTGCATCTCTCAGCCGGACCGACATTCTGAGTGTTTTTTCTTCACATGGCCGCTCGCAAGTGTTATGTTATGAGACGACAGGCCAAAGTGAGACAGTCACATTCAATTTTAGCTGTTAAACATTTCACAAGCTGAGTCTGGTGCTTCTAAAATGGAACAAATCTGTGTAATTTTGAAAAACATGCAATTTTATTTCCCAAGCAAGATCCCAGATTGATACTTTATTACAAAAGCTTAGGAAAAGGTGTTATTAAATTTTAGGCTGCACTCTCATGACCTGTTATCTATAGCTAGCATGCTAGCAGTTAGCATCATCCATCCTATCCTTTGTTTAAAAGGCTCCATTCCAGACCGAGTTTTTTTAAGATGAGGTCATGTACTCACTGGTTGTTTTTCGTGTCATTCAGGGAGACCTTGGCCTTCACGGCAAGTCAGGTGCTGTTGGCCCTGAGGGCGAACGAGGAGCAAAGGTGCAAATCTAATTAAAACTTGTGAACTAATCGCATTCACACCAGTCATAACACCTGGACTGAACGCCTGCAGGGTGAAAGAGGAAATCCAGGAAATCCAGGACCCCCGGGAGATAAGGGACCAGCGGTACCGCAAATTGATTTTCATTTTATTATCTTGACTTACCCAGAAAGTTAATGACAGTGAAAGATTACAATGAACCCTTTCAGGGACTGCGTGGCTTACCTGGACCAAGAGGCGAACTGGTATATTTCTTTTATATAATGATTTTCTTCAGGTGCCTTTGCTGCAGTTTGTTAACTAATGAATGCCCACAGGGAAGAAGAGGACATGGAGGGCCAAAGGGAGGTCAAGGATCTATTGGGAAAAAGGGAGAAAAGGTAAGAACATTTAAATATTGTATTCGGCATGGTGGGAAAATGTCTCCTTTCTTTGTGGCGTTTGCTTTTGGAGTAAGTTTATTACAAAACTCTAAGCATAGGTTACATATTGTTATTTCTATTTTGTTTCTGTCCTTCTAGGATTGTTTCAGATATTGCATTTTCTATATTACTGGAAATAGATCATGGTTCCGCTTATCTTTTTAAAATAGGTGAAAAGTTACTTTTTTCAGACAAAAACAAGTTTGTTGACCTTATGTAACCTCTCTTTCTTAAAAACATACAAACACGTGTCATGTGTCAAAAAGTGGTTTCTGATTAATTGACCGCTGTCACTCAAAGGGAGAACGAGGGCCACAGGGAAGCCGGGGACGACCAGGGGAGGACGGATTTAAGGGAGGAAAGGTGAGGTTGGGGGATTTCGCACCAACATTCTGATTTTGTCAAATTATTTATGATGTCAAAATCAGAAAAGATGACGATATTGTTTCTGTTCTAGGGTGATCCTGGCCTCCTAGGTCCGAGGGGCCAGGCAGGAGAACCAGGAGTTCCTGGAGCAAATGTGGGTTGTTGAAAACATCAAACTATACAATTGGAGAGTATTCCTATTACAAAAGAAAAGAAAATACATGTGGATACATTGCAGGGAACCTTAGGAAATCCAGGAGATCCTGGACCGAGAGGAGACTCGGGCCCCCAAGGACCACAAGTGAGCGAAACAAATATTTTATGTCAACAAATGTGCATCGGCTCTCATTATCTCTGAATTAGCTTTATGGCCAATCCCCCCAAAAGTACACTACTGCTGTTACGGTCATTTTTTTTTTCTTCTTAGGGTGATAAAGGAAGACAAGGATTCAGCTACCCTGGACCAAGAGGACCAACTGTAATATTTTCTTTGCTGTTTAATTTTACCACTGTGCAATGAAAAGTTGCCACACATGCATTCTTCCCTTTTACCAGCAATGCAAGTTTGGAGTAGTCCACTCCACAGGGTCCTTGACCATACTAGAAAAGCTTTTGTTGGAAACCATTTTTTATTTAACTTCTATTCAGCACAATTTTGATATATATGTGATTGTGCATTGGTTGATGATCCCTTTTAAAGTATGCCAAGTATTTCTCAGGGTGACCGAGGTGATCCTGGAAGAAAAGGACTTAGGGGTGGTCGAGGTGAATGTGGAGCCAAGGGAGAGCCGGGAGACAAAGGTCCACACGGGGAGTCTGTAAGATTCATCCATTTGTGCTTTCATTTGATTTGCATACCTACAAACAAAGCGATCCAAATTGGTCTCAGAACGCTCTGCACAAGTGTTAGCTCTCACACATGACGGCTTTGATTAAAACGGACTAAAGGCTAAAATTGCATGTTAGGATTTTTTTTTTTTTAGATCATGATTTTGGCTTGTTATTCTGTTCAGGGGGAGCCAGGTCATGCGGGCGAACCTGGAGCCAGGGGAATAAGAGGGGACCCCGGGCCTGATGTGAGCAACAGCACAGATATTGAATATAAGTCAAGTATGTTGCTAAGTGTGTATAATGCTTGTATGCAGGGTCATCCTGGACCAATGGGCGATCCTGCACTTACAGTGAGTACGTCCGAGGCAGGACGCTTTTGTCAACATCATCACTCCATATTGTCTTATTTGTCTTTGCAGGATTGTGATGTCATGACTTACATCAGGGAAACTTGCGGTTGTTGTGGTGAGCAAACCATAAATATAAACCATGATATAAAAGTGCAAGTTAGCTACTATTACATATTTCAATGATGATAAAGCAGTTCTTACCTTTTTTCGTAGACTGTGAGAAGCGTTGCGGTGCCCTGGACATCGTATTTGTCATTGACAGCTCCGAGAGTGTCGGGCTGGTTAACTTCACCTTGGAAAAGAACTTTGTAATCAACACCATTAATCGTCTGGGATCTATGGCCAACAACCCTGCATCTCCGACCGGTAAAGTCTGGCACCTTATAAATGACATCGTAAAACACATCAAGAGACAAAAGTTTGCCTTAAAAGAGAATGAATCAGTTTTACGTTAAATTGAATATCGGGCAGTTTGTTCAAATGAGACCAAACCTTACTCTTGGATAACTCGAGGCAAATAATTTTTACAACCTACAATCTATTTCAGGAACAAGAGTTGGAGTTGTTCAGTACAGCCACAATGGGACCTTTGAAGCCATCCGTCTCGACGACCCCGACATTAACTCCATGTCTGCTTTTAAAACGGCAGTGAAGAACCTTCAGTGGATCGCTGGGGGCACCTTCACCCCTTCGGCCCTCAAGTTTGCTTATGACCACCTCATCAGGGACAGCAAGAGAATCCGGGCCAAAGTGTCCGTGGTGGTGATCACAGATGGGCGCTTCGACCCGCGCGACGATGAGGATCTTCTCAAGTACCTCTGTCACGACAGCAGCGTAGAGGTGAACGCCATTGGGGTCGGAGACATGTTTCAAAAAGCACAGGACGATGAGATCCTGGGATCTATAGCGTGTGACCAAAAGGATCGGGTCACTGGTATGAAGAGTTTTGTTGACTTGGTGACAGAGGACTTCATAGACAAAATGGAGACTGTGCTGTGTCCTGGTAAGTTGAGTGGGATCTTAAATGTTATCAAACTTGCAATTGTAACCCACATCTATTTGTTCTCCCTTGAAGATCCAGTCATTGTGTGCCCTGATCTCCCTTGCAAGAGCGGTAGGTTAATAACGTAGCAACTTTGACTTTGATCCACTTGCTTACGAAACAATTTGTTGGCTTTCCATAGAGCCTGATGTGGCCCCGTGTGCCCAGCGTCCAGTGGATGTGGTATTCCTGCTGGATGGCTCAGAGCGCCTCGGGGTGGACAACTTCCGCCACGTGCGTGAATTCTTACAAACGGTGGCAAACAAACTAGTACTGGCTCGGAGTAAAACAGATCGCCGGCGAGCTCGCTTGGCTCTAATGCAATATGGCAAGGACGGGGAGAACTACGTGGCTTTTCCTCTCACGCATAATCCCGTCCTCGTCTCTGACGGCGTGGCTCGTCTGCGCTATCTGGACTCTTCGTCGAGCGTGGGGCCAGCCATCACCCACGCTATCGACAGAGTACTTGGCAAGGGAACGACTAGCCAGACGAGACGCCTCGCCGAGATCGCGTTCGTTTTCATCACAGACGGCGTCACAGACAGGAAAAAACTGGATGAAGCGGTGTACGCTATGCGTAAGGAACAGGTCGTCCCCACAGTAATAGCCGTGGGAAGCGACGTGGATCAAGAAGTGTTAACGAAGCTGGCCATGGGAGACGAGAACGCCATATTCAAGGCGAAACACTGGTCGCAGTGGAATTCAGGCTTGCTTGACCAATTGATTCAGTGGATATGTTAAAGAGAAACTACACCAAAGACAAAAGCCTGGTTTTGGTGCTACTACTGTTAATTAACCTGGCCTTCACAAATACCACATCTCCTGATGCTCTGTACAGTCTATATTTGTAGCAACCTCAAGTACTATGACATTGCACACAATAAATCACATTTAAAATAATAAACATAGAGTGTCCTGCCTTTTGTCAAGTCCCAGCTGTGTTTTTTAAGCCCCCCACAAAAGATTACAGTTAAGGTCATGTTCTGTGCAGTATTCCTCCCAAGTACCCATCCATCTCCATGTGGGAGGCGGAACAATGGACAGATGGACCCATGGATGAATACTTTGCATTTTTCCCGCAGACGCTCCCATCGCCTTCTTCCTTACATGTTGTCCAGCTGCACAGGAAGGGGGAGGGGGGAACAAGATGTGTGATTGGAGAGTTTATATTGAGATTGCAATGGGCCTGAATCACCAGGGACACTTATGCAAAATACACAGGAAATAGTTTTAAAATGAGTTTGACTCAGCAGTGACCTCGTGTTTTCTCGTAATAAGGGGGGGGGGGGGGCAACACTTACCAAGTCATCAAGATCGCCAGTGTCATCTTCCATTGTTGTGACTGGCTCTTCGTTTTTCTCTTCAGCCAGGAGAAACTGACAATAGAGCAAAGCTTTGTCAGAAATGTCGGAGTGACTGAAATTTTTATCTGAAGTCACCTGAGCAGCTTCATTTTTGGACACAGAGCTTCCTTCCACCTCGTCCTGGCTAATAAGAGATATGGAGGCTGTAACGGTAACAAAAAGACCCTATAATGATGGACTAAAATTGATACACATTTTAATTCCCTTCTGAAAACACAGTGTGGAAATTTTTTGAGAGACTTCCTCGGGACGGCCTGAACGGATAGGCTTTGCGTACCTTGAACAATCAGGTCCCAAAAGACTTCCAGCCCTCTGTTTGTGATGCTTCCTTTCAGCAACTGGAGGTAGCTATTGTAGAGATCGGCCTTCCCCAGCTGCGCAGCCAAAGATATGAAATCATTCTAAAATCCTTCAAACACTTGCCAAGAGTGCACATTGACTAGAGCTGGCATTGGTTCAAGGAATGGGAAATAGTCCGTTTATTTACCTTTACAGACTGTTCTCTGAAGGCCTGGATGCAGGTGATGCTTTTCATGTAGTACCGTGTGTTCTTGTTGCCTAGCAACTGCTCTAACCTGTCAGTCAGCTGCTCGCAGGCTGGATGGGTGAGTCGTAGTGGTTATCCCACCCAAACAAAGAAACAGAATTTACAATAGATGCCCATTAGTCATGATCATGGCCAGTGTTGTATCGGCAATTAAGTGAACTAGTTTATTGTAAAATTTGTGAACTAAACTTTGAAATAGTTTGCTTAAAAAAAAAAACCTTTCCCAACATCGATCATTGCTTATTGCACAATGTGAACAACAAAATAAATGAAACCTCACCCCCTTGGAATGGAAGCGTGTTTTGCTTGATCAGGATGCGGAAGTCACGGGCGGGATTAACGCTTCCGACCTGGATGAAAGGAGAAATGAGGTTGAGAATGGTGAGTCGTTCAAACATAACCCCCCGCCCCCGTCTCTCCCACCCAGCTTCTTACCGACGTAACAGAGCCTTCAGAAATGTCAGCCAGATTATACTCCTCCTCCTCCTCTACCTCCTCCTCTGCCGTATCTCCCTTTGCCTTCTTGGCATCCGGCTGCTCAGAGCTGACAGTTGAAGGGGTCAAACAGAAGACAGTGAAAAGTACAGTGAAGAACCTTGGCCACACAGAAAGGGGAGGGGTGGGCACTAGCACACTAAACTGAAGTGCGCGTTACATGTTGATGTCATTCTGGTTCGACCACAAAATGTGACTTTTGATGTATCGTTTGGTTGACAAAGAGGTGTTCAATTTTAGAGCTTCCGCTGTAGCATACACGACTTGACCTTCCAAAGATGCCAGACTTACTCTTTTCCAAATATCTGTTCACTAGTCTTCAGTTGCTTCTTCTTCTCCACTACTTTGAGAGGAAACGCCTTCTTCACCTCCTGTAGTGGCGCTCGACAACGCTCCTCAATGACATCCGGGCGGTCCAGTACAGCCGCCAGCCATGGCTCCATTGGGGGGAGGGCTGTGCCGGGTCTGACGGCTCGATGATGCAGGCACTGGAAGAGATTGGATTAGAAGACACGTTTCAATTGGATTACAGGAAATGATTGTGTTAGTCTGAATGAGAGTTTTAAATACAACTAAACCCCTTAGCATTGACTACCGAGATGCTAATCCCTTTCTATTAGCTAGCTAGCTGCTACCACACCTTAAAACACACGATGGCATGTAACAAAGTAAAAATAATTCATTACTGTATTAGTTTTTCTGGTGATATTATCCTTGTATTTCCTTCATTTAAATACATATATACTACTCTGATCCTGCTGTCATGAACAGAATTGATGACCTGGAAAAGCCTCTGGAACTCTGGGTTGGGAATGCGGTGGACTTTGACCAAGTCCTTTAGGTCTCCATCTTCATCTTTCTCCATCAACATCATGGAGTCGATGAGAGAATCGGCAGCCTGCAGCTGAGTGTCTGTGTATGCACAGCAATCTCCCGTTTGATTGGCAAGGGCAGTGTGGTTTTCATTTAAGATGATTTACTTGGGAAGACAGTGTAATATCAAATTAAATGGATCATTTTTATGTTTGTAAAAAGAACAATACCTGAGGGGCTGAATTTCTTGCTGTTCAGAGAAGCATAAGTAAAGTGTCTGAGGTCTTCCATGAAGGGCAACTGGACGTAGATGAGACACTGTGGAGAGAAACACGCATATGTTAGTTTAGTTGTACAGCAATAATGGGCAAAACAGCAATTCATTTCTTCAAAATTGCCCAATATTCTTTATACCTCATAGGTCAACTTGATGCAAGGGAAAGCTGCCCCAACTCGAGGGTTGGCCCGTCGGTCATAAGCATACCGAACAATGGCCACCATTTTGAGCTCATCCAGCGCCCGGACGAGAGCAGACAGTGCCACACCAGCATGCTGAGCACGGGGGAAACGCCATCGGTAATCACAAAGAGATGGGACTCATTTTACAAAATTTGCTACCGGATCAAACCTGATCGCCGCTTGGAGCAAAAATCTTGATGGCCTGCGTTCCCATGAAGGAGTGACGAGGAACCTGCAGGCCAGCGGAAAATAAATGAACAATGTTGAACGCAAAGCGAAAACACAACAAATTTAAAGAATATAAATTAATCAATTAAATGGCATGGTACCAGGTTTTGGTTGGTAAAACCTAAAACGGCAAAGCACTTCCCATCGTGTGTGTATTTCATCTGCTCTTGATCCACTTTGGAGAAAGGAACTATATCACTCCCATAGCAAAAACCTGGTAACACAAAACAGACACACCGTCTATTTAGGGAGGGTAAAATCTTAAATAATTCCACGCAACATAGCAATGGTTAGGAAACCCTGCGATTGAGGATTTAAAGACATGTTGAGTAGTGGTAGCCTTATATGGTCATTGAGTGGTAGCCCTATAGAGCCATACTTCTGAAAGCATAATTGGAAATATAGATAGCATTGCATTCTGTAAAACATAGTATGGATACCACAACAGGAAATAGCGACCTTGGACTATGTCATCCTTCTGCACTTCCGTCTCATCATCGTCATCCAGACAGAAGACTGTCTCTCTCTTGACATGGTCTCTCTCGTTGCTCTGTGCGTCCACCGTGAGCCACGTTTTCTTCAGCTTCTCCTCTGTCACCTAGTGGACACAAGCGGGACTCACAAAAGGGTCTCGATGTCCTTTTTAAAAAACCTACAACATGATGGCCTAACAGGTAGCGCCCAAGAACCATATAAGCAGCCCTTGGGCATGTTCTGAAAAGAAGACGTTAACTGTGTCTAAAAAAAAATAGACACAATACAATTTCTTGCCAGAATCCAGTAGAAGGATACTATAATGATGATGATTATTAGTATTATAGTGTTTAGAGTGCTTGGCAAATTACGTACAGCTTTGTAGCCAACGATGCGAATGGGCAGAGCGCTGCCGATGGTCAGCTGACAGGGCCACGCCATGGTTCTTCTCTCAATGTGCTTGAACATACACAGCCCTTCGATAGCATTTCTGCGAGTTGGGGACAATGGACGCTTAAATCAAAACGAACCAATGAGATACTTTGCATGTAAAGTTGACATATAAAAAGTCGCTTGGAAAAAAATCCATGAAGTCTTATAAAGAGTGCAATTAAACAACCAAATACATTTTCCATGAACTGCCTATTTCTGCATGAATGTCTGTTACTGACTGGCACTACACTTCCTCTTCATTGCAACGTAACTTACGTAATTTATGCAATCAGCACCCTTATGCAGGGTTTCTCTGAATGTCACGATAAGCAAAGCTGGGAGAAGATCCTAAGCCAACACTATCATGCAAAATACCCACATTGTCCACTGCTATCAAATCAAAGCCTAAAGGTAAGCAAAGTTGCATTGGGTTCGGTTAGATGCATAGTCACTATATCTTCAGAAAACTCAATAGGCGTTTTCACCTGAGAGTGTAAATCTGATCAAGACCATCCTGCTCATCCAGGCACAGCATGATGTGTTTGACCATCTCTAATCCAGTTTTCTGTTCCTTGGACAAGCCTTTGCCCGAGCCTCTTGCACCGGGACCTCCTCTTCTCTCATTGTCAGCTTCATCCATTGATTCATCTTCAGCAGAGAAGGGTAAACTACAAAATACAAAGAATGGAACCATTGTTTTGAAGTATAGATTACAGCAATTTAAGTGACACGCAAATAGTAGCCCTTTAAATACACTCTTAGAATAATCTACATTTACAATCTGTTATTTTCTCCATTGCGGTGCATCAGTAGTTATGTGACAAAGCGTCATCAACAGTATTTTTTTTTTTTTTCTAAAGCGTCACCAACAGTATTTTATTTTATTTTTTCCTGGAATCGACCACTGGTGCATCCAATAGCATGGCGTGCGATGCAGCAGGCCTTAAAATCTCCAAATACAAATTGCATCAGGCATCAATTAGCACTCAGATATTGGGTCGGTATTTACTAGGAGGATTTTTGGGGTAAAAATAATGCATATTTATAAGGGGGGCTGGTTGTATTAATGGCTTCAAGTGGCACCACCTGTCACTTCTTTCCTGAGGAGAAAACGGGACGGGGGGGTCTATTTGAGGCGCTGTGTTAAATTATTCAAGTGGCATCTGTTGGAGCGGATACCCCTTTTGAGGAAACGCAATGTTGGAACTTACAAGAACTGCAGCGTAATGTCAGCTTGTTTCAGGTTTTCAACAATGACGTCCAGTTGTTCCGAGTCTGCTTCAACACTGAGGTCACTCAGGAAGTAAATATTGAGTCGATCATAGCGTTTTCCCCTAAAAAAAAAAAATCATAATATTGATGTGGCACAGGATAACAAAAATGGCATTTCAAATACCTTTATAGTACAAGCGTTATCAGATGAAAAGAAAACTCTTACTTTATTCCTGTTTGAAGAAGATCCATGCAGACCACAAGAGCATCTAACCCTTTTTAGAACAGTTAAAGGAGACTGTTTCTTTTGATGTTATATATATTTTTTCCACAAGTGTAAAGTTCTATTCAAAGGATACAGTCCGCCTGTTGATTCTCTGGGTGGACCTGATTCTCAATCTCCGTCAAAAGCACAAAGTCAGGTACCATCAGGTTGCGGTGAACAGTGATATTTTGGTACTGGCCATCTTCAGCCAGTGGGTTCTTGGTCGAGTCTGTGCCGAACAGAACCAAAGCCAATTCATCCTTGAGTTCAGCAAACACCTGTGAAAACAAAGTACGATGACGTGTCGTGATGTTAAATTACTAATTATGAATTGATGAGATGATATTGATAATATGATGTGAGAAAGTTGAATATTTTAAAGGTGTAATATTACAGGAATAGAAGATAATTGTTATATATTTCAAATTAAAAAGAAGATAGGTATATTTTTAAGAAAAACGTAATGGAAACCAAGATTAAAGTAATGTGGTTTTAGAATATTGCTTCATTTCTACAAATATTACTTTTTCCCCTTGTTTTATTCCTGGTAAGGTTACGACTTTAACAATGTAATTTTATTATTATTTTCTTTTCAGTATGGCCTACATAGTAACTTTGATAGTTCCTGATGCTGGATAAATAAATCATTTTGTAGTTAAATGTATCCTAGCTTACCTGACGTTGGACAAACTTCTGAATGACTTGTTTGGCTAGTTCAAATGGAGATTCTTCACCCGGTGCCGAGTTGGACATGGAAAGTCCAACATCCATACAAAGCACATGAAACGACTGCAATACACAGAAAAAAAACTTTTATTATGTTGGTCATTTTATTAGAAAACACTGATTTATCACGAAGCTTTGACAGCTTGCCCCTTCAGACATGTCCCTCATCCAACATGCTTATTTCACTTCTAAACAACACGTTATATTACGGATGTAAATATAAAATTATTAAAAACAAATCAGTAAAAAACGGTTTGCAAAGAAATGTTTTAAAGTCACAACAAATGTACTCACTTTCGACTTGGACATTGTAATATTTTGTTTCCCTCCTTTCGAGCACGCGTGTAACAAAATAAAAGGTCCGTGTGAAAATGGCGCTTACTTCCTAGTTACGAAGGTGGCACGTTCCAACGATTTTGAAAGCAGCTTGTTTTGTCATTTTCCCAAATTGAATACCATTAAACATTGCTTTTATTATATTGTTCATTTATATTTATTAATATATTATTATATTGTATTATATACAATACATTGTATTTATGTTTCAGAAATACTACGTAAATACTACTACGTATTTTACGTAGTGAGGACAATTTGCCCTGCAATTGGCTGGCGGCTGAAAAAATGATGGACAAAAACGAACGAAGGATGAATAAAACAAGACACAAATTCGTCGTACTCATCGTATTGTCATGCAACAAGTTTATCTTTTTATTTGTGTGTTTACATCCTTAAGTTATACTTCATACAACATGTAATGTTCCAACCCGACCATCAGAAAAAACAATACGTTACTTTTAATCATTTTGATATTTATCACGTTTGTAATATTCAAATCTTCAAAAACCTCAGTATAAAAAAACTATTTGTGACATTTTCATATGAACTGTTAAATATATGAATTACAATAAATTAAACAAACATTCAACAAAAAGACAGTATTGAAAATGTAATACAGTTTTTCCCTGTATGAGACAGTTCAATATAACAGACAGCCTGCATAATGAATGTTTAAAATTAACACTGAGATGAAATGTCATGCAACAAGAAAAACTAACAGACTGATGTGAATTGAGTTGAATCTAAATACAAGACACTTCCAAATGGATAAGAGTGATTCTAAATACAAAATATTTCCATTTATTTCGGGAGAGGGAAAAACTCGTGTAACAGTGCTAGAGAATGGAAAAAGGAAATAGAGTAATGGTAATCTTGAGAAAAGTGTCAAATATTTCACACACACATTAAAAATGTGAGTCAGAGACCCCCAGCTTTGTTTAAATCCTTTTCTTCTCAGCAGGCATTATGACATTGTAAACACTCAGAAGTAGTAGGGCGCAAAATTTTGCAGTGGGATGACGCTTGGGCAAAGGAATTAACTATTGGATTTTGGTGATGATATAAACATCGTCATAGATCCAAAATAACCACAATAATGAGGACAAGTGTTCTAGACAAGTGCAACAAATCTAGTTTTTGCTGTTCATCAAGTTATCAAAGGTAGTGAGCTGTCTTCTGCATTGCACTTATTTACGTGTATCAGCAATCCAGTACGTGAATGGGTTTCACACCGATGATGTCTGGGCGAGTTCTCTCGGTGCTTTGCTCTGCAAGGTGCTGGATACGGTATCGGAGTCCAGCAGCTCTATGATGCTGTAAGGAGAGCAGTCCTCCAGACCCATTTTGCCACAGGCCCAGCCGCAGAAACCCTTCTCCAGGTCTCTCACGGCATTCCACCACCTGCTGAAGGCCCAGGACACCTGAACCACGGCGGAGTATAGCGCCAGGGAGAGCGCCACGGGCATGATGAGCACGGGATAGAAGATGATGAGGAAGGGGCAGACGGTGATCTTGTGCCAGAACGTTCGCTCCTCGTTGTACACCAGGAAGACGTTGTACCAGGTCAGGGTGCCGTAGTAGAAGGACGTGATGAAGGAAAGAAGGAAGACCACAGGGGCGCAGGAGATGCTCCACAGGACAACGTGAGGCCCCCGACACACACCCAGACGGCAGGCTCGCTTGGAGTCCTCCCCGGCCTCGCACTCTGCGTCGAGCCGTTCCCTAGACTTGGCCAACTCGCGGAGTTCTTTCTCCGTCATGGTTACGTGGATGTCTACCACCTGGCCTTTCTTTTTGCCTCGCGTGATGGTGCCCGTTAGAGTTACATAGCGGCTGTCTGGTGGAAGGCTCCAGCCACCGTCTGTAGGCACGGAAGAATTCAATTACATCAGGAATTGTCAAACATTTTACACTCTGTGCCAACAGGATACTAAGTCACCTTCATTTGTGGGTGTACAGAGGAACTTGGCTCCCTCCTCCACGCTCCTCTCCACTCCCTCTTCTTCCCCTCCTTGGTCACCGGTGGACCCTTGCTCCACATCGGAGCGATAGACGATGATGGACTCAGGACGCTGCTCGCGCTTTCTCCTCCTCTTCCTCCTCAAGGAAGGTCCTGCGTCGCCGTCGTCGACATGGTTTGCAGACGATTCGGACCTGAGGGAGTGGATTTGGGGACTGCCCTCTCCTTCGGTCTGGGACTCCTCCACATGGGCCATCCTATCAGCTGGCCTATCGTCAACCCTGTGAAGACTATTCTGAATGAAAACTATTGTCCACTCATTGTGTCTAGGGGAGGAAGTGACTGGATGGATGACAAACAGGGAGTGGGATTTAAAAAAAAATAACACCGTTTTTCTAGTTCAAGTCCCAAAATGAATCACGTGCATAATGATGCTGACCTACATTCTGTGTGCTTTCATGTTTGTGCTGCTGTTAGCTTAAAAAACACGCGAAATGCAAATACTGTGCACAGTATGTAGTGTATAGCATGAACATACATGATCAAACATATATGAGCGTATACAGAATCAAACAACGTCTGATTGATTTGATGGAAATGTTTGTGCATAAGCAAGTTTATGTATCATAACGCAAGATGAGTAGTTCCGCTAGAGACACATTTTTGTTGAGCTACGCTGTTCCTGGGAATATTTTAAACTGAAATGAGGGAAGTAAAGAGACAATGTTAACCATTCTCCTCCCATTTAAATCCCACCCATGTCCGCTCTTTTGTCTTCCGACAGCCGGCAAACGACGCGTCCCTTTCATGCGAAGTACAACCGACCTTACCTTAACGGAGAGGCATCAGCATTGAGTAAAATTGTAATATTTTAAAAGATAAAACAAGATATTTGTGTTGCACTTTACGGCAGCGACACATACCATCCGTACAGATGGGTTACGCAAAAATGACTCCCACTCCAGATCAGCGTTATGCCAAAGAGACGCTTTACGTAAAGTTATTTCGTGAATTCCCCTAGTGGCCGGCTTTACAGATGCGTTACGTAAAAGGTTTTCAGGATAGCACCATAACCCCGCCTTCGTTGTGACAACGACAAATGCTTAAACTGGAAAAGGTGTTGAATTATAACGATATCAAATACTATTACATATTTATGGCAGAGAGATGTTAAATTAATTCGGGTATTTAATGTCCAGTTGGTTTGTAAATATTCTAGCGAAGCCTTAGTGCCACAAAATGATGTATATAAATTGAAGCTAGAAGTTAGGCTAATTAGCTAATGCAAAGCTAAAGTTACTGAATTGTAATTATAATGGCTAATCAAAGAACGTCCAGTGCCATTGATAGCCTCCTCTGCCGAATTGGTAAGTTATTTTATTGTATTCTGGGAGAAAAAAAACTTATACAATAAAAAATAATGTACTGTAATTTCAGATTTCTAATACTATACTAATTTAAAAAGCCATACACGACTGTCTGTTTTTTTTTTTTTGTACAGCCAATGAAGTTCGTGTGCTTTCTCAGGAGAAGAATGTCCTTGATCGAGAGGTTGAAGGTAATGATTCATGTTAACTTTTCAAAATTGTAACTCAGCCATTTTGAAATCAACCAAAATTTGATTTCTTATCCTGTTTCATTATGTTTGGCTTGTGTGCCCACAGTTCTTAAAGCAAACATTGCAGAAAGGAGGGATTATATTGAAACAACTCGCACACATATCAAGAAACTGGAAGAGGATGCTGATGTGAAACACAACACTTTGAAACACAACAAGACAATTGGAAAAGGGTATTAACAAATTTTATTAGGGCTAGGCAATTAATTAAGCCATCAAGCCATTCATTTTCTGTAGTGCTTATATGGTCATTAAACTTTACACAGGAGGTTTAACCCAAGATTTCTTTGCTGTGAGGTGGATGTTCTCACCATTCACTCCCTTGTCACTGATTAATCGATTTTATTCGTTAAGTTAATTTGTCAGCCAACAGATAATGTGGTTGCACAAGTTACTTTGATTAGCCACAAAAAAGTTTAAATGGGAAATGAGATTAAAATTGTAAATGGGATTTTTTTTCACAAAATAGTTTTATTTAATGGCCGTATTGCCTAGCCCTAATTAGTTTTTAATGATTTCTGTGATATATATATATATATAATATGTATCTGGTTTTTTTCTCTCCTAGCCTGAATGTGACTCAGTGCTTGCTCCAACAGTATGAGCGAACTGTGAGAGCAGAATTGGAGAGCGCAAAAGCCAGTTATGTCAATGAAAAGTGGGTCCGCCAATTGTTGGTTTAGCACATTATATTTGGAGTTTATTTTGTATATTTTCCCCATTTCATTTCTGATCAATCAAGGGCAGTCTTCAAAGAAAAGATTACAAAATGCAGGAAGCAGTTTCAGGATCATCAGAAATCATTTAGACAAAGGTTTCAGGCACAAGATGACACAAAGAGTCCAATTGTGGTCTCTCAAGATGACGTGCCAGTCAAACCCAAAGAAGGGGGCGGAGCCTATGTCAATGGTAATTACTGTGCTAAAGTGCAGCCCAATGAGTATAACGACGGTTATAATGTGAATGTTTAAGAATATGACTTTAATCTATCAAAATGACAACTTTTGGATGTAATAGTATGTTTTTTTTTCAAATTTGAAGCACTGCAGGTGTATTTAAACATCTTAATGATTGATTTTGCAGATTCTGGTGTTCCTCGTTCCTTCTCAGAGAAAGGACCAGATAGGTATTTTCACAGAAAATAAAATAGTTAGTTAAAGTGGATATAAAAAGTCCCCCCCCCCCCCTCTAGTGACCCTCACCTCCAGCCCACCACAGAAGCAGACATGGAAATGGAAGGTTCACCTGTGAAGGATTCCATGGTTGTCATCACCGCTGTGAGTGTCAGTGAGACCAAGGTGAGAATGCGGCACGTTGCATGTGAAGCTATCCTCGTGTAACGACTGTCTTGCGATGGCCCATTTCTCAGTACGACAAACAGAGACATCTGACCGGTCCAGAAAACTCTGAGAACACTGAGGAAATGGACGCACAAAGCCAGGCTTGGGAATCGTCTTCCAGTGGTGCTGATGAAACTAGAGGCAATGAGCAACATGTGAGGGCAAAAGGTAAGCACACGGCTTTCAAATGCTCCAGGTTTGCATCCACAGTCCAACCTGCTTGATCTCTTTAGCTCATCAGGGACCAGATAAGATGCCCAGAGAGGAAGAGGACGACCAGGAGGTCAAAGTATTACGCCAAGTAATAAGAACAGAATCCTTGTGCAAGTGACGTACCGTGCAAAAATCTTGGGCTACTATTGTTTGCCCAATGCTTCTTTTGACCATATCTCAGCAAAAGGAAGTATTTGTATTTTTTTTAGACATTCATTACTAATCACATTAAATATTGTACTGAATTAAAAAAAAGAGCTAATTTTCAAATAAGTGCTGACTGTAATTGTCTCAAAATAGAATGAAAAAATGAAAATAAAATAATTTTAAAATAATCACTAAGGGTATAAACTAGTAATAGTAATAAATGATTGCAATACTTAACTGTTTTATCTAATTGAAAAAAAATAACCATATATTATCCAGAAATAATTTTTATACATTATTGATGATTATAATCGCTTTTGGGGAATATTCGATAAATAACTGTGTTGTTGTTGACAAAGCTGTCAGTTGTGCCTGAGGAAGAGGAGGCAGCACAGGCACAAATGGAGGAGGGAGGCCCAGCACAGGAAGAGGAGAGGGCACCACAGGAACATGGTGCCCCTTTGCCACAGCACTGTCAACAAACACAAGCTCAGTCCTTCACTGTGCCTGGAACGCCAACATTCAACTTTAAGTCAGTTTTACATGTCAAATCTTTGTAAAAACCTCAAGCTAAAATCATGAGTGTGTTCATTCCAGCTTTAGCCCAATACGCTCCCCAGTTGCGGGACCATCTGGTAGCAAATCTCCAGCCTCCATGTTCTCGCTCAGCTCTGCTCCCAGCACCCTAGGCTACTCCGGTTTCGGCTTCGATGGGGTCTCCTCCCATGATGAGGTAACTACAAAGAAAGTACCCCGTTGCCGCAACAAACAAATGGTCGGTGACTGATGCCGACCCAAATACTTAGCACCTCATTTTTTTGCAGGATCTATCGTTCGTATTCAGCAGCTCCGAGGTATGTCTCCTAATGAGTTTGTCTTATCATCCTGCAATTCACCCCCCCACTCAAAGAAAATCACCAAACTCTGCACTCTGCTTTCAGAAAAACCAGAAGACTAAATCAGACGGTAAGCATCTCATATCTCAAACACACATAATCTGCTTTTTGATTTGATCTCCTGCTGAATTGGTTTGAGTTCAGTTCTCTGTAAGTGAGCAAACCGAAAGAGTCAATTCATCAACTCCCCCCCAACTGTACATGTTGACACATGCAATCCTGCAGGCCTGGATTTCCTGTTCAACCAGCCGGAACAAAGCGACGACTTCCAGTTCACCTTCCCCGCCGAGAGCTCAGCGGATAACAAGGAAAACAGCAGTAGCGACTTTCCCTTTTCATTTAAGTTCTGAGAGATATTCACGTTTTGCATTTGCTTCTCGGTACAAAGTTGAGAAACATGTTCCAAGAATGTTTATCTTAAATGGCCAAATTTGTGTTCTATGGTGTGGCTTTTGTTTGCATGTTTTAAAGCCTTGAAAAAAATTCTCTGCTAATTGATTACTTGAATCTCATAATATTACATTTCAGATTTATGACTGTTATGGTTTGATTTAGTTTTTTAAAGCATGTCTTCAAACTCTTGTAATCCTATTTAAAATATAATAACAGTCTCATAACTACTCTTATTTTCATAGCTTAACATTTTTTTCTGTTACATTACAATTTTTTTTTTTTAAATGACTTTTTTCTAGTTTAGTCACATGAATGGTTTGTAATAATTCTACAACTACTTTACTTTTTGTAATGAAGTAGTAACTTTTATTGTTGTAACATTTCATATTCATTCTCATAAATAAATAAATAAATAAATAAATTGTCTGCAGTGATGTTTTTGCTCCCCTTCACCTGAGCATACCCGTTATTAACGCAATTACTCACAAATAGTCACGGTTCACTCTTACAGTGTATTTATTCAAGTCCAGAACATTTGAGTGTACGAAAAGACAAAGCAACAACATGCATAGGACTATCTATTATCTTTTGGTTCCATGATTAAATCAGTAGTAATATAATGTAACTCCACTCTTGACAAGGTAAAGCTTTGCCTGCACTTTGGAATAAAGAACATGGTGAAACTTCGACATCCAACCATCCATTTTCTAGCGCTTGTCGTCACTAGGATGGCTGCTGAGCCAGAGCCTATGCCAGGACATTCAAATTCTGTCTTTAGGCGTTTACTAAGAAGGAAAAGCGGCATAGACGATTGATGGATTTTTTACAGGCAGTAAAGTTGTCTTTACACTTGCATGACTCTGTGATGCCTTAAATTGCTACAGTTCATAAATGACATACATCTGTTTTTAAAATCAAGTCACTCTTTAGTTAGTTCCACAATCCACTATTGTGATTGTGTGGTCTTCCCACAAAAGTTATTCGGTAAATTGTTTAGTAGATTTCAGAAAATTCCACTGTGTAAACATTTCAAACGTTTGAAAGATTGATTGAAGATATTTAATGGTAATTAAGGCCTTGTTTTTATGTTCATGAATGAATGTCTTTCTTTTAAAAAGGTTTATAACGAGAATTTGACCCAAGAACAGATTACATATTGATTCATCCGCATCCCTGAAAGAACTTGGTGGTTCCACTGAAATGAAATCTGTTTTGTACTGAATGCCTTCTGCAATAAATAACAGCAGATAGTATGTCCTCAACCCTTTTAAATGCAGTTGCTAGTCAGCAGGCATGTAGAAATGTCACGGAAAGAGGAGCAGATTTTTTTTTTTCTTTTCCTTAAAAAAAAAAAAAAAAGTGCCGAGTGCAGATGGGGAGCACCTAGAAGACAGAGTCGATGCTGAGAGAGCGCCGCGTCACGTGTTCGATCTCTCCCGGGATGTACTCGCAGAAGCTGGTCTGATACTTGGCCAACATTTTTAGCATGGGCCGCAGGTTGATCCACCATTGGACTTTGGGCATGCGATGCCTGCGAAAGAAACACAGTCATGTCAAAAGACTAACGGGCCAAATTTGGATACTATTTTATGGGAACATTTTGGCAACTGAGGTCAAGTTTGAGTGTCATAGCAAATACGTACATACTTTTTCTTCTTGACATTTTGTACTAAAACTTGTAACGGCACAAAAAGTGCTTTGTGAATATTCTCTGAATACACTGCAAGAAGCATCTCAACTCCTGCCGGGCACTTACTCAAAGTCGGTGGCGTCCTTGAGTGCCGTGAGGGGACTGAACGAGACCACCTTTCTCAGGAGGCCCAGCACGCAGGCCGTTTCTGTGGAGTTGCAGAACACGCGACCTGAGGAGGACACACTGCAGTTATTAAGATCTGATCTGGCAATGGTAAGATGCTGCTGAAGAAGACATGAAGACCTTCACAACTGTTCAGTAAATTGCAGAAATACTATTTTATAATTGGCCCAGGTCAGTACAGTAGAAGACAAATTTACAGACTTCATTTAGATTTATTTTTAAAATAGCCTGTAACTGTAGCACCTTGTGATGTTGGCTGTCACAATCTGGTGCTCGTCATTAATATTTTTCCCTCAATCTTCGTACCTTGTCGGTAGTTTTGTGACAGCTGGTCACTTATCCACTGGATGGCTCTCACTCCCAGCTTTGTGCCGTAATTTCTGTCAAAGGGCGACGGTGCCCCTCCCTGGTGAACAAGATATATTTATTCCGTTTTTCTTTTTCAGTTGAATGAAGACCACAGGGTGGAGGTCGTACCTGTTGAAGGTGTCCCAACACGTTGACGCGACAGTCGAAAATACCTTTCCCCTCGGCGGAATACAGTTTGTGGAGGAAATCCGTAGTGTAGTGCTCATGGCATTTTTCATTCCTGTTAAGTACGAGAAGGGTTGAGTGTTTCATGATAGTTGGAGATACAGAATGACCAAGATGTGCAGCTGAGTGAAAATATAAGCAACTAATAGCCTACGAAAAATGTTTAGAAATGATGAAATGACCCCAAATCTTTGTCAACCCCTGATATACTGTACAACATGAACAAGTCAGCCGGCCTGGCAGCCGCCATTGAATCCAGATGAACGAGTCTGACCTCAATACGAGCCCCCGCTGGATGTCCTTCTTCATTTTCTCTGTGAGATGCTCCACGTTAGTCTGTCAAAAGGCAACATAATGGCAAGTTAAATGCGGAAGAAAAACAAATTGCAGCAAGAATCGGCGGCTGTTACCTTCAGGTCGTGGATGTTAAAGGGGTCCTCGAAGATGTAGGCCGCGTCGGCGCCCACGGCGATGCCGGTACTGGTTGCTAGGTAACCGCAGTAGCCTCCCATTGTTTCCACCACAAAGACCCGCCTCTTTGTCCCTGAAGCAGACTGCTTTATCTTGTCGCAGCCCTAAAAGGGGAGATTAACAAATAGGAGCTGTCAAGAGGAGATAACTCAAAGCTGGTTGTGTGCGTTGCAAGAATCCAAAAGTTTTTAGTGATTTGATCACATGGCAGGAGGAGAAGTAGATTATTTAAAGATTAGAACATTTTATAGTGCTTGGAGACTTAGTCCAAATCAGTTGAAATCTCGGCACATCAAATACAGCAGTAATTTCCTGTTTTGAGGCACTTTTGAAGATATGTTTAAAGAGTACTGCACAGTTTACAGAAGACATTTATTCTCACAAAGAAGTGCAATTTAAAAACTATCACTATAATTCGATAAATAAAAACTCAATTTGTTTCTTCATGTTAATCAAAATATGTGGTCAGTGTTACCGCCATGGCAGAGTTTACGGCGGTGTCTGCCCCTAAACTGAAGTCCGTTCCGGGGACGTTGTTGCTGATGGTAGCGGGAATCACACACATCGGGATGCACAGATTGTCGTAGTGGGCTCGGGCCTCAAAGAGCTCCAGCACGCCTCTGTAGGCCTGTGGACAAACAGTGGAGCCTGCTGTAAAAGACCAGAACTGTTCCTAAAATACAATCTATGGTGTCAACCCTCACAAATCTTTTCACTAATTGTAGTTGAGTCTGGAAATAATAACAAATACCTCAAACCCTCCGATGACCAGCAGAGCTGAGATGTTAAACTTGGCGATGTTCTCCACAATCTTCTCCATGTGTTTGCTCGGAAGGGTTCTGAACAAGCATAGGAAAGTGTGTCATTTTTGTTGTTGTTATTCATCATCAAAATCCACGTCTCACCTTTTGGTACCCAGCAGCGAGCCCCCTTGGCCCGTCCATCCCGCCACATTGTGCCACTCCATCTCAAACACCTGCAGAGCCACAGAGAAGTCACGTTCTCTTTGTTAACCAAGATAGATGGACGACGGTCAAGGACGTCGAGTCGGAGGGCCTCACATCGCCGTCGGCAAAGCCCTGGAAGCCGTTGTGCACGGCGTACACTTTGTGTCCGTGAGCGATGGCCAACCTCACGGCCGACCTCACGGCCGCATTCATTCCCGCTGCTGGGGCTCCCACATTCAGGATGGCCAGGGAGAAGTTGGTCTATGGGAGAAGAATTCAAACTTAACACTTTGATGCATGTGCAGCTTTTATTAATCCATTGAGGAGTCCAGAGTGAGGAATAATTAAGGTTCCACAGAAGTCAGAGACTAACCTTCACTTGGGCAGGCTTTCGGTAGGCAAGAAGCTTATAGATGTTCAAGTTGTTCTCAAAACTCCTGCAAGGGCATTTTAGCTCACTTGTAAATGAATTTCAAGTTGACTGGCTCCAACATGCTCAAATACAACATCATTGACTCCAACTTGCCCTTGACCCAACAAAAACATTATCGGAAATGGTCGGATCATATGCAGAGAAACCTTAGCGCTTACCCGCCACGCAGTTTAACAGCCTCATCAAACCTCTTCTCATTCATGGCCTTCTGCACCAACTTGGTCTGCAAGGGAGGGCAGAGGGCGTTGAGTAAAGCAAAAGTAAAGGTGTTACATCAAGACCAGAGGACAACCTCACCATCTCCACACATTCCATGAGAGGAAGACGGACGGCACGATTGCCAGACAGGCCGATGACGCAAGCCGGCGTGTCGGGAGACGCCTCCATCAGGGCGACGACCGCCTCCACGCCTAACTTGCTGCTCTGAAGACATACATTACATTTTACCGCCTATCCGTACACATCTTCCCTTTAAAAGTTGAAAGTGACCGTGTCTATTTGACTCACAACTCACCAGTATTCTGTCGAAGGCCGAAGGCGTCCCACCTCGCTGAACATGTCCGAGTACGGTGACTCTGGTGTCGTAGCCCAACCGCCTCACCACCAGCTTCGGAGAGACACATTGACGAAATTATAGTTCCGTGTTCGAAAGCTATCATGGAATCTTCTTCACAACACACACAAACGTACATCTTTCAGATAAGTGGAAGAGATGGGCTTGCCGTGCATGTCGATTGCACCTTCCGCAACAATGATGATGTTGAGTCTGGACCCTTTGATACGACTCTGAAGATACACACATACGCAAATGATATCAGTTTCTTTGTTGCAGGCAAAAACTAAATTTTGTCTCAGTCGATGCCACACGGTCAATAAAATTCTCACCAATATTTTCATTTATTTGTATTATGACTCTTCCCTACATTGAACACAGTCTGGACCTCTCACCGCTTCGAGACGGTCACACATGAGATCTTCCCAGTTGTCCTTAGGAGGAGCCTCTGGGATAAAAAGCCAATCAGCGCCGGATGCCAACGCCGACACTAGAGCTAGATAGCTGGAGAAAAATAAAAGTCATGAGATTTGAGTTTGGCTAAGGGGGGGGGGAAAAACCAACCCAGAAGTGCTCAAGCTCACCCGCAGTGACGGCCCATGACCTCCAGGACAAATGTGCGTTGGTGGCTGTCAGGAGAATAACAATAAGGACATCCATTGTTTTTCAGGACCTTCTACTTAATGATAAAGATGTTGAACTTCAGCCAAGAAAAACATAGCAGGCAAAAACAAACAAAACTTTGGATAGTAACGTTTTCTTTCTGGTCATTGTAAAATTCACTCTAATACTTCTTCACATGCAGAACATTTACTGGCAGAGTGTCCCAAACATTCTAAATGCCCATTCTCCTGTAACTTCTTTTCATATCAGTGTCATGAAACACCTTCGACATTCATCACTGAACTTAACTAAGTCAACAAATCTGTACGGTGAGTAAAGGTGTTTCATTCCAGTGCATTTTACCTTTGCGCAGTCGTCATAATCGCATCGATGATCTCAATGATGCGGTGCAAAGCGGAATCTGCGCCGATGGTCATGTCAGTTCCACAGAAGTCATTATCTATGGAGCCCACCAAGCCTACAATGTTGAGATGGCTGTGCTGCTTCGCCAGCCTTTCCGTGATCCTCCCTGAAAGTGGCGCTTGGTCATAAAATCGTTCGTTCCCATTCGACGGTGGGCTCGGGCTCACCGCTTTTGACGAGCTCATCCAGCAAGCCGCTCCACTCGCTGCGAAAGATGTTGGCACCGGTGAGGCTGCCGTCGCCACCGCACACACACAGGTTGGTGATGCCCCGTTGCACTAAGTTGAAGGCGGCCGCCAGCCTGCCTTCGCGGGTCATAAACACCTTGCATCGCGCGCTTCCGATCACAGTTCCGCCCTACAACGATCCGGTTACGGCACAAAGTTAAAGGTTGCAGTGCCCCCGCATTATTGACACAGCCAATAATGAAATACATCTTTTGTTCTTGACACCTGTGAATCATCCAGCCCTATCTGAGATGCAAATTTGTTTTCGTTATAATAGACAAAAACTAAAAATGATCACAAAAAGTGCACGTGAATGAAGAGAGGTGCAGCTGTCAAGCAAGAATTCCAAAAAACAGAGAAAAAACTGAGAGCAGTGACGGTGATTAACGTCGTAACATATCACGGCAATCCCAAAATATCATGCAAATATGCCCCCAGTGCAGTGATTAGCAAATGCTTTGGGGGTGACGCCATGACATCCATGCCATAGCATTTCATTTCTTCCAACAACACAAAAAAGTGTTTTCGCATGACTTTCAAGTGCCGGCCAAACAAACAAACCCACGGATTTTGTATCACTCCAGTGCAACTTGCTGCTTTCTTTTAGCAAGTACACGGCTGGCTATGTGAGGACAGCTAACAAACATGCAGCAAGCAAGGTCCCTTACCAGATTACACATCCTGTACTAGATAGGCGGGAAGATGGATGTAATGATAAAAGTCCTACCACCAACAAGAAAGAGATAGAGAACACATTTCAGGCAGGGGAGGTGCCCCTATTAACCACTTTAATTGAAAGTGGGGTATACACTTGGATGTGTTTGAAAAATATTATTATTTATTATCCTGTGGTGTGAGAGAGTAATTTTTCAACTCCCTGTTCTGATTGGAAAATGCTCAACATCTAGGATAATAAATTGTTAGATGTGTGGTCAACGCCAATGCGAGCCAAGATATTACTACTTTTTCTTCTTTTTATTTTCCAGATGTGGTGTGACACGATGCTGCCTCTCGCAGGTCAGCCATGGTACTACGTATAGGGGTGCTATGTTGGTCATCTCAAGTACATCGCAGACACACGGTAGAGAAAAGTAAGAAAACTTTCATCCATTTTCGTGGGGTCCCTTACATTTTAAGAATCGGTAAACAAATCGGTGTGCCCCGCCTTTGGTGTACCAACGCAGCCAACACACGACATAATTCAACCTACCAGCTGGATGATGTTTGTCACACTTTGCCAATGTGCCAGTTTGATGTGATCGCCGCCCTCCACCAGGCCCTGGTAACCCTACAAGATAACAAGTGACACCACATTATCACAAACTGCATTGAAGCCATTTGTTCAAACTAACAGCCAGACTGATATAATATGGATCTTAATATTCATATTGTGTGTTTTTTTGATACCTCATATATCAGATAGACCTTGGCACCAACATAGATGCCCATTCTGGTCACAGCTCGTACAGCAGCGTTCATCCCTGAGCCAAGGTCAAAGCAAAATCTGTTTTTACAATTTCTAAAGAGCGTTTTTAAATCTTTATATTTATCTACCTATGCTAAATTGCTAATACCGCAAAACTCTTTTACTACATTGCAGAAAGTGTGATTAACATATGTACCATTCTTGCCCCCCTCCCATTTGTCTGGTGGTGAGCCATGAAATGTTTAGAATGTAAGAAAGTGTAGTCACATAATTATTTTGGCTCAATAAAAAATGAGAAACGCTGTTCTGTTATATAGTATAATCAAATTGACGAGTGAAGAAAGCAGCGCTTCATCACACTTGGCGTTGCTTCATCGACCTAGTGAGGAAATCGGTGGAGCATTTTTATGACTTCATAACTTTATATTGGTCAAAGGTTATTGCTGAGCATGCATTACGGAGATTTGTCAAGAGGCTGATGTCGTTTTGTTGACGTTTTAAAGTGTTTAAATTCTGCGCACATCAACAATTCCCACTTTTATTACCGTATTGAACGCCCCAAAAATAGGTATGCACAGAGTTTTTTTTCACTAGTCCTTTTTTGACATTAGTTTTAACGTAAATAAAGATCTTGCCAAGTAATGTCAGTGTGGCAATACACTTTCAAAATGTATGAGTCTGGTAAAAAAAAAAAAAGGAGAAAAAGAGACGTGACATTAGTGTTAGCATAAGCTAGCTTCCTGTACCGCCCCATACAATGCAGTATTCCAATCATAAATGGAACTGAAAAAGACAGTTGTGGCGTGTTTTTGAGGTCACCTTGTGCGTCCCCGCCGCTAGTGAGCACCGCTAAAGCTCGGCCGGCCCCCGTCATCTTCAACTTTTCCAGATCCATGGATGCCATGTTTTGTTATATTTCCTGACAGTGAAATTGTGGTGCTTCCGAGGGAGTGGGCGTTCGTTTTAATCACCCACCGAGTGTTCCAAGAGCGGGTTCGTTTCACCTGATCTCAACCAGCAGCTGGACTCTTTGACTCCACCCGTCTGAAAAGCGACTGGTGTTGTTTTATTCACCCGCACCGCCCGGAGATGCACGCTACGGAGTTGTCCTACTAGGTTAAACACAAGCCCCCGCCCGCCAGTGAGGCCCTGGTTTCGAAAAGGACGAAAACGCGTTTAGCACGTACTCCACGCATACATGATGGTAGGCGTGGCTTGGCATTGTTTACCACTCGAGACTACTACAGTATTTCAGCATAGCGATAGAGCGAAAGTCTAATCATAAATTTATAGACAATGATAATTGCTGTGCCCTCCTACTCGTCTAAAGATGATATTCTGATTAATATTGTGTTTTTACACTTTGAATCAACCAATTTTTATCAATCATACGAGGTGGCCATTTTGCCACTTTATAGTCTCCAGCTAACACTTGACCTCATTGAGGTCATGCACAACAGGAAATAGATGGATGAAATTAATAATAAAAGCACCAGCACAAGATGTTGGGTACAGTACATCAGCATTTATTCCATGCAGTTGCTTGCTTGGATTATATTCCTGCAGATGTCTACCGTACTGTACTTTGGAAAATACAGGAATCTGACAGGATTGGTTTGATCGTAATGCCACTCGACAGGAAGAGGAGCTGAAAAATGACCGTAGTAAAGAAACAGTTTACCAGATACATGAGATGATGTCCACGATTAGAAACAACCTCACAAACACAAATTTAATATGACAGAAATAAGGGTGGGGGGGAGATGCTTTCAGACTTGTGGTCTCTTTGCCCCTTGGTTGGCTTTTGGTGAAAACAGAATAGCTGACATGTTGACTGGAGTAAACATTTGGAACCATTTTTGTTATTAAGTGCCACTACATCCATACTTCATCTGTAATGATGACAATAAGATATGACGATTCGATCCACCGAACATAAGACTAATACTGTCCTCATACCTGTTCTCATTGTGCTTTCTTTAAATAATAGTCCCGCTAAAGCTGCCTGAAATTAAAAAGCACAGTTACATGCCATTCATAATAAATTAATTCAATCATTGTGTAGGCCAGCTACAAAGAAAATAAACCACAATCATACTTCACAGGATGTATGACAGCGCATGAGGTTAATTCATTTATATCAACGTAAACACAAAGGAGACGGTCGGAACAGGCTCGAGCTAATGCAGATTTGCAAAAGCTTTCGTCCTCAAAGAAACCGAATGAAGTAGTTCAAGCTTCGGTTCATCCAGTTCAATACTGATGTCAAACACACCACAAACATCCTTTTCAAGAAGCTCATTGATGACAGGTCAAGTTACATTTGCTGATGCTTATATACACACACACAAAGTAACACAAATGAAAAAAATAAAATGTTGATTTCTGGCTAACGTTTTCCCAATAGCTTGCTCACACACAGTCGAGCTGACAACAACAAAATAAACTCTGCCTTCACCCAAAGTTGTGTACAAAGGAATGACAAACACTCAAAAGAAGAAAGAATAAATTAAGCTCCAACTGATGCAGCATCCCTTAAAAAAAATACAGTACAGCAAAAAAAAGTGATTTGGGAGAGCATCTGTGGTTAAAAAAAAAAAAAAAGCAGTAGAACCACTTATAAGTCATTGTATGTGTCACCACAATGCTCCTGAGCAGTAAAAAATATGAAACCAAAAAATAGATACATACATAAAATTAAAATAAAAGCTTCATAGCCACCAGTCATTGCGTCTAGCCTGCTAGACGTTCTTGATCTTAAGCAAGCAACCTCGATTCTTAATTGCTTTTGTTCACAAGCACAGGGGGAATGGTTTGCTCTTTTCGGACTTACATTAGTGCCATTATACACACGTTTAGCATTATGTCAGTAAAAAGTACCCTGCTAGAAAGTGTTACATAGGAGATGATGCGCTTGGAAATGGGAAGAAACAAAGATTACTGGGCCCGAAAACTATTTCCTCAAATAGTGGCCGAGGCATTTATTTGAACGAGGCGTCTGTTTTAAGAAAGGAAGGCTTAGTAAAACTGGAGTTGGATATAGTGTCAAACATAAATACGCCACAAGGTGGCGTTAAAGCAGAACAGTAGTAGTGTTATCAATGTCAAAGACATGTTGCATTGTTACATATTATGTATGTTGGATAAGAGCTAACTGTTTTTACAAATAAAAATATTCGAGTATTATAATTTGTACTGTAATTGTCAATAGACGCCAAAAAACTTTGGCAAAAACTGCTTTTGTCTACTTGAAGCTCCTCAACTCACTTAGTGAGTGTGCTTTGTGCTTTAGTGAGTACAGCACAAAGTGACCACCAGATAAAACCAAAGCAATCGTGTCTTTGCTTTGAGTACAAAAACAGGAATAATAATTTTTCAGCTAATAGAGGATTTGTGGATGTCAAACCACAAACACACAAGGATTAAAAGTATACTCACAATTATTAATAGAGGCGATTATTTAAAAAAAAAAAATCATGTAAAATCATGTTTTTGCTACAGGGAATCATTTTACTTGGTGATGAGTGACTGCAGTGTTTAAGAGATTAGAGCAGAGGCCACTATTTGAAGGAAAAATGCAAAAAGCAACAATGGCTGTCCAAACAACATTCAAACTAATTGGTCCAGTCCAGTTTGTTCCGGTCCTCCTTGAACAATCCTGAGATGAGACTTGAAAGCGTAACGTCTAAGGGCGGGCTTTGTGTGTCCTCACACGCTGGTAGCATCATGTGATTCGTGACAAGAGAAGAAGCTGGATATTGTCTTGTTCATTCCGGCTGCTCTCCTCAGTTCCATCTCAGCACGTTCCCGCCGGTTCCCCTCAATCATGCATACTGGTCGCACTCACAGCCTGATAAGTGGACATAACGGAGTCCTGCTACAAGGCAGGGGGTCATGCTGGTGTTTGTAATGCTAGCTTTATAATGGGACAGCCGAGGATGGCGCCACGCAAGGTTTCTCTAAGCCATGATATTTTGGTAAGAGGGCGGGAGTTGGGAACCACATATTTCTATTTAGGGTCAGCAAGAGATATTCTGTCCCGAACAACAACCTGCTGCCAATGATACAAGAGAATGATAGCATTGTGACTTTTTAGATTAGCGGTGTGCTGTGAGGTTTTTCTAAAGTGTAAAATGTGCCTTGGCTCGATAAAAGTTGTGGGAAACCGCACTGGAGGATGGTGCGTGCTGATTTTTGGATTTTGCCGTGGACATAACTAAAAAAAAATGAAGACAGTGACTGCAGCCAGATAAAGGCGTGGAGCTCCACATCTGGGTCGCCTGAGAGATTAACGATGATGTAACTCGCCACCGCTCGCTCGTTGTCAGCGTTAAAACCAATCGGGTTGCCATGCGTCCACTTCACTTTTACCACACGTGTCTTCATCTCGCTCTCGCAACCGGTTAGCATGTGCCTAAATTGCAAAATGTCTTTTTAAGAGTCTTTTTGTTCACTCCTGAATAGTCCTTCAGAATTCAAAAATAAATTCTGAATGTTATATTCTATATCATGTACATGTTCATTCTAAAAGGGAATCCCTGCCACGGGTTGCCTGGATGTTGTGTTGAACATGAGGGAATGAAGGCCTGGTAAACGGAGGAGAAGGGATTCCGGGAGGGATTGCTCGCCATTTTTTGACATCATTGTCCTCTTATTGCTGTATTCTCTGCAGGGCCCAGCGGGACACTATTGGTTCCAGGCAAAAAAATCAAATAAAGTGCCCGAGGGGGCATTCACCATGAGGAAGGGGCTGCTTTGTTGTTTCGGATGGTGGCATCTGAGCACTCGGCTTCGGATGAGTCGCAGTCTGAGTCCCCAAACTGGAGCGGATTCTGTAAGGGAGACGGTTAATGTCAAGTATTCTTTATGAAAGTTGGATTGAGTATTCTCACTAGCCATGAGTTACACCTGCAATTATTATATGCTGTCACAAAATGGATGAGTAGATTTTCTATGGCCCTCACAGGACTTGGCCATGCCATTTGATTTGAAACCACTGACCTCGTAGCTGTGTTCATCCGAACACAGTTTTCCTAAGGAGATCTGGGTCTTGACCCTGCGGACGGCGCACTCCTTGTCAGACAAGCCGTCCGACTGGGTGGAAATATCGATGGGGATGTCCGGCGTGTGCGACAGCAGCTCGTCCAGGTGCTCCTCCTGGCTAGCGCTCAGCCTCTCCAGGGGCCCACTGTGGGAGTGGTCACTGGTGTTGCCCTCCTCTCCGTCGGACACGGACAGGTTCTCAGAACTGAACGTGGAATACGACTGGAAGCTGCTCATGCAACGGTGAGGTCTGCGTCAGAAAGATGACAAGGACGACATGACAGATATGTCACGAGATGACTGGAGATAATTACCATTTATTGCGTTATATTTGATGGTGACCTGTTTTTCAGACAAATATTTACCGTAGCGATACTTGTGACTTAACAACTGCTTTAGTGATTGACTACTGTGTAAAATGTATGTTACTTTGCTAGCTCAAATCATTCATTGAAATGAGCAACGGGAGAGTACCTCTGTCTCCTTGGAAACTCCACTTCACTATCTACCTCTCCTTCCTCCTCCTCAGATGACTCATCTCCACCCTGGGGGGGAAAAAAAAAAACTCTGTGTCATTTTAGTTGTTCTTATTCTACATCAAATCATTATGGACCAATGGCAGCTTACCTTCCTCAGAGGTCTGAGTGTACGAGGAAGTGCATTAGGAAGTGTGTGTTTGTTTTGGAAGGCCTGCTGTTCCCGAGGCTCGGGCTTCTTCGAGACCTCCCCGTTAGAAGCGGGATCTTTGTCGGGAGCCCTCAAAGTCGACCGGCTGCCCTCTCGGGTACTGAGCAAGGAAAAGTTGGGCAAGTCTAGTTGGCTGGATGCAGGAGTGCTCGCCTGACAGTGAAGGCATCCAGGGAATGGGTGAGCCTGGCAGCAGGGACAGCCAGGACCGGCACCCGGGAGGGGATTGGAGCTGGTAGATGAAGTACGCTGACGCGTGTCTGCATCAATGGCTGTGGAGATGAGGTCAGGGTTGGATCCGGAAACACGCCTCTGGAGGTGATCGGTCTGAGGGCTACGCAAGGCAGCGGCGGGGCCAAAATAACGCAGGTTATTGGCACAGTTTACAACGGCCTCTTCGCGGCCCTTCAGCGGGAGTGGCGATCCGGTGGTAGGCAGCAGGAGGTGGTGAAGATGATGCTCAGGTGGCTCCTTAACGTCTTCGGGCACTCCTGCGGCAGATTTCAGCACCCCAAGGAACTCGCTGTGGCTTCCTTTACTGTTGGCGCGGCGATGGCGGGGCTTGCTTCGGTAGCGGGCTTTTCCAGGAGGCGTGGACACTTTGGGACTGGCGGAAAGTGGGGAGGGAGAGGGGAGGGGGTCCAGGCTGGCGATACCGTCAGAACGGAGCAAGTCTGGCCTGGAGGAGACACATTTTTTCGATTAAAAGTCAATTCAACAACAAAAGTGGAGCTTCTGATATTTGGGGATAGTGGAAATTTGCATCATTGTCAAATTTGAAGCAATTGGAGACCACTCTAATTTTCTGGGAACAAATTTACAGATTTTTGTTGTGGTTTTACTTATTAAAGTGAGAGCTGAACCTTTTGGCGGCGGGCATCCCAGGTTTGTGAGAAATGCTTCCTTTCTTCTTTATCAGCTTTTCGACAGCATTGGATCGGACAATGGGTCTGACCAAGTGGCGCTTGTAGGTCCCGGGGTATTTCTTCTCCACAGCTTGCTCTCTCCTGTCAGGATTACATTACAGAAATAAAAATGTGCAGGCCAGCTACTGCTTGGCTACGAACTCGAGGAAGAATGTGGACACCGTATAATTCCACTACTGGATGTCATGGAGACAGATAAACACATGGGTGGGAAGCTCAAGCCACAATGTAAATAAAGGCCTGAGCCCAGCGGGGTTATTCCGGTTCAAGCGCGCTAACCCTCCTAAATTAGTCAAGTAAACACCATCCAATTCTTAGCGAGTGAATTCAATTTAAATAGTGAGAGGAGGAAAAAAGTGAAGGCTCTGCTAATGAGAAGATGCTCCTTACTGCGATAAGGAGCTCATTGACTTACTTCATGAGGTCTTTCTCTCGGACCTCCAGCTGCAACATGATGGCACTAAGCTCCATGTAAAGGTTGTTGGCTCTCTCCAGCTTCCTCTCGTAGTGTTCCCGGATGTCCAGCGCATGCCTGAGAGAGTTGAAAACATCAGCAAAAAGAAATCTCTGATCTGCATAGGTATGTCAAACCAAATGATGTATTTCTGTTTTCTTCACACCTGAGTTCATCCCGCCTGCGTCTGATCAGCTCTTCATCCAGCCTGTGAATGCACGTGCCTTCGCTTTTGATCTTCTCAAAATGTTTCTTCACTTCCTCCCGCCATTCAGCCTGAAACATGAATGAATGTGGTGACCGCGAGGCTTGTACTACATCGCGTGATTCTTCAGATGTAGTGCACACCTGAGACTTGAAGTAGGTCTCCTGAGGCGCTCCCAGAACATCGGCCGAGGCAATGTCGAGGTGTAGGAGGATCTGACGGAACGACGGTCTATTTCTGGGCTTGCCTTGCCTGGTAATAATGAATCAGTAAGTGAGCTATTATACGAGCTTTTGTGTCAAACAGCTAAAGTGAACTCGTGTGTTTTGGCAATTAATGACACACCATGTTTGTTTCATGAGGATTTTGAAGCCATCCGGGCAAGTGGAGGGCACTGGGAGGTGAAGACTGTTGCTGCCGACGCCCCAGATAATCGCGGAAGAGTCGACATCTTTGTAGGGGATCTCTCCAGTCAGTAGTTCCCATAAGACAACTCCAAATGACCTGCAAGTTGCAGTCAGTGGGATCCTCAAAAGCAGGAACATTCAAGAAATTCACAATGATACCCAATCGGGTGATGCACAACTCACCAGATGTCCACTTTTTCAGACACAGGCTCATTTCGTATCACTTCTGGAGCCATCCAGGCCACCGTACCGGCAAATGACATCTTTGTACTTTTGTCACTCAGCTCTTTCGACGTTCCAAAGTCAGAGATCTTTATGGCGTCATTGTGTGTGACCAAAACACTATTTAAAAAAATATAAACAGAGAAGGAAAGGTGTTCCAAAAAATTGAAATCTATTTCATTTTGTTTGCCTATGAGATACAGTTAGTCACATATTCATATTTCATATTATGATGAAAGAATGTAGAGGTTAGCATGATCAAAAATCTTGCTGAACATGTTACATCCAATTAATTAAATGAAGATGACCTTTCCCGAAGACTGAGCCTGCTGACTAGTACAGTGTTTGTCAGCACTGCAGCACGCCAATATTGATTAAAGACATGGGTGGATGCGGATGCTGTGCGCAGGATGCTCAGGGTAAGCGACTTCACTCGCATAAAGGCCACTTGATGATGAACATCCTGAGGCTTAATGTCACACTATTTACAACTGAAGAGCTGAACTGTCTGCTTAAGTCATTTTACAGCAGTGTGGGGAATAAAAACATTGATGTCCACTTTATAGGTCATGTGAGTACTTCAGAGTTCTTTTCCTGATTGTTTCAGAAGAAGGAAACTCACTTGGGAGATTTGAGATCCCTGTGGATGATCTTGTGGAGGTGCAGGTAGTTCATGCCGCTGGCGATGCCTGAGGCCCAGTCCACCAGCAACCTGGGGGTGACTTTCCGCCCTGCCCTCAGCACCTCGTAGAGCTGGCCTTGAGCGCAGTACTCCATGATGATGCAATAACAAGGCGCCTGAGTGCACACCCCCCTTGGTAGAAGACAGCAAACCAGTGAGCAGAGCAGCAGCGCGCGCGACATCATGCAGACCGAGTGTTTTGACAACTACTTGAAGCTGATGATGTTGGGATGCTTGAGTTTCCGCAGGTGCTTAATATCCGTCTCCTTCTGTTCGCGCACCTTCTTGATAGCCACCTCCTCAGAACGGAATTTGCCCAGGAAGACGGCTCCCTGAGCACCACTACCCAGCCACTGCAACTCAGAGATTTCCTCAAACGGAACCTCCCACACGTCTGGAAAACAAATGGAAACTTGGATGCAGTACACTACGTGCACTGTTGTGATTTTGCATAATAGCCATAAGCTCACCTTGTTGTTGGAGCTTGTATTCTGTGGAGTAGGTCTTTCCTATGATGTTCCAGACCGGTCGGAGACAGCCGAAAAGACCCTCCAGGAAGCCGCCCGACCCGGGCCCCGCTCTGTGGAAGTGCAGCTTGATGTCGTCGGGGTGTTGCGGGTGACCTTGTCTACAGTCTCCACCGTGGTCCATATGACAGTCCCCGTCTCCTGCCTGCTCCTCCATTCCGCTCCCGCAGCCCCCGTGCTCGCAGGAGGCCGGCGAGATGGGTTCTTCGTGGTCGTGCTCCTGTAGCTGAAGGACACTGTTGTCAAAGTGTCCGCCCTCGCTCCGCGTGGAGTCGACGCTCAAGGCCGTGTTTTGGGAACTCAGCCCCCCGAGCACCGTCTCATCGTCCTGGCTTGGAGGCTGCAGATGCTGCAGAGGGACGGGCAGGTGCGTGGGCGGTGCCAGGTCCTTAATTATCTGAGGGGGCAATATCGTGGGAGGGGCTGGAGGAGGTTGCGCTTGAGAGTTTGCTGCGTTTGATTTCTTCATGGAGTCCCCAACTACACTGAGTTTAAGCTCCTCCTTCAGCTTGCCCACCAGCATGCTGGGGCAGGAAGTCCATGAGAGCACCTCGGGGGAACTTCCCATGATGTCATGCATGAATATGGGCTAAGTATACCTGATGTGGAGCAGTTCTAACACATTGGCTTGGCTGTATTTGAATCACCTGGACAAAAAAAAAAAAAAAACACAAACAGCAGACATGTTAATGCTAAAGCTAATTTCACAGCTTTCACAAAAACCAAAACAAGATGAGTACCATCGCACTACTTCGGCAAAGACAAATCCTCTCATAGATGTGGGATGGGATGAGCTTACATTAATGACTTTTATTTTTAACTACAGAGTGCAAGCATCCCACAGCGGAAGTGACATCGAGCAGGCTTTAAACCCGCGCATACGAAAAATTAATAAATCACACGGGATACAAAGAACCTCATTTCTGGGAAAATTCTGGCAAACAGACTAAATCGATGGCACACATATAAACAGTTGGGGCTTTGTGAGGCTACCGGTAATATCAGTTGAGCGGGGGATTAAAACTGTTGCTCTGTATTAGGGAAGCTCAAAGCCAAACATCTGGCACGCACGGACCAACGTTTGAGCCGGCCGTCACATTGTTAGCCGCAGCAGCCACCTTGCTAGCTTTGCTATACGTAAACTCTTCCATGACCCCAAAACATTTGATCCTAAAACAGAAACTGGCTGATTTCTAGAGCTGTCGTTTAGATGTTGTTGCAGACTGTATCAGTGTGCGTTTATCTTCTGGAGGGTAACCCGAGTGCTGTGAGAGCGTACCACCTGCCAACAGCTCATCTATAATGCAAGCTTGACTCCAAGCAGGTTGCTGAGAGTGCAGGGGGAGGAACGAGAGAACGCTCTCTCAGGTATCCGATAAATCCGTCCATTCCGATGCCGAGACAATCGAGCCGTGCGAGTAGAAGACCGAGGTGTAATTCCACCCCCGCCAATAATTTTCAGAGCTGGGCCATGTTGATGCGGATCAACTGGGGAGAAACACATGCCAAGACTGAAGGCGTCTCATGTGAAGACCTTTGACCCCATTTAAAGTCACTGTCCTAAATAATAGCTATGAAACCTTTTTGGGAGTTTCACTTACTCGCATTTATTTGACCAGTCTTACCAATTTGGAATCAGCAGCTATATCTGACACCGGGAAGGACAGGAAACAGACCTCACCCATTAATCTGTAATGGAACATCTCCACTGGCATAGATTCCCATAAATTACGTCTGAAGCTGTTGATCAAGGTTTCATTTACACGGTCTCCTAATGTATTTTCCGAAAGAACAAATTGTTTCACCTTGTGATGTCATGAAAATTAGTGATAATGCATGCAGGGTAAAAAATGTAGGCAAGATGGAGGGAGCCAATGAGAGCAAACGGTCTCTGAGTCAAGTCCCACTGATTTTATTTTACACAAATGTACAATTTTACTTTGAGTGGGGAAAAGCTTTTGTTGTAAATGTGCGCGTTGGGATTATCGGGAGGAGCACAAAAGCTGGGGGCGTGTCTGACAGTAATCCGACTACTCATAGTAATCACTGGGGAAGACGCTTTTGCCTTTGAAAAAACATTCACAGCTAGATTGCTTTTATTTCACGACACTGTACTTTGATCAGACCACAAACAATGCCTGAAAGATATTTTTGTAGCAAAAGACACACAACAACCAGGTAAACACACACACATTTACACTTCTATCGAAAAACACAGCAGCGTCATCTGTGTCGCCATCACCATGCTCCTAATTAAGAGGAGATCCCGCTGAGTCTTTTCCTTTGCTAACAGCTGTGTGGCCAACAAAGAACCAATTTACACCCTATGTCACTTCATCATTCACACGTTCCCGTGCCATTCTTAAAACCTTGGAGCTTGATGTCTTTTTTATAATCAAGCTGGTAATGGCGAGAGTCGAGATCTGCATACCACTGCTCATATGGTCCTGGCCAGCTAACTTGAAAGGCAGGGGACAGAAATGAAGTAGAGAATGTCTCAAAAGATAAACTGAAGGAGGAAAGAAAAAAAAAAAAAAGCGGATTAGGCAGAGCGAGAGAGAAAGACACGTGGAGCTAATTTGTGGGTTGGAAGTAAAAGAAAGCATTTGGAAAAAGAATATAAACAAAGGTCAGACCAATGATGGCTGCTCCCGGCGACTTTGAGTAGCAACGACGACCGGGAGCGACAACAAAGGACACAAGAGGAGCCGGCTCCATGTGAACTGTCTGCCCCACACGGCCAGGGGACAGCAGCACACACATTGGACACTGCGACCAGAGCAGCTGCTGCCACAACAATTCCCCTTGTGCTCCCTTGCTCGGGACAGCCTGCTTGGCTACCCTCACAACAAGGAAGGACAGAGAGGAAATTGAAACAAGTGCAAAAAAAATAAAAACACAAAGTAGTTCTGCGACTGACACCATTTTATGGGAATCTGCAATTTAGAAATGCATGTCAAGTTTGCTGTCAAATGGGCAGCAGTGCACCGCAGAAGAGCGAGGAGACCACTAAAAAAAAAAATCAATCTGCAAAATTAAGCCAAGGCACATACGCCAAAGGCAATCACGAATACTCGAGACAATTTAGTATCTTTAATGAACTTAACATGCATGTTTTGGAGACGATGGAAGAAAGCCAGAGAACATACAAACTCCACAGTGGGAGCCTGAAGCAAAGATCTGGTAAGACAGAGTTGCTAACCCCTATGTTGCTGTGCCGCTAACGTCACAAACATTTGGACACAAAAAAAAAATCCCGAGGTCCTATCCCATGTAAACACACAAGCGTTCTCATATTGAACGAAATCATCCGAATGGCCTCGGGTGTGATCAGCCACTATTCCTCCTCTTCCCCCTCTAAAACGAGGCTGCCGGCTACTCATCCAGCGCAGTTACATAAATATGCTTAGCAGCAGAGGACAAGGGTGGGCGCTACTGTTCCTGTTGCCAAAGCGGGGTAAGTAAAAGGCATGGATTAAATCACGGTGTATGCGGGGGGGGGGGGGGGGGGGGGGGGGGTTAAGCACACTCGTGAGTGGAGATGTGCAACCACAGACGGATTTCAGGCACGTGTGACCAAGTTAAGGCATCGGACAGACGGCATTCTAATATTGTCAAAGGTGTTCCATTATCGTGCGCAAACAGGAGACAAGATGTGTTTTCGTCTGCCTCCATCTTCAGCCGTCCTTCAGAGGACACAGAGACGTACTGCATCGCAAATCAGCAGCAGCAGCAGCAGCATCACCACAGAGCCTAAAATAGCTCCTGCATGCACGCACGCACACACCACTGCGTAACACTCTCCCGCAGTGCCGCCACGGAGCATACGCAAACAGCTGATTGGAGTAGAAACGCAACAACACACTCCATTTCCCACATACGAGCACCATGAGGGATGGATAGCCACAAGACAAACCTGCTCTCTGAGCGACCCACACACGCGTGGAATGACAACTCACGTCGGACAAGGCTCAAAGTCAAGCTTCTTTCTCAGCACCGATGCAGGGTTGGTAAAAACGAAATTCCTAGTCAGGGTGGAGAAAAAAGCAGCACAAAAAAAGCCAGAAGAGGGCAAGTCACAGGCTGGAGAATGACAAGCATTCCGGTTGCTCAGGCAGCACACGGACTGTGAGTGGGCGGGCGGCAGATTCACCAACCTGCTCACGTCACACTTTTCATGAATGGGAGTCGTCTGACGCAGAGAGCACGAGGTTCACAAACTTGAAGAGGAGGAGGAGGAGGAGGGCCGGGATTTCTGCACCGGCTCAAAGAGGAGGAGCAAAGAGAGATGAAGGAGAATAGGGACAAAGGGGGAGTAATGTAATTGGGAGCAGCACCAGCTGGAAAGAGCAGGTTGGGCTGCGGTGGTGTCTTTCCAAGTAGGACAGAGATGAGAAAATCCTTTTGTAAATCAAATCAGCTCTGAAATATCCCCTAAAGTCTCCCAAAACATTTCACTCACTCACACAATCCATTTCTGTGTGTGTACTGACCCGTAAGGGGCTTGCTGGACATCTCAGAGGTCGCACATTAGAATCCGGGCCTCACCTCAGTCTCGCCTCTCACCTGAATGCACATGCAAAGCAAAGGGAAATGGGTCATAGGGGTGTGGAGTGACATTTAAAGATCATACAAGACCCAGATGGATTTAGAGGATCTGTGAGAGTACAGTAAGTCAGAGCAGCTGCAGAGGAGGTTGCTGTTTGCAAAAGTACGACATCAGCTGACAGGTTGAGTCACCGGTAAAACTGCAGAGGAGAGGAGTGTGTGCGTTCGCGTCGGTTTGGGTGTGTGTAATCAAATCAAAAGAGACTGAATGAGATGGGGAGGGTCCTCTGGTGAAAGGAACAGATGCTCCACCCTGTAGTCGCGTTAGCAAACCTCTTGGGAGAAATTATGTCCGCCCAATCTCTGGCCTCAAAGTCTACCCCAGCAGGGGACCCTGCAGGCAGGGCTCTGATATCCTGGGGTGAGGATAAAGACAGCCTCGAAATAGTGTGAAATGGCAGCCAGGATGAATTTGGGCACAGATGGCTGAGGGCGCTGTCCGAATGGGACACACAATAAAGAATGTCATCGCTTACTCTGCTGTGAGCAAAAATTTGTGCAAGGCCAAATCTGACAAAAGTGCATACAGATTTGTAATATACTGGATGATTTTGGTTAAGAATGTGAGACCATACGCACGGTGAAGAAATATTTCATATTTCCACCCACAATTGTGAACCTCTTCCTTTAAACCAGATTGGCCGTAGTACCAAGACTAACCTGTCAGAGGCAGCACAGTGTCAAAGGCCCAAAAATGAAAAAGAAAAAGAATGTGTATCGGTAGATGAAAGAAATAGAGAAAGTCATATCTTGGCAATTCCCAGCATTGACAACTGTACATAGATATCAAATCAGCAAGATATTTCCCAAAAGTGGTGGTCTCGAGTTAAACATTGACAAGGTTGGGCAGGAAGCCAGACAAAATATTGGCCATAAAAAAAGGAAAGGAGCATGGAATTCAAACAGCTGAGCTGTTTACTGAGCAGTGAACCGTAAGTGACACTGTCAAGCCCAAATTCCAAAGGTCCGAAGGTTGGCCGATCATCAGTCTGTGCGCTCATGTGGAAGGCAAAGGCACGATACAAAACGGACATAAATAATTTTGACTTTAAACCATCCTATTTTACAGTGTACATAAACTAGTTATTTGGTTTAACGTGGAATGTCATCTCCCAGAGAAGTGAATTTAGACAAAACCGCCGATATGACGCAATCCTATTTTTGCCTCTAAATTTGAAGAGTCTGCTTAATTCCCACAGCTAACTTGTTGTGTGTCTTTGGCTAGCACAACAAGACACTGAGACATAACACAAGACAGCCAGACACGCAGTTACAAGACAGGAGCCCGACTTCAAGTGCAAACGATCTGTAAAGCACACTGGCGCTGGCCCGTTATACACACTCATTACTATTTCACCAGTAGCCGAACAGCGCCACTGACAGCTCCTGTGTCCTCGACATCAATAAGAGAAAAGCCACGCATCGCTCAAGATTAGCTTTCCAATTGCTATCAGAAACCATCGTCACGATTTGGTTCTTGAACTACTAATCAGATCCCAGTACTACTAGCTAGCTACGACCCAGCTAGTTATATGGATAAATAGCGTCGGGCAAATAATGATTTCTGTTTCTAATTTTAATCATTTCAAATAATGATTTCAGTTTCTAATTTTAATCATTTCTGATTTCTAGTTTTGTTGGCACAACGGTTGGGTACAACTGAGTGAATCATGCACAGTAGCATCCTGCAAGTCAAGGAGGATGATCACGCTGAGATCATGAGATTATCCCGTTGAGCCAACCGACAGCCCACAACTTGACCAATTTGCAATGAGAGGAAATTACGTAACAAGAGATGCCCCTGCGGGCCCCCCCCTAGCTCCGCCTGTGAGGCAAAGAAATGGCATTTCTATTTTCATTTGAGGAAGCAGCACTTCATCCCCAATTTGGATGAATGAATTATTTGATTTGTTTAGGACATCTAGTTACGGCGATCTTCATATTTTAAAAAAAAAAAAATCAGGGTACACTTTCTATAGAAAAGCTAACCATGGTACAATACTTTTTTTTTCTTTTTGTTGGAACAATCTCACCTTTATTTATTTATTTTATCACTAGAGATGACTTACTTGGGCATTCTGTTTAACAACTACACCCAAACACATCAAATATGTTGTATTATCATCCGTGATCAAACGCGTGCAAGTCCACAGACAACAAACACCAAATGTCTGCACTCCTGCCAAGAGGCTGGAGCGGCCTGTATGACGAGTTCACGCGCTCCCATTCTCCACTCGTGTGTATTAATATGCTCCCCATGAGGCGCTGCAGGCTGCGGTAATTATAGAAGCTCGGCTAGCAGACGCATCACAAGAGCGCAGTACATTCAAAGCAGCGTGCAGGAATACGCCGTATGGATGCATTAAGACCAGCACGTGCCCGCTCCAAAAGTCTTTTTGATATTAGCACAATTGGGCTTCAACAATATCAAGTTAAGCTAAGTCCCGCCCCCCCCGCCTCAAGCTCACCACTGTAAAGCCCCTGTTGGGCTTAACCCACTTCTCAATAAAATCCCACTCCTGGCACGAGCCGCCCAACGTTTGGGAGTGTATCCAGTAAAACCAATGGAGCAGTGGGGGGATGGAATTCACTTACTTTCGCCATCATTCTGACTTGTTACTATTGGTACGGATGGATGCGACAAGCTGGCCCCGCGTAGGCCAAGCATAGCGGCGTGAAGGATGTCGGAACCCGCCGTTTGTTTGGCTTTTTCCACCTAATCGACCTTCGCTGGCTGTGCTGCACGCAACGGGAGCATTTGGCACAAATACTGTCCTGAACTGAGCTCCATTTCCAAGGACATCTCATGTAAACCCACGCATGCATAAATAACAGATAACAAAAGCGAGCAAGTCGAGATGGTAGTCTTTCTGTTGTTGCATAAAACAAGAGTCTCAATAATGAATCTCAGAATGGTCTGGACAAATACAAACCGAACTGCAATGTCAAACAATTCGAACTTGAATTGTTTCCATGACTTAAAATACTCACATCTCAAATTGTCTTTCTTCTTACTGGGACATGGATGCTATTCATTAGCCCGTGTAAGGTGTTTTGCATTGTGAGTTAGCATTAAGCTAGCAGATTTTCCTAAGGCAAACTTATGCGGTTGTTCTGAATATACAAGGTATAATTATCATTTTTCTATTTTAGTTTGACATAAACGTCAACTGGGAGGGGCAAAAAAAACCAGCTCAAAGTTTGTCTTTTAATAGGAACTGACTACTAAACTGCTAATTGTTGTGGAGAGAGTTGAGTTCACTGCCACCCTACAACGCCGGTATCTCTAATGAATAAAATTAACCTAAGACGGGATCAAAAACAAACACACCTGCTTTTCTTTTCGTCAAAAAATACGCCCACTGAATGACAATGTACTCTGACAAGACAGCTTATTGACCTAAAAACAAGAGGCACTTTCGAGCATGTTTGGGGCTTTACCAGCAGGAGGGACTCCTGCATTTGGCTAATTGTGGCTGTTGACCTGTAATTGCACCAGGGAGTGACAAGCCGAAGCTTTTAGTGACACACGTGAACTCTTGCTCAGCAGCGGCGAGGGCCACAATGCAATCCTGACAGTTCACAGCATCCAGTGATCATGCACACAGGAGACACGTCTGCAGCTGACTGCGAACATACGGTGGAAATGGCAACCAGCCAACACGGGAAGTGGTTATGACACTACGGTGATGTGAAATAGGCGGATGGCAGGTGGAGGATCACAAATGAAAAAGTTTCAGTACTGTTCCTGTCAAATATTGAATAAAATCGAAAGACAATACAATTGTATTAGCATTAAGAGGCTAGCTGCTATGCACATTGTTGCTTGTGATCAAAAATTAGGTGGAACGGAGGGATTAAATGAAAATTATTACTTTGTCAGTGTCAAGCAAGTCGATCCATGACGATCTTGTATAAATAATTCCGTGTTGGGAGCGAGCCCTAACACAGATAGAAAATATCTGGTAGTAATTATCCCAATTTGTTTTTTTATAGTTTTCTGGTGATGCCACAACATGAAACTCCTCAACTCACCTCAACATAGCGCCTTTGCACACAAATGCCACAGGGCGGCGCTAAAGCAATGCTTTTGCAGCCTAGGGCTTTAATCTTGGGGGGACACAGTTTTTCAGCAAATAAGGGGGGGGGGGGGGGGGGGGGAAACTGTGCATTTAAATCTCTAATTTGTAGTGCGATGTAATCATGATACCGCTAACCTCTCATGTAAATTGCCCCCTCAGTAATAAACGTGGTGTTAAATGGAGAATACTCATTTTTGCACAATACAAAACTAAATATAGTACAACCATATATCTTAACAGTGAAAACACAACATCACGAATGAAAATAAAAACTATGATAGTCCTGCACATACCACTCATCTCCTTTCACTGTTGGTGAAAACAAGCTCAGAAAATGCCACATTATTATGTGGTTGGAACGTGGATACACTCGGTTACATAATGATGGCGAATATGAACTCTAACCCTTTAATACTCTTGTCTGTTCGCCAACGAACAGCCGATTCAAACTACAAGAACCACGCAAGTGCGTTTATTCGGACATTTAAGGCACAAAAACAACACTTGAGAGTATCATAAACAGAAGCTGTCAGGTCCCTGAAGGCAGCAGCGGGTAATTGACAGCTGCCCTCACGCAGGACTTTCAGCTTCCTCGAACGCAACATGCCAATCGAACGCTCGATTTTTAACGTGTCAACCTTTAGCATGGTCGTAAGTCACAAACAATAAGAAGAAAATAGCTTTTTCTTACCGTTTGTCGCCGGAGAATCTCCGTTGACGGGTTCCGAGATGTCAGTCGGTTCCCTGTGTCGTTCTTTCTCAGGCCACGGATTTACTGGCCAATCAGCTGAGGCGCGTGAGCTGTTGTCGTCACTTCCGGACTCCCCACACCGTGCACCTGTAAATAAAACCCAGCGCACTAAACAAATCTTTTTTTTTTTTCCAAGCAAAAAAATGACACGCGTTGGTTGTATGTTTTTTAATTGTTCTCTTTTTTTCTTAGAAATTAGATTCGACCAGAAAAAAAAGTCAGCCTACGATCGGTCAGCTCCATGTTTTCAATTATGCAAGCCAACGTTGCGGTTTTTGTTTTAAACAGATTTTCCATTTGAGTTATATTATAGTAGGCTTAGATGTGAATTTTATTTCATACTCTCACTTATATTTTCAACAATTATAAGTGTACTGGAAGTGTACATTTTCTGTTTTGATTGGAGAAAAAAAACCAATCCAATACTATATGGAGGAAAGAAAAAAAAACATTTCTTGCATACTGCAAATTGCAGTCGCAGAAGTCACATTAGGTTTGCAACACTCAACCAATCACGGGGTAATCTAACCCACAATCTTCAAAAATATTTTGACAGACGCACCTGTTTTTTGTATGCAGAAAAGATAAACAGCATGAATGAGGAAGGTGTGGAAACCGATACTGGCCTCCTCCAGCTGGAGCGCTGCGTGCTTACACGAAACTACTTCAATGCGACGTGACAGGTGGAGCGCACACAAACAAATACCAATGTGCTGCAATTTTCCATTGCAACAGAGAAAATTGTCAAAATATTAGGCCCGCACAATCAAACGCAGTGGTAGAGTAGACAATAATCTGATATGTGGGGTACTTTAATTTGAATCCAAATAATTAATAAAGAATTTCCCAACCACTTATACTCACTATAGGGCCACTGTAATCAAATTGAAATATGATTATGATGCGTTTGGTAAGTAGCAGTCCCTGGAAAGGAAGGTGACAAATTATTTCCGCAAAAAAGCTTTATTTATTTTGTTTGCATTAGGTATATAAGTATTTTTTTCAAAGTAAAAATTATAATTCCTTAATAAACCCAACATTGAAATTCCTTGACAGCAGGAACATACAAGTAAACATTCAAGTAAACATTCAAGTAGTCTTTGCAGAGGTTCATATGGAGATGATTGTGTTTTCCTTTTACTGTGTATTTATTGATGTGCATTTTCAAGTATACATGTGGCTTATTATGGTCCAAGAGGATTATCAAAAAGATGCATGTTATGGTGAGTATTTACAGTTCAAGTAACAGCAACATAGAGCAGTAACACTGACACCTAAATGAAAGAAAGATTGTGCATGCTTTCGCTGAGGTTGCATGACACTTGAGCAGCGTGTGATGATATGGCTTCAGTGCAACTTTGACGTGACATGGATGGCTCCACCAGAGTTATGAATCCCTGTTATGCAGCATGGCGACTCGCCTCAGAGAGTCGCTTTGGTCTGAGCAAAGTCCATTTCTGCAGCTCACCTCCTCCCACTGCAGAGAGCCGTGACTGCACGACTGAGGAAAAAAACCCCAGAATGGGTCAGGTTATGAGTTGCCTGTATACCATGTCAAAATGTTTTCCCTCACCATGTTGACGATTTCCTCCGAATCCTCACTTGAGTCCAGATGAATGTTGAATACCGTGGTTTCCACCCAGGCATTATCTGTGTTTCTGACGTCGTCCACGTATCCTTGAAACACCTGAAATGGTGACAAAGGAGAAGGAAGAAGAGTAAAATAATAAGACGCTAGTCGACCAGTCAAAACCGACTTACCAGTATTCCCTCTAATATTTTTTCATGTAATTTTTCATACAAGCTGTTGCCCATGGTTCTCAACAGAGCCGACGGCAGACGTTCCGCAGATTCAAGTGGTCCCTGCGGATACATCAATTGCGGTGCGTCACCTCAATGTCACGTGACCTACTCTGAGGTTAAAAAGCACAGCATAGCTCTATTCACCCCTGGTAGAACCATCTTTTTCTGCTTGTCTTCAACTGCTAGAAACTCCAAAACTGAGCGGCCGCTGTCCCGCAAGCTAGAAAAAACAATATGAATCCCTCTGATTATTATTTGCGGGAAATCAAGAATACAGTCTCGTTATTTTGCTTGAAATGGACCCACCGTGTAATCACGAGGTCTACGTGCAGATTTGGACCCAGATGACTGAGTGAACCCTGACCTCTGATACCCGTCCTCCCTCCAGGGTTTCTAGCGTCAATACGTGATATCAAGTTGTTGCCATCGATCGGCACTTATTCATCCATTCATTTATCCCAACATCATACCTGAAATTTTCCAAGACTTCAGCGTCTGATCTGTTAAGAAATTAACATATTGTAGTTAAAGATCTTGCTGGCCAAGTCAACTCTTGTAGAACCTTTAAAAATAGTGATGCTAGTTTAAGACATACTACAAATAAAGAACTAAAAATCCTAAAACCTACACTATATTGACTGCACGGGCAATTTCAAGTGACATGTAGACTGTAAAGTTAAAAAACAATCACTGTGCCTCTTGTGTAACACAATATTACGCGTCACACAAATGTGAAAAATAAGCATAACATTAAATGTCAACAAAAGTGACAATGTAGCATCTAGCTAAAAATATCACAAAGGATGAATTTGGGATCTGTAAATTCTAATTTGATTTCAGAAGTTCTACTATTCATAATGGGTAACAACATGAAACATACCCATCCGTGTTGTCCTCTGAGCTAAAATATGAAGGCGCGTATGAGCTGAAGCTGACCTAAAAAACAGAGTGAGTGAGTAAAATTGGAAGCAGTGCAGTGTGGAGCATCTGGTGGAAATGTAAAACGTTGACTACCTCCCACGGCACCTTCTCCTCGGGTACGGGGAAGCGGGTGACTTCGCTATTTGGGTAGTGGAACTGTCGGGCTTTGACATGGAAGCCGTCTGTCTCGTCGACGCAATCCAAGGTCTCGGAAGATTCCTTTACAGTTGAAGGGACCGCTGAAGGAAAACAGAAGGAGAATGAATGGACATCAATGATATGGAATGGATTGAGAAGGTAAGAAATCTGGTAGCGGACGGAGTGGTTGCTCCTCTTTCCCAGCGAGACCCTGGGACTTCAGACTCTCCATGATCCACTGCAGGCCTTTAACTGAGTGGACAACCTGCAGGTAGTATTCAGTGTATCATCCTCGAGACGGACATACTGTGTCTTGCGTGTTTAATTGTGCAAAGATCGGGTCGCGACCTGCTCCTCCAGTCGGGCCAGACGCTTAATCAAGATGGCAGAGCTTATCTCCTCTTCCCGCTCTAGCCGATCTGTTATAGCGTTGACCCTGGAGAACAATAGCGAAAACATGAGGACACATACGTATATATATATTTTTTAAAACAGCTCTCCATTTTAAACGTTATTCATGAGCCTTGACCACAACAGCTTGTCAATTTTTATTTCTAGTAATGTGAATGTTTTTTTTGGCCTTGAATTGGTTAGCAACCAGTATGGTATATTATTTAAAAAAAATAGAGACAGCCAAGTAACACGTGCATAACTGTAGAGTCTAGATGAATTGATTTTGGTATTGCCGAGGTTCGTACTTTTGCACCGTCTCCACGATGCATCGTTCCATCGTCTGACTCTGCTGTTGCTGGGTGGACAGCAGGTATCTGTCCTTCATCAGGGCCTCCCATGACAGAAGCTCCTCCTCTTCAATGTGAGGAAGCTCAGTCCCTGGATGAGAAAAGATTTTGGTAAATTCTGAATCATAGCGTGGTATAGTTAGCATGCAGGCTACATCCTGGCTACACATGACAGGATTGTAATCAGCAATAATTAACTTTAACTAACCTATTTGAGGTGGAATTAAAAACGACGCAATAACGTGTGGAATCCTACTCACTGAATTTTCGTGATTTAAGTGGCGGCCTGCAAAGAACCACATTCCTGATGAAGATGGAAAGGTGACTGAGGATGATGAAGGGAGGAGGGGCAGCGGGGCGGCTGTGGTACTCCTTAATGAGCTCGTATCTTTGGAACTTCCATATACGGTCTGTGTTGTCTTGCACTTCCTGGAATGTGAAGCTGCAGCAGCCAGCAAGAGTTGGTGTTAATTTCACCAACACGGGCGAGCCAACTAAGAGGAGGGAAGACTGACTTGAAGATGGCGATCAGTAGGTTGAGCAGAAGTATGTTGGCGAAGAGGAGGTAGACGCACAGCATGATGATGGTGAGCCACTCGGGGAAGGCCGGGGTTTGGTTCTCATTCAGCACGGGACATTTGGGTTTCAAGGGGTCGCTGCCGTTCATGGTGCAGGAGTCCAAGTTAAATTCGGAATCTGAAATGGGGAAATCTCTTGGTTCACTGATGCCGGCAAAATGCATTTAATTTAATTTTGCTCACAATCCACGTTGGTGGGGACGCTGCCGAATATGATGAGGTAGGGCTCGTATACGGCGCCCCGGAGAATCCACTGCAGTCGATTGTCATTGTGGATAAGGATGCCCTGTTTGGCTACCCCGTACGCCACCACCCAGATACTCAGCAGGAACATGAAAAAGAACATGTCCATCATCTAAAAAATAAATATGATCATGAATATTATATTATTGCTATTTTTGAATACGCCCTATCAGGATCCTCTTACCATCCTCCTGACAATAATGATCTTAGGGCCAAGCGTCCGACTGATGCTGAAGATGGCCATGAGACGCAAGCAGAAGACAACAAAGTCGATGCAGAGGACGATCTTGCCTGCGTAGAACAGCTTGGTCGTCAGCCTTGAGGAAGACAACGGAGGATGAAATTCCGTAATGACCTGGGAGCTTGTCTGGAAGGATGCTGTAGCTCACCTAAAGACAAGGCCGATGATGAAGAGGATAATGGACAGAACATCCAAAATATTCCAAAGCTCTCGAAAGTACATCCTGGCTTTTTTGTGGAACCCAAAGCCATCTGGGTCATAAATAAACTGCGGTCAAAAAGACAAAATAAAAAAATAAAAAAATTATGAATGTTAAAGTGTTACTCAGAACATGTCCAGTTAATAACATGCGTGTGGATTTTTACCTGCCGGACTTCCTCGCTCACCACAGAGAAGAGCCACACATACAGCAGAATCTCCGCCGGCGAGGGCGTGGTCTGAAAGTCCATCATCAGCACAATGGCAAAAAGGAAGAGGAAGGCAAAGTAGGACACGATATTCCAGTAGAACTTGACCTGCGGCGAGCTGTAGAGGCAAGTCAGCCTGGACCAGCAGTTCAGAGACTTCACGGTTGTGAGATCACTATTGGGGTTAACATAATGGGGGCATTGTCATTATGCATTTTAATAGTATCTAGTTATGGATTTTATACATCAATGTCTACTCACGGACTCTTAGCTTTAGTTTGGCGCACACTTCCTGTGACGCTCGCCACCGTCTTGATATCCTCACATTTCTTATTTTGCTTCTGGATTAGCTCATCGGGTCTAGTAAGAATATGAAAACATTATTGAACGTAATGGATTTGGTCCATAACGAAATCCATAATCGATAACTATCCGAACGGCCGTCCGATAATGTCGCCGCGGCGAGCGTAATTCCTGACGCTGCTATGCTGTACAATCACCTGTAAGTCAGGAAGCCAGTGTAGATAAGCGGAAAGAAAATCATGCAGATTGTCACTCTCCACACTGGATTGTCCACTGAAAGTTCTCCACACCAGATCTCAGTCAGGAGGGCCTAATGGAGAACGGAAATGGATGCACAATTTGGTTTAGTCTCTAATTTTTATCATTAGGATTACAGTTGTTGCATCTTCTCCTGCAGGCTAATAATTGCTAGCTAACTTTGCTTGTTAGTTAACGCGCAGATCTTAAACTACATCAGTGAAATGAATTCAGTAAATAAAACAAAACTTTTCCTAAAGTCATTTTTCTGTTAATGTATTTGTAATTTTACACAAATATTGCTTTCAAGTACTTTATACTTGGCTCTACCTGGACACCTGACAGCGCCACAAAGCTTTTACAGTTAGCCTCCAGCGCTAGCCTCAGGCACGTGGTCTTCCCCCAAAATGGTGACACACGAACCAGGAGCCTCTTGGCCCGCTCCTCACTCGCGCTGTAACACTTGGTGAACACACCTACAGACACAAACCATTTAATAATCTCTAGACATTGTTGTTCTCAGTGCGTGATGTCATACCGATGGCGTGCATCTCAAAGTGATCAGCTAGCTCTTGCATATTGGCGGCCTCGTCTGCATCGCTTCCCTCCTCGGCCATTTTCCCCAGGATCTTGCAGGCGGCCAGAGCGGCGGACACACAGTCTGTACACTGTCCCAATCAGAATACACCGAATTAACACACTACTGTAGGGATCACTCTTATTTTCCAACTTTCAACTCGCTTACCTGTTCCCAGGTGATTTCAGACAGCTCTTTATTTTTCTGGACGACAGCCCAAAGAAAAAGGTCTCTGGCTGGGTCTCTCTGGGCCTCAGCAAGGTCCACTCTGAGCGGAGCTTGGGAACCCGACAGGCTTCTCGACAGCTAGAAAGACAGTGGAAGAGATTAAGCAATGTTTTTTGCTGGACTGGAAACTGTGACTGCTTGGCACTGAGACAGAAGCGGCAAATTTGGGAACCTGGCTGTTGGCTGTTTGACAAAATTGCAGGTGCATATAAGAACGAAACTGAAACTATTGTATCAATCCAGTTTTGTCAGTATCGATCTGATATTGATGCTAACTCGGTATCTATAATGTCATATCTCACCGATGTCGCGTCTTCCATGTTAAAGTGGTACATGGTTGCGGGTGGCGGGTAGATGGGTTGGGTAAAATTCCCCAGTAGGTGGCGCACTTCATCCGACACATGATTCAAGGCGATGCCCTCAGTCTGCGAAGAGTGCACGCGGTTCCTGACGGCGAACACTTTCCTCCTCCGGTAGCAGGAGGCGTGGACGCGCTTTGCCAATTTACGCAGGAAGAAACAGTTGGGCAGCTGCTTATAAAGTTCGCACAGAGTGTCTTCGCTCTGTAGGAACTCCCTCAAACTCACGCCGTTCTCCAGCAAGAGGCTCACAAACCGAGGCTTGTTGCCCACCAGGGCTGAGAACATGGCCCAGTGAAGATCACTGGACTGCAGGATGGGAACAAAACGTGAAAAATGATACCCAAACTGCCAATCGGGCTCAACTTCAGCTAAGTCAACAAATGAGTTTGAAATAAATGTCCTGCGTGGCCTCTTTGCTAGCGCTGACTCACCTTCCATTGACTCTCGTCGGTGAAGATCTCAGTGGTGGCTATGTCCACTCTGTTCCATACTATAGCCAGTTCCAGCTGCCTCCGCCACCCGTCCACTACTTGTGATGCGCTAACCCTTGAAGCTGAGAAGTGCACCAATTACCAATGAATAAAAACTGATTTATTTTCTATTTGATACCGAGAACTGTTTATATTATATAACATGTATTATTCATGATTAAAAATGCTAGCAAACTTCACCGACACTGTTATTCAACCGGTCCTATTTTGGTAGCCCCATTAACGGTCTAATTGGTGCAACACAGTAGATGCGCTCTCCTTGGAGGTTTTCTCAAAGAGGTTTCTGGTGCCAGTAAATTGCTCAGAAGTACACTGTGGCAGAAGATCCTCTCTAGCTAAGTCAGCAGGAAATCTGCCAGGAAATCGTTTGCCAGGAAATTGTTTGAGTGATATCAATGGAGATCAGAGATGGAAACCATCTGGAAAGGGATATGGAATCCTCTAAAAGCATTCAAAGTACAAGCTCACCTTTAAAGAGTGCTTGGAGGATGGCCACATCCACGTCTCCGTGACTGTCTCCACCTCCTCTGAACACCGTCAGCAGGTGAGACATCCTGATGATGTCCTGAATCTGGAAAGGCAAGCGGATGCATAAACGCAAGACGACGAGAAGGCGATTGTGTTCTTATACCTTCTTAGTCCACTCGATGATTCTGAGGTCAGTGAAGTTGTCGTACTCCAGGCTGAGGAATTTCTTGAGCAGACGGTGAATGAGGCTGATGGTGACCTGGTTGACGGGTAGCCCCGCCGCATGGGCGATCACGTCGGCCATTCTCCCGGAACCCTCCAACACCACGCACGGCGTGTCGTTGAGCATGGCCGTGTAGATGGTCTGAGAGGAAACAGATCACTCAGGAGTCAAGAAGTGATGAGGATGAAGACACAAGAGAGAACTCACATTGAGAGTGCCTGCTCCTCCATCCAAAACCACTAAGACCACAGGGATGTTCACTCCAACAGCTAGAAATATGAGACAAGGAAAAGAAAAAAAAACGGGTGTGTCTCATGGTGTGTTACAGCATTATTTCTTTCACCTTTGTTTCCAAGAGTCTTTTCAGAGATGAACTTCTCCAGACGACTCCTCAGATTGATCTCGACGCCGTAGCGGCCGTACGTGCCGTCGTCCACCAACAGGAAGTGAGTGTGGTTGTTGTCAAGGCAAGGCAGTCTACCCTTGACGTCCATCGGGTAATGAGCCGGGAAACATCCCTGAAGACAACACGGGTGATCCCATTTCGTAGATAATGACTGGAAATCACAAAATTGTGTTCAGTGTACCTGGGAATTCACCAAGACTTCTTTATTATGAATGACTCCCCATGTTGCCAGGCCAATGGTCACAATCTGGCCTTGCATGGAGCTACTAAGGGAGTAATCCCTCACAGCCTGCCCCACATGCTTCATGACACCAGTGTTGGTTCCACCTGTGATGATCCACGCGCCTGAGCAAAAGCATTGGCGTAACTCTTAGCGACGTTACAAAGTTCGCAACATTCGTGCGGCATCACTATCAACGGGCTGTGATGACATTTCTCCTTCTTACACTGCAGTCACAATGTCCTGAGTCATATTCTGTTTTTATCTTCATATGATCAAGGTCAGATTGTAATCTGAAGATACCCGATTCCATGCGGAGGAGGAGAAAAATCGGTACTGGCGTCACTTGAACCGTGTGGTGTAAATCAAGCCTTAGTGTTTATTCCTACAGTTGCGTTCCAGTACCTGTTGTCTGGGCCACTTTGATGAGACCTCTTTGGAAGATGTTCTTCAGCCGGGTCTTCAGGTAGAAGTTCTTGGCTCCCCCGGTGACCGAGATGAGTAGGTTGGGTGGAGATATTTTCCACTGCTCAGTCATTAGCTGGTATAGCACCTCAGGACTGGTCTCTGTGGACACTCGAGCATACTAAGAATGAAGAAAGACCAACACAGTTTTAAGAACATACATGGCATTGTTGAGGCCTGCAAAACGCTTTTTTTTTTTTTTAACCTTGGTCGTCGTCTGTCTCAAACCACCAAAGCTGATGTCCCCGAAAGCATCTGTAGGTACTTCACGGACGTGCACGTGCGGGTCCCAGGTGCCATCGCCCGTGTCTTCTGTCCGAATGGCGTCGGCCACATGCTCGCTTTTGGAGTAGCCGCACATGCACACGTCCTCTCTTTGTTGAGCCGAAGAACAAAGACTAAAAAGACATATAAATGACCTGACGTGTGAGTTTTTTGAGATACGAGTCGCCACCACTGGACAAGATCATTTGTAAAGAAAACATAAGTCCCCCTACCTGGCACCCTTTTCAAAGAAGAAGCAACACTCCTTCTTGCAGATGTTCTGTTGAATCCAGGTGACATGCTGGAAAGTAGGCGTCAAAGAAATCACTTTGGAAATTGCGCCGATATTCAAAGTCAGATTTTGAATGAGCTTAGAGCCTCCTGTGTCCTCCATGGTGATGGAGGCAAGCTTGGCTCGGAGTGAGATTGCGAGACTGAAACACTTCCTCGAGTCCAGCCTGTTTGTGCTGTCTCATCGCTCTCATACTGTGATGTCAGCTAGAGCCGAGACGGTTGCCAAACCTTCCATTTACTGGAAGTCGGATACCAGGGTAGGATCAATACATTACATCACTCGGGGCGGATTAATTACAAGAAAAAAAATAAATAAGAAGCATCACTTGGAAACCATAACGCAATTTTGTACAGATAAAAATAACTCGTTAAATGTTTTTATTATATTTGATTTCAGTTTCGCAACCTCTACTCATCGTTGCTGTTTCAATACTTATGCGGCTATTGGCATTACAATTTGAGGTCTTTGAACCCCAAAAATTGAGCGTGGCCACCTTAAAAAGACAAGTGAGTTTGGTACCAAAGTGGCCAGACACTCACCTTTTTGAAACGCTCAACCACTCTGTTGATTCGACATCTCTTCCTCTTTTGTTGACGTTCCATCATATTAAAACTTTTTTTATTAGCTTTTGTGTAAGTTGAGTTAGGGAAGAGCCGCTTCATTAGGCACACCTGGACAATAATAAAATAAAGACACACAACACAAGAGCTGTATTGCAACTTTCGTGACCTTTTTTGCCTTACCTTTCCCCCCCCCGAATAATCACAGTAGCCAACATGAAGTCACCTTACTCAGCTTGGAAAACTACAACACTCACCCAGTTTCTGCAAACAGGAGCAATGTTTCATTTTCATCTCCAGGTATCTCAGCATCTGTTGCCAAGCAACGCCCGCTGAGTATACAAGCAGAGATTTAGTTGAAACTTGAACAAAATGAATTATAATAAACTGTTAAAATTACCTTGTGCTATTCCATTGTGCTAACTATGCTACTGGTTAGCAGGAATGAAAGTGACATTATTTATCATGTATGTTTATCATGTATGTTCACAAGATTTACTTACTTACTAATTTATTTGAATGCACCACCTACGTCCAAAACAAACAAAACATGGAGCCATTTCAAACTTTCTTACATCACGATATTTATTCAATATACAGCTCCGTATCTCTACATTTCAGACTTACTCTCCATTTTGTACACTTTGTATTTACACGATTGAAAATAAGTCTCTCCACGTATATTGTCTCAACAGTACAGTGTTTGTCACACTTGCATCTTTTTCATCCAAGCCTTCTCTCCTCTCCTCACGTGACGGATGTCGAGATGGTCGCACAGCACTTTGGAGGAGAGCGTTTGCCGCCGTTTGGATTCACCAAATCGAGCATGAGGAGGAGATGAGGGGATTCCATGTTGCATAGAATTCTATTCAGACGACGAGAACAGAAAATTTGGTGCTGCCAAGTGTTCAATAGAGTCTTTTGTTTTCTTGTTAAAATAAACTCCTGAGACACTCTGGGACTTAACCTTTTGGCATTTCAAAAAAAGACAAAAAAACAACAACCCATTAGTTTTAAACGGTTGAGAACACAAACAGCACTGTGTGGCGGATGCGACATTACAGAAAAATACATCTTTAGAAGAGACTAAAAACCCTGCACTAAGCGTATACACATCGACATATACATATATCATATACTATATAATCATCTTTTATATTTTTCCAGTAAAGGTGGATGGATTAAAGTGCATCACAATGATTGAAAACTTAAGTTTGTCAGACATGCAGAGCTGAAAATAAACTTTGAAATCATTTGGACCAGACAAGAGAAACCTCCAAAGTTATACACGTGGACCAGCATAAAAGGGTGTTTAAATTTTCCCTTAAAAAAAATAAAATAAATAAATTGTCATTGTTTTCCCGAGGGTCAAATTTGTTTGTGAACCTTCAAAGCCGTACAACAACAACAAAAAAAACCTACCTGATGTTCAGTTTGTGTGTGTGTGTTGGGGGGGAGGTCTAAAAAAGAATTAGAAAACTTGGAATCGTTTGCAAACAAATAATTGTCTCTGTAGTGCCTGCTGACCCATCAAGTAAACAATTAAACTTGACAGGCTGGGTTAAGATCCAGAACCTTTCAATAATTATGCCATCCAAAACACAAAAGGCAAAAGGTAAGCAGTTATCTTGTCATTTTTGGTTGTATGACAAGCTACAAATCAAAAAGTGCCTTGGAACATATGGAGCCGCACTTTCAAGGTTCCACTGATGACTTGGGCGTGGGTGGTCAGTATGAAACGCACGTTAGGTGATGGCGGGTGATCACTTCACCTGCAAGACCACATGCATATTTTACGACAACGGACAAAGAGAAACAATCACCAACCCTCCAGCCGGTCCCTATGTCATCTCGGGTCATATACAGCCAACGAGTATGTACAATCACCATGTAACCTCGCTTCAAAGACACCATGACGACAATACCCTCCCATCCCCAAAAAAGTGCAGTTATGTACAGTAGTTACCATCACCTATGAATTTAAAACGAAACAAAAAATCAAAACCGTGTTCAACTTAAGACAGGCAAGCAAATAAGTTGTTTAAGGACAGGATGCGCGTTGGCACGTGTGGTGACGAAAGGATGGTGGGGTGACACTGGGGTACGACGAGCATGCGGCTCAGGAGGGGATTTGACGTAACTTAAGGCGAGCGGACAGTGTGAGGAGTCCAAACAATTGCACTTACAAAAGAAAACATAAAAAAAAGTAAGACATCTTAAAAGAGCAGTTGAATGGATCCAATTGTTTGGAATGACCCCAAATGGATGACAGCCATTTTGTATATGAAGAAATAGGATGGGCTAATTCAAGCGACCAATGTCCCAACCTAATGGGCTCTTGGTGAAAACACGTGATGAGGTAGACTAACATGTTCCACGACAACTGCATTAACTCAATAGAACGCTATGACAGCCACTCGCCACTAGAGGTCAGACAAAGGCCAGCATGACGAGCTAATGCTCCGGGAACCAATCATTTGATTATCCTGTCTACAATGCTTTACACAGAGTACATGTATATTTCTCTCTCTATATATTTGTATATTATTACATTTGGTAATAATGACTGCAGTAGTGATTTCCTCAAGTCCCAGGTCGGCACTCCTTAATGAGTTCCAGTTTGGTTTGACAGCACACCAACACAGATTGAACTCTGTATACCATTTAACATTAAAAATAACCGACATGTGTTAACTTGAACATCCGACCTTCTTTCTTTGGATTGCCACTTAAAAAAATAACTGAAATCTCCTCAAACCACCATATATATATACACATCTATATTCCTGATTAAAAAAAACAGCAATTATCGGGCAAGATTTAGCAAGTGAGCGCGATTGCACGTGTACCCGGGAATGACGGGAGGGATGAGGAGGACAAAGAGCAAAGACGCCTTTCCGCGGGGGAGTATTGCTGAGTGAATGTCGACTCAAACTAAAGATGAAATGTCAAGGAACCACTGCATGAAGCCGAGAATCTTGCCGTTTCCCTTTTAGGAGCCTGAGGAATTACCTCTTTTCCACAGTTGAAGATTTACAGACACACACATACATCCACATGCAGCGGATATAAAAAGTCGACACACACCTGTTCAAATCCTAGATTTTTATGATTAAAATAATGAGACCCAGCTAAATCATTTTGGAACATTTCACACCATTAATGGTTTCCTTCTGAGGGCCATTATAACTGTCAAAACTTAGATTTTATACAGCATAGGCTGCGCAACAAACTGATGAATTACTAGTTTTTAAATCAAACCATTTGAATATTTAAAAAAATGAATGGTAATAAAAAATGCTCGCAATATCTCTATTTTTAAAAGTGAAGACAATTTGTAATTTGAGGATTGACACATGAAGTCGATGTACAATTTGTCTTCGCGGGCCACCTAAAATGATGTGGCGGGCCGTATCTGGCCCCCGGGTTTTGAGTTTGACACTTGTGATTTATGTGGTCTATACAACTCAATTAAATATAAAAATTTTTTAACCCTGTCTCAGCAAGAATAATTTCAATTGAGTTGTAAGCGTTAGAGGTCACTCGAAATGATTTATCGTGGTTTCAACATGATCTTGCATTTAAACAGGGGTGTGTAGACATTTGGTATATCCACTGTACATGTCAAACCTGTGATATGATCTGCATGTTGAAGCTGGGGGATCGGGACTGCTTGGTGAGGGGAGTCCCAGGGGACACGAGAGGGTCGTCCGGCCTGATCGTTTGACCCTCCTGCAGGCTGACTGTGGAATGGCGGTGGGCGCCGCCGGCGGGACGCCCGCTGTCCTCGGCCGAGTCTCCGCCACCGCCCTCCCGTTCCTGTCTGCCGCCGTTTAAGCTGAAGGCCATGCAGTCAAAAGACTTGCTGGAGGAGGTGCTGCCAGTCCGTACCAGAGGCGGTCCGGAGGGGAAGCTCAGGTGCTTCTTGATGGGACTCAGCTGGATGGCGTCGAGTCGGATGCTGGCCGGGGGCGACTGCTTCCTCTGGTGCTGCCGCTTGACCTCCGCCGCCGACGCGTCGGCATGCTTCGCTGCCTCGGGCTTGTCTCGCTCCTTGTCCCGGGACAATCGGGCCGTGATGGCTTTCTTGATGCTGCTGCCGCCGCTGCTCTGGCTGCCGGGCCTCGGACCACCGCCCGCTCTGGTGCCGCAGGGCTGGCTGCTGTTGGATGCCCCGGAAGAGAAACCCTCGTCTGGGTCGTTGGCGTTGAAGGAATCCTCGCCGCCGCTCATGCCGTCTGCTTCTAGTTTGATCACATTTGAGTTGTTAAAGCGTTGCTTAACATCAGAACAAAATACAACATTACATGGTTTAAAGTGGAGCTCAGGAGCTGCATTAGCTGTGCAACAAACAGAACATACTGACCTTGAGCCAAGAGTTACACAGTGGTGTGCTTAAGTCTTAGGCCACAGTCAGAGTTGTTGTTTTTAGCTATGATGACCACACAGGCATGTCGGCTAAAGTGCACTTCTTATGCACTTAAATTATGTATCCACTTTTCATGTTTTCTTTCTGTCGTGAATAACAAGGCTATTAATGAGTCTTCAACTTTTAACTGCTGTGAAACGGACCAATAAAAATTTTGAAGGGGGCAAAGACTTTTGCACAGGACTGTATTATTACATTAACAATTGTGTGGTCATTGATGATAATTTCATATCAGGCTCAGCATTCATGTTAACAACTCAGTATCCCCATTTTGTGGTTAGAGGGGATGAAGACAGTTGATTAAAAAAAAAAAAAAAAAAGCATGGTCAAGAGAGACAGCCGTTGGTCTCCATCATGCACTCTTAGGACAAGCAAGCTAAACAGACGGGGCGGAAAAAAGGCCGTATTCACATGCAAAGAACATGAGGGCAGGGGAAGATGCATGCTCTCCATTTCTTCCTCCTGCGGCACCGCTTGGTCACATGGCCGGCCGAATCCAGCCTGCTAATCTGCGGAGAGTGCCAAAGCCACTCCAAACGCTTCACGAGATTGATGGCGCGGCGCTTTGTGCTGACAAGTAGCCGAGGCAACTGGGCGAGTGCACGAGGCTCACGCATATACAGGGATGCTTGAAATAGTATGTCAAGGATGGCTATGAATATTGATCAAAAGGAAAGATGGATGCCTTGATCAATCAATCAATCTGACATTAGCGGCATCGATTCTGAAAGACATTTTATGCGTCCAATTTCATGTTCCGGCACAGGGATCAAAAGATCCATAAAATTAGGATTAGATAGGTTCGGTGTAGAAAGTCATCCTACTGTAAGATGAAGCTCCCAAGGTGAGACTCGTGACATAAATCGTAAATATTCAGAGCACACAACGCATTACAATCTCGATACGGAAGATTGTTCAGCGAACACCTCTGACAAAACTAATCATTATTCATTATGTCTGCATGTGTGTGTGCAGAATATTTGATACGGCGCTTGTACTCATTACATTGTGCGAGTGGCCATAATGTTGTGGCTGGAGGGCACTGGCACTTCATTCCATCATAAATTAGTGACACCTAACAGGAGAGTACGTAGAAATAAAAACGATTTCTTTCACAGTGCCAAATTGTGTCGCACGGAGGGAATTATCACAAAAGCACCTTAATTGATTTGCTCTCAAGACTATTAAATGCCTCAAACCTCGGCACATTTGGTGCAGCGTACAGATTCCGGCACAGTTACTAGCAAACACGAGTACAATTGAGTTAGCACAGACAAGATCCTTCTTCCCAGTCCTCTCCAATGGAAGAGCTGCAGAAAGAACTTTCAAGGAAAGAATCATGCAAAGACATCTGAGCAGTACCTTCTGTCATAGGTTCAACATCCAAAGAGCACAGAGAGAAATGGAGACAAGACAAAATGGGCGAGATGGTGGACCCTAGCGATTATTTGTAAAGCACCGCTTGACATTTTGGTTAATACCGACAAAGTCATTGACTTGACCTTGTCACATATGACGTTAGGAACTCTGGAAAGTTTGCTAAAGCATGGACATGCACGACAAGAGGGCTCGTTCCCACTCACTGAGCTGAGGGAGGGACGTGACGTGGCAGAGGACTGCGCTGGCAATCACCAACGCCAAACAGAACGGCGAGTCGCCCGTGTGAAAGCGTGGGGCCAAGTGTGAGCGAAAAAGCGGTGCACTGAGCCGCAGCGTGGAAACAAGACGTCAGGTGCTCTGCCGGTCATCTAAAATAGAGCCACTTATATGGATGAGAAAGACTGTCTCCATGACTCAGTGAGTGACAAGGGGCAAAGTAAGAATGTACGCGAGGGAGGGAAGGAGGGAGAGCGAGAGGTTTCGACAGGGCCATGCAACAAGGCCACTTCCTTCCAAGCCAATTGGCAACTCTTCCACTTGTCGGGCAAAGAGCAGCAGGATGTTAGCTAAGGGTGGGTGTGTGGACAAGTTAAAACCACGTTTCCACCAAGCGCTAAGCTTCAGTTAAGCTGTTTCCCCTCCACAAATTTCAAAATGAAATGAATATTTTGGGGGTGCTGACTTTTTTTTTTTTTTTTTAAACATTCAGCCAGTTAATAGGTTTATCAGGATTTGTTTCTGCCATTTCACCATATCAGCATTGCTTATTTTTTTTTTTTTAAAAAACAATCACTGCCGGAGGGTTTCCAAAAACATAGCACGTAAACCACTGCTGGACTTTTGAATCTTTTTTTTTTTTTTTTTTAAAAACATGTATTGAAGTTAACCAAAATGTACTCGCTTGGTAAAAACGGGGCTGAAGGTTACCCGAGGGGAATGCAGAGGCAGTAAAGCGGAACCCCGCAAAGCTGTAGGGGAGGAGAGAGGGGGGGTTGCTGCCCAGGGTGTCCGCCCCCTTTGCCCTACCCTCGAGAGTGATGGGGGGAATGACGCTGCTGCTGTGATGGTGGCCGTGAGGGCCCCCTCCTCTCTGCTCATTGGCCGATGGGTGTCGGGCGGGATTAGGTCGCGCGACGGCGACGCTAGGCTCTGCGTCGCTCGAGAAGTCAAAACAATCTGGGAGTCAACAACACAGACGGGGAAACGTGCTTCTTTAATGGCAGCGCGTCTTGGGCCACCTTTTGTCTCATCAATTTACTGGAATTTCCAACAATAAAAACCACAATCCTAAAAGCGACTGGCCTTCTATGAAGATTAAGGCGGAGGAATTTGCAAGCACCATTTTGTCATGACTTTCTTGCAGAAGAAGCAGTGAGACAAACTACATGATGACAACTACACAAAGTGACAGGAGACACCATTTTGCACCAATGGTGTGACAGGATTCTTTTCTCACTGCTCAGAAGATCAAAACAAAACATGAATCAATCATTTTCTCACCTAAAAGCTGCTTCTTGTGGCCTTTCACACATTGAGAAACATCATGTAAATATTTGCATGACTTTCATACAGTGATAAAAAGATGAGGGGGGGGGGGGGGGGGTTATATAAATGATAGCGTGCTGTCTCTTCCCGCAACCTTACCCTCTCTCTTCCAGCGGTGGCGTCGGATGGAGGCGGTGGTGATGGCCGAGATGGAGATGCGCCTTACGGTGGGTGTGACTTCCACCTGCAGAACTTTGCGGCCCTGAGGTTCGTTTGGGGCGCTGTCTGGCAGCGAGTTCTTCATGGCGTTGCCCAGCTGGGGGTTGACGACACAGAGGGAACATCAACGTGGCTCCCAAATGAAGAAGGCTGAAGGGTTCCACACGACTGTTTAAAACTGTCACTTACCAGAAGAGGCTGGGAGTAAAGCTCCAGCTGGGATCTGTACAAAATGTCCTCCAAAGCTTCCCGACCCATCTCCCACTCTCCGTTGTATCTACGTACGCAAACATAACAACATCAAATATTAGCAAAGATAACATGAACCCAGTTCCTTGGTTTTTCTAAGCGTGACAGAGTGAGAGTCACCACCATCTTCTCTTGACAGTATGTGGCACTAAAATTATTGGGGAGCATATTAACCTAAATCCCGGTGTCGTCTTCAGCCGTTTTGAGCCAAGGATGCCTGTGAAAGCACGGCATGCAAATGAAGCGCCCAGGATTAGTCAAAAAATAAATAACAAAATAAAGGGGGACTTATTTCAGCTCTCTTAATGCTCATGTAGTCTTTGTCCGACCAATCTCCTGATTGCTGCTGCGCCTCTTCAGGAGAAAAATTAAGCCGACAGTAGATTGGTCACACTTGTCTTTAGCGCGTCACCCAAAGCGGCGGTGATTTGAGTCGCTGCGAGATCAGGGGAGCCCCGCTCGCTAAGGACGAAATATCATTGGGGAGGCCGTAATCAGCTTTGCGTCGGTCGGTTGGTCACTCTCATGAGGGTTGAAATCACCTGCTCCCCTGGCTCGCTGCCGATGTAATCAGCCTGCACTGAGAGGAGTGTCTGTCCTTGGCACCGTGAGAGTTTGCAACATTGGAATGCAGTCTGTCTGCACTGGTTAAGTACAATCACAAAACAACAAATGGATTATATACAGAATTTAAAAAGCTATTTAAAAAGCTCCTCCCAGTATAATCCACCTCTGCTGGCACGTCAATAAAAACTGACCATTATTCTCAAAGGGGGAATTGTGGCTTGAGTTCTTGGAATCGATTGCGCAAGTGTACCGAATGAAGTGGCCGCCGGGCGGCGACGCCGATCGGCTGAGACACTTACATGGCATGATAAACAGCAGTCAGCATTTGCACCATGAACTCCGGGTCCAAGAGCACACGGTTGGGAGGCTCCCTCCAGAGTTTCTGCTGTTGCCGCGGGAAACCGCACACACACAACCTGAGGATGACACACACACACACACGAGGCTTAACTCGAGGGCTGAGCATTGTTCCGGCGCCGTGCAATCTCCACAGTCAAGCCTTGCAGTCTGTCTGTCTAAAGTGCGCTCGCTCCAGGCGTTGTTTGCCTGCCTGCTCGCCACTCTTTTAGTCATTCGGAAATACTAGTGCAGTGGCGCCATTACTGGCCAAATCCTCGCGGCGTTACCGGCTCATCTTGTGAATCACATATCGATTCTGACTGCAAAACACGGCTGGAAAAATGAAAAAGCGCAATTGCGTTGAAAATGTGTTTCCCATCGGTGCGGTCGCCAAATGTCAAAGAAATGAAGAGTCATACAGATTGAAGTCAAAGTCGCAGATGTATGCTGTGTGGGTGCGTGCAATCCTCACCGGGAGCTCATTCTGCAGACTGACTGATAGGAGGACAGGGGCATGTAGACCACGGCGGAGTTGTAGCACAGCATGAGGAAACACAGCACCTCAAATCTGCAAACGAGCGTCACAAACACATGGCAATAATAATTCCAGCACAACCGAGGCAGGTTTTTATATTCTGCCACCTTAACCATTAGCGAAGCGTTTTACACTCGAAAATAATCTGCGTTTTTCCACCTGCACGTCCGCATCGAGCTCCTCAAGACCTCCAAAGTAAGCGCCGTAATCGACCGGGCGCAGCGGAGGTAAACGACCGGCCGTGTATCATCGCAGCGAAGCGTCAACCCTTGTGGGGTTTTCCAGTTTCTTGTCATAACCAATATTTCAGTCCGACACACGGAGTGCTCAAAGGAAACCCTGGTCTTGATGAAGTCTGCCGATTCTCTCGTACCTGTTTTGAGCCGTGAAGGTCTCTCTCTGAGGGTGGAGGCCGCTATACACCACTCGGATCAGGTCGTGTTGACACAGAGCCCCCTCTGTCAAGGCCATGGAACCCAAGCTTGAAGGCTACACAAAACACAAATACACTCTGAATGGAAAGAATTTGAACAATTACTCCACTCACTACTTATGATAATGAATGAAGTGGAAGCACACAGAGGCAATGAAGCTCAAATGTTTGGAGAACAGTGCGAGCGCAGCCCAGCGGGGGACAAGAAAAGGAAGAGGGAATCTTCGCCAAAGCTGACCTGCTTCTGTAAATACGCGCTCAGTAATTCTCACCTCATGATAAATCGACGGTTTGGATAACGAGGGGATGGTGAAGGAAAGGAGCTTGCTGTTGCCGTCTTTGTCCACAATCTCCTGGTGAGCAGAAAAAACGACAGAGAAGCCATGTCGTGAAAGCGATGGAGCATTTCTCCTGGTCCCCGAGAATGAGCAGCAATGTTTACACTGTAACTTCCCAAGACACGTCAATCACAATAATTACAGTTGGCTCGCACATATGTTTGCTCTTCGTCCTTCCCTTGTAAACCAGCTAAAGAGGAAGACGAGCGCTTCCTCACACGAGTTCTCAACAAAGCGGCTCGCCGTCTTTCTGCTCTCTCGGCATGTGAAGACCGATAAGAACATCATTACGATTGCATCGTCAAATCTGCGCTTTTCAAAGCGTGAAGAGGAAACCAGGAGAGGTGAAATCTCTTGTCTTGAGAATGCAACAAGCAAGCTAAGCTAATCAAATGGTAAGCGACAAGGCAAAATGGATTCATTTTACTTTCCACAGTAAAACAGGTGATGAGATTCTGGAGCGAGCAGAAAAATCATTCAAATCAATTCCCTAATGAGGGGCTGAGAAATGTCAGTCGTTTTATTAAAACCACCGCCGATTCCTCAGAGGGATTCATGATCTATATTTTAATGGACTGTGATGGCAAACAGGTTCAAATGCATCATTCATTCCTCGTGACACACTTAGTCCGGCCGCCTCGATATGCGCTCGTGTGTGGCACTGCTAAGCAGCAAGCTGTTTATCACAGCCCAAGAATGAAGAGCGTGCGAGGCGTGCTGCTCGTGTGTAGAATGAGAAGAATAAATTATGCATGAATATACTTTCAGCGGCATCGGCTGAAATGGTGTGCCATCTATTGACATGTCTCTCGCTCTTCGCACATATTCAAGATGAGCTTTTAAAGCCACGTCCCATTAGCTGTTGGTTTTTTCCTGTTGCTTTTCTTTCAGGTCGTGCAAACAGTGCACTTACTGATTTGCTATTATGCCATTTGGAATTATCCACATTAAATCACTATCTATTCGCCTTCTATCCATTTGAATTGAGAAAAAAAAATAAAAATGTTGAGATATATTCCACATACAGCGTCAGCCCTAAAAGCGTAACGTGTGGATTCCTCATCAATAATGCGAGACAAGGCCTCGTGTATCACCTGACCCAAATGCTCCCAAACGCTTGTACCGCGAAATTTTTATTTATATTCTAGCAAAAGCAATATTGCGAGATGCTTTACTGTATCCTGGTTATTCTATATCCTGCTATATTTAAAAAGACCTCTTCTTTCTGCACGTTTCAGTTGCTACTTTGCATGCCTCTAAGCCGCAGTGCACTAGCGGCTTATTATCTATTTACATTTTTAATCTATTGGGTACAAATGTATCTTTGTTAAAGCCAGCAATTCAAATGAAAGTGACAGGCACGATAATAAAATGTTCTTCCAATATATGGACACCTGTGGAAAGCAGGCTTGCTAATCCACTGCTAGAGCAACACGACACCCACCAGGTTGTAGATGCCGAGGAGGAGGGCCTCAATGCAGCCATTGCTCTGCCGATCTCTGCTGGCCGTGACTCGAAGATACACCCACACCAGCTCGGGCAGAAACTGCATGGTGAAACGCCGCAGGCGGTTCTCAGAGCTGCGGTAGAGCTCGAACAGCTGGTGGCACACGGGCTCCAATAACTGGATGGATCAAAAGGGGACATGCGTAAGAACATACCAACGTGTGCCTGTGGCTAATGCGTTGAACTGACGAGGTTCAACGCACACTAGTTGCCCCCGCCCTCCCCCCATCACCCGTCTGCACATCGTAGCTTTCTAACATGAATGCCAAACCTCTTCACATAACCGAAAGAGGCTTGGGGGCAAAGTCAAGTCAATAATGGGAGACGCAGGGAAGTAAGGCGGTAAATCAACATCGTGAGTCAGGCAGGATGGTCTGGAAAAAGGCAGCCAGCGCGCCCCTGTTTGGACCTTTTAGTGCTGATTAACTCGACGAGAGTCTAAAGACCGCTCTTGTGTACACGCGCAAAACTTTGGCCCAACAGGTTATTGACACCGATCCATTTCTTTCATGCACACCTTCTTCCAAATGGGATTGCACAGGCAAAGAATTGAGATTGGTAATTAATTTAAGTCTGCGGTTGGTTGATATCAAATTTGACCGTGAAGGAGAAGCGAGGAAAAAGGCTGCCAAGATAATGAGATTTTCCCACTGAATCACTCGTGTCAAATTAGAGTTCCATATCACTGAGCGTTGCTAGCCTCCAGGATTGTCTTCACGTCACAAAACAAATTGTAGAAGGTGACCTTTTGGAACTTTTATTTTCCCTCTGATTCAGCCTGAATGTGGGTGTGTTTTATCTTGTATGTCACCTCATTTCCAGGATCTTGGATGACCCTGTACAGCGCTGGTACTAAGGATTTCTTCAAATGCAGGCTGCCGGCATAACTTGAGAGCTGGGTTTCTGGTAAGGACTGGGTAAAAGTAGGAAAAAAAAACAAAAAATGGTTAGTTCGACAGAGTGACGACACTTTTGCAATTTTTCAAAGTATTGGCTGGCTCCATGACACAAGAACGAAGCAGCATTTCATCATTTTCATGCATATGAAGTAACATTAAATAAAAGCTGTAGTGGTCCCTGAAATCAAATTGCTTAAATAATTCAAATTCTTTTCCACTTGTGAGACGGGGCCAAATAACGTCAGTGGAAAAAGTGCCTCTCATTAACGGCAATGTGAAAAATCTGTCAGAGACACCTGAAAAGAAAAAAAAAAAAATCTGACAGGTTCTCATAATTGCCCAAGGTGAGGAAAACGGATCTCCTCGAGAAAAGGACTTCTTGACATCGAATTAGAAGAAGCAGCTTGAACCTCGGGGTGCTTCCTTTTTTGTGTTGTCAAGGGTTGTGCTCTTCAGTGCTCGCACAATGCCTTCCATTGAGCATTTCTTCACATTTTCCGACACAAACACTAGCTGCCTAACCCTTTCTTACGCACACTTAAGTTTTAAACTGGATGTAAATTACAGTGTGTGTTCAATTAATTTTTCAAAAAATCCAAAGACCTCCTCCTTAATTAATAGGGGTCACAAATGACACTGCATTACCTTGAATTCGGAGAGCCATTCTTCCACAACTCCGCGCTCTGAACCCAGCATCTTCCTCAGCTGCCTGGTGGGGAAAAAAAAGCAACCCTCAGTTGACCTTGTTAATGACACCTACGTTTGTATGTAAATTCAATTCTATTCAAGCGTGGCATATTACTAAACTTCTTTGTGCCCTCAAATGACACCACAAAATAATAATAAGAGAGGAGCTAGTGACTCACTGCATGGCACTGGCCACACGGTTACATAATGCGCTAGCTACTATGCTGACCTCACCTGTCACCATGCATCAACGAATAACAACCCTCCATTTGCGCCATCCCCTGATGATAAAATTTACGTGGGCAGCTTTCGGCTTGGCAACTTCCATTTTTGTGACATATGCAAATCAAACATGCACGCACAACTGGGATCATTAAGATGCATCAAATAAAACCATATGGACTCTGTTTTGCTTATGCAAGCATCTATTGCATCAATTTTGTTATTTATATACTAGTGTTACGTACTTTGTCTTTATTTTCTTACCTCGGTGAGGGACAACTCAGATCTCCACAGGGAGAGTCGAATGGTTTTCGACTAAGTCGCGCATCTTTGAGCGTCACCTGAGACGAGAGGAGACATAATCGACAATTAACACAAATAGTGGTATCCCGGTGTTTGAAAATTGAAACGACATACACAAAGCTGGCGAGGACAGCAGAAGGAAAAGTCGTCGAATGACTGAAAATAAAGTACTTTATTAATAAATTTGAAGTTTTTCTCTAGGACCATTGTTGTTCACTTATTGGGCGTCTGACAAAATAAAAGAAGAGACAGCACGAGCTGTCAAAGAATTTTAATTCAAAGGTCTGAGGGAACAGACTGTGACAGTCATTATTTGAAACACTAAATAAGACATTTTGGGAGGTGCCTCGAATTGTGGACGGGTTCATTAGAGTGCAATTTAACTGTTTTAGTTCCTCACAAAGTGGCTCGAGTATATCCAAATCATCTGTGTGAATAAATTATTCAAAAAGTTCTCACTGCGCCGAGGACATTTGGCTTTCTGTTGCGCTCACAACATTTTTCACCCACCCTGGGAAGCCATTTTCCCCAACACAGTATTTAACTCGCCAATGAGCTGTCACAAATTTCGACACAATACGTCGTCACATAACTGGGTCGCACAAACGACAATAAGCAAACTAACTTCCCTACATGTGCCATTCCTTCAATATACAAGATTAGCTCATTGTGTTTGCAAAGGACTAGCAAAGCAGCGACCCATCCTGTTTACAGCACCGCCAACCCATATTACAATAGAATGATAAATAGTTCCCTTCGTTGGAACAAAGCCAAATAATGGACTTCAAATACACAATGTATTCATCCATTATTGAATTTGTAGTCTGGCTAGGGCAAGGCTTTCCATTTAGAACAACTGTCTTGACTATTTATGCAATTAGGAATCCACAATAGTGCCAGTCTTATCTCAGCGTTGTAAACACAATAAATGACTCACTAAAAACTTTGCGAGCAGGTCTAAGTGGCCAATTAAGTTCAGTCCATTAAGATTTATCCATACAATTTAAGTGACCTATTTCCAGCATGTTCTTGATGGCAACTATTTGGCCGACGACACTCAATTAGTGTCTGCTAAATAAAAGTCAAACTGAATTGCACGGAAATATGTTACAAGCCCAAATGAGCGGTGCCAAGTTTCAACAGTCCGACATGACCCTAACCCAAGGTCATTTTAGCTCAACCAACCATGAATTATTGAGCAGGTTCTGTGCTAGTTTGTGCCACTTCTTTCCTTCAAGTCAATATCCAACCAAATGGGTTCATCACATCCTGCAACTCAACACTAACCTAGGAATCTCTCATCCTTTCTGGGCGCATGTTTATTTCCAGGAGGTCTCCGAGGAACACCTACACCCGAACAGCTCATCCAAACATTTTCCATAGGTAAGAGGATTACCTCCTCATACGTGACCCTGGAGAAACTGACGGGTGTAATCCCTGCCCTCTATTAATACGAGAACTAGCCGCTCGGCGGCAGCGGCGGAATGGGATGTCTCCTCAGGGACAGAAAAAGCTTAATTAATAACAAATTCAGCAGTGTGGAATGCTTCATCTTTATTTTGAAAGTGACCCATTCACCTGCAAAAGAAAACGGACAAGTCCAAAACGACGTGCCATTGAGGTTTGTGTCACAGAGGTCATTGTCAGACAGTCAATATGTTACTGATTCTCCTCCGGGACACAAAAATGGACATACTCGGGCGGGCTAAATACATCCTGAGCATGTTTAGCAAGAGTGAATGGCGCTTAAGAAAAAAGAAACCAAAAAAAACAAACTGTGACGTTTGATACAGACAGAGGGAAGAATTGTCTACGCTCAGCATCATCCTTCTCTCGGCGCTCATGGGCCAGGCGAGGGGAACTGAGGCGTACGCACATCCAGAGCTAAAATTAGCAACTGCAGCTGCAGGGCCAGACGTGCTGGGATGGCTCCATGTTGCAACACACACGCTACACACACACACACACACACACACACATAGACAGTTGCATCAATTAGACAGGACGAGCCACAACATGTGGAGAGAGCGCAGATGAGCACCGGAAACATACGGCCTCGTCCTCAGACTTGGAATGCAAACACGTACGTACGCACAGTGGAAAACCATCTTGGAATATATTACCTCCGAGTGAGAGGAGGTCAGCGTCTGCTAAGCGAGTTTCAACAAAAGGTTGACCTTGAGCATGCCGACCACAGGGCAGACCAAACGCTTTAAACCACAGAAGGAAGAGCTGAGAGAGAGAGAGGGGGAGAGAGAGAGAGAGAGAGGAGGGCTGCATGAATACTCCGAGATCACGACTTCGGCATTAAAACGCTGATGATGAGATTTACATTTTGGCTCCATAAAGTGCACTGCGGCTAGCTAGCGTAACAATGACAAAATGCCCAAAGCGGCTAACTGTGGCCAAGCTAATAAGCATTAGTGAGACCACTCCCGATGTTATTATCCTTTTAATACTCTGTCGCCTTCCAGAGCACGTTTGTTAACAGGCGGCGTGCTCACCAGAGTACACGCCTACGCTTCCCTTCCACGTATTCCAAATCCCATCTCAACATCAAATAGCTGGCGCTAATTCAAAGGCGCCATGGATCACCCGGGCTTTTGGCCAGCGCTCAACTTTGGACCGACAGGGAGTCGTGACCGAGCGCGGAGTGAAGAGGATGATGCCTGGTTGATGTTATCTAACACTGACCACCCGCGCCTCAAATGACCAATTGTGGGTGCGTTTTGCGTCTTCGTTGGCTTTACGATGATACTTATTCGCAAAGAAAGAGCAACTTTAACATGGCTGATCAGAGACAGAAATTGTGAGAATGGTGAATAGAACATTTTCGACGACAGCGGTTGACACGTTTCGAGTAGCGCCATATTTTGACAGATGAGCATAAAAATAAGTCAAACTAAATTAAATACACAACACGCCATAACATTTAATACAGCTGTTGTAACGAATGGGAGCCCATTGCCAGTTTGTCCTCAACAAGCTGCTCGCCATCTTGGGGTTATTTATTTGTTTTAAGCTTCTCACCATTGTCTTTTAATGCTCAATCTCCCCATGCACCAAAGCGGTTTTGATGTCTTCATTTGCAAGTCACAACATATTAGGTGCGTGCAAAGACTGCTGGCAATAAATCCGTACTTTAAGTGGGACTGTTGATCTTGTCTCTCAAAAACATTTTTTTTCTGGGAAGGCGTAGGCTCATCGGTCTCATTATGTGACATGCTGCCTTTTCTAAGAAGCTTGTGTTGTTTTCTAACTTAATTTTGCAAAACTACATTAAAAAAAGAAAAATTCTTATAAGCCCTTAATCATAATTACTTTTGAAAAATTTTAACATCTTTGTGCTGGTGATGGTCTAAGCCTGGAACTGAAATGTTCCTTTTTTGTTAAGTTTTGAAATCCCAACATGGATTTTCAAGCATCAAAATCCAGCTGTTTTTATCCATCCATGAACAGTTTGCTCTTGGCCTCAGGTATGTGCTTTCCGAACACTCCCCGTTGATGTATTTCCAAATATCGATCAATTATGCACTTTGTTGTTCAAGCCAGACTATTTTATGGTTCAGTGCTGGGCCTCCCCGACAGAAAGATAATCAAAGAATGGCTCGCTGTTGTGCAGATTGCAGTGGCAGCCAGCACCCAGATAGACAAGGATACATGGCAAAGCAGTGACTCACATCCAGCCGAATGTCAAGCCTGTGCACGAAAGCCGCCTAAAATTCCACTATGGCACCAAGACCACATTTTAGAAGCAGAGGGAAGAAAAAGAGACTTATGCAAATTGTGACACATTCAAAGGAAAATGTACTTTGCAGGTATGAAGTCTTGGCTCTTATCTGAAAGCTCTCAGGAAGCGCAAAAAAAAAAAATATATATATATATCCCACTTGATTTTCCTCCAGCGGGGGGAACGTCAGTGGGCTTGAAGCCTGTGTGATCCTCTGAGTCCATGGGGGCGAGCAAGCGCAGTGGAAAACAGTTCCCGCAGCTAATCCATGTCTGGCTAATTACAGCTTTGATCCTTTGGGTGAACGCGTCGCCTAAAAGGGAGGGCGCCGACGCGCGCTGGAGCTGCACGAACATTGTTTCTGTTAAATGGCTTCAATCACACCTGTGTGACAGACACACAGTTGTACTCCGTTCGGTCTCAACTATCCTGGCATTCATTTTCAATAAATGTTCTTCCGGTGCAGGTGTATCAATCGATCCCAGCTAAATTTGGGTATAAAACACATTCTGAGGTAGAGGTTTCTTTATTATTATATTTGCAAATTTATTTTATTCCTTAGGTTTGTTTTATGCATTGGCCAATTAATCAAATGCGGGAGTTTTATTCTACTAGGTATCAAAATTGACATCTCTATTTGGTGGATTTTCACCTATTGCGTGTGGATCTGGAACGACATCCGTAAAAGTTGGATAAATGAAGACTCGGCTGCAGCAATTTTGCAGGATGTCTTTTGTAAAAGAGGCTTTTACTTTTTACTGCAATCTCAACAAGAACCACTAAGTTGCACTGATCTTGTTTTATGCGGCGTGTACGTTTAATGTGAAGAGCTTTCGTCGGGCTTCTCGCGCTATCAACAAAGGGAAGATTTATTTTTGAAACCTCGCCATAAACAGCCTCACAATTCATTTCCAAAAGCCTGCTAAGCACAGGTGCCATTCGACACTGAACGGGAAAGGATGCAGGGAGAGATTAAACGGGTAATTGGGAGTTTCTGCTCTAAAATAGCCTGCTGTCCTAGTGATAGTCCCAAAACACACAGCCACAGAGACAAGAGAAAGGAAGGAGTAAGGGAGGAGGGGATGATGATGATAATTGAGGATAAGCAGCAGATGGCATGGCATCAGTTCTGCATTTTTGCCAGCGATGCTATGATTTGAGGAACGCGCCTGTGCAAAGATGAGTGGAATTATTAAAATCCATTATTATGCAACCGGTCAAATACTAATCATTCATGATCCTGTTTTAAAACAACCACACAGGTGAAATGTGGTGAATGCAAACCAGAACGTCTTTAACAAGTGACCATCCACAGCAGAGTAGCTTTGGATCAGCTTCACTACGGATTAATACAACAATTACTTCTCCAAGGGAACTCATCATAATGCCTCATTTATTTATCTAAAGGTTTACAACCCAATCACACAAAAATAAATAGCAAAGATTAAAGCAAATGAAAAGTCAGCTCATTCGTAGCCTACATGGATGGCACTGGCATTTACAAGGGGGAATAATTGGGACATTGAAAATTAAAAAGAAAAAGCAAGTATTGTTAAAAAATTAAAACAAGGCAGCAGTCTTCATCTTAATGCAAGCACGCATTTGTCCTCAATTGACGATCATCCCGTTTTTTTTGAGTGAAATTACACTTTTTCCTCATATCATTACAATTAATACATTATAGTTTTTCCTTGCTGGATCACAATGTTTTTGAAGTTATTACTTTAAAAATCACAATTTTCTGTTGAAATTCCTACTTTTTAAAAACACTGGCTCTCTCGTAAGACTCTTCACATTTACGAACATGGCAGTCACAACCATAACATTGGGTACACTTGCATGCTTTAATATGCAGGCTGTGTTAACAGTAGAACATACAACACTGATTAAAAACGTTTTTACCAGATTATCTTTGGGTTTTATTACGTTTATAAAGGCTGCTTGACATCGAGCAGGTGTACCTAATCTAGTGTCCCCTATCTAGTGCCACGGTGGCACAAAAAAAGCACGTTTACGTTACGTACGCGGAACAACACCGCCTGGAGTTACTGTCGTTATATTACATTAAAGCGCTTTTTATTTTCTTCTTGTGTCCATCCGTACTTTCAAGTCAGTTGAGCGCCACGAAATCTCGTGATCCCCGCCGCAGCTAGCAAACCTTAGCTCGGCTCTTTAGCTTCACCCGTACGAACGTCCTCCGTCCTCGGTCAGGACCAGGCCGGAGACCGACTGCCACACATCGTCAGTTCTGTCCCAACGCTCCAACCGGCTTTTAACACTTACACGCCACGTACTAAAATCGCCTCAGGTACCCTTCTAACGCATACAACCATGATGGTAACGCTTCAAGTCAGCGCCGAATATCCTATTTTCCCTTCCTATGCAGCGAGTCATGGGACACCCACCTGTAGTGACGTTCGTTGCGGTGACTGTGAAGGGGAAACGGTTGTGGTGTTTGACGAGGGCGGTCACCTGGGTCGAGCTTGACGACTCGCGCTGTGACCAACAGCAGCGCCTCACGTCCCGTGTGCGAGTGCGTGTGTGTGTTTGAGTGCACTGGGACAATGCTTCAAACAGCGCGCGACGCGATTGGTCGAGCTGAGCGGAAGTACTGCGAGCTTGCTCAGCAAAAGGGGCGGAGGGTGATGCGTTCACAACCGTCGGACTACAGTGATCCCTCGTTTCTTGCTGATAATTGGTTCGAAGATCCCCCGCGATAGGTGGAAATCCGCGATGTGGAGTCAATATTTGTACGATACCTTTTGTAATTTTTTTTTCAACACTTTATTTTATTTTATTTTCAAACACCTTATTGTATTTAAAACACTTTTTAAACTTGAATCTTGAAAACACTTTTTAAACATTTTAAAGTTAAACTGACTTTTAGAAACATTCTTTTCATTCATTCAAACATTCATTCTACATTAATATTTTTTGTATTTTTCAAGTTTCAAGCTCAACACCCTTATTTTCAGTTTCAAATTTTATTTTTTATTTTGTTTTTTTCAAGTGCAAAACTTTTTACACCAAAGAGAGGCCTGTTCCAATGGGAATGTTTTTAGACACAATTATCCATCATAAAATTCAGCCCAAATCTTGTACAATATACGGTAAAATACAAATACAAATTAAAAAAATGTTTCACGAAATCATCGAGAAATGCTTCGAGGATTAGTGTAAGGCCGTTGGGTGTGACGTCATCAGTGTAGCCTGATCGGTGGACGTGGACTTCCGTACATTCTGGTATCTGTTTCGACTTTCAACAGTTTCAGTATGACTGTAGTACATTGAAAGGAAACATTAAAAAGAAAAAAGAAGAGAGACATGCCAAATGCAACCATTAAACTGAATTGGTAAGTTTCCAAACGGTTTTGCTCGGTTTTACTTTCTCTCTCTCTTCTCTCTCTCCGCCCCCTCTTTCATCTCTTTCTGCATTTTTCAACATTCTGCGCAGTGTGAAAGTCAGCTACAATAAAATAGTGAGATAACTTATTGCCAAGTATGTGGAGCAGTAGCGCGTCGTAAACTCACCGAGGAGTACGTTTTGTCTTTTTCGTTTTCGTCACTAGTGTCTGGAAATTCCGCTCGTTATGACGGACACTGACTCTACAACTTTCAAAGTAAGTGTTTCTTTCGACGTTTCATATTCCTAGTTTAGAAAACCCAAATTTATGTTTTATTTGTCAGTTCCCAGGATCACTGTATGCTTATCGTCCAAATCCTCGCAACAATCCACTTCCTGCATCGATGGCTGTTTGTGAAACAGAAGTGCTTCTTGCTATTCATCAAATCGCAGAGTCTCTCGGCAACAATGAACGCGTGAAGGTTTTCTACTTGTGTGAGACTTTGGACACAGATAACTCAGCAGCCCGGATGAAGGAGACGCTAAAGTCCAAAGTCACGAGTTCTGCCACAGGACGACTGTTTTTGGTGGAGCTCATGCTGCATTTAAGAAGATACGACATCCTTAGGCAGGTTTTTGGATACAGCAAGGACGAGGTGGAGAGAACTTTTAGATCCAGAGAGGTTCTGCCCAGATTCAGGTAAATGATCTCTTCACAGTTTTAAGCAATTCTTATAAAAAATGTCCACTTAATATCATCGCATTTGTCAAATATGTTCACGTCGTCCTGCCCCTTCTCGCAGAGTACTGATGACTCATTTAAGCGACGACATGGAGAGCAAGGATGTGAACAGTTTGAAATTCCTGCTTGGTAACATACTACCACGTGAGAAAATGGTAACTCCCACGGTGAATTCCTGCTTTGGCTGGGACATTTATTGTTGCCACATCAAACACTCACTTTTCATTCTGAACATTTCTAACTCTCGCAGAACTTCCTGGACCTGATTATAGAACTAGAGCACCAAGATAAGATTTCTCCTGAAAGAGTGGACTTTCTGGAGGAATGTTTAAAACAAGTTGGCAGGGTTGACCTGGCCAAAAAACTGGCGGTGTACAAGATGTCAGGTGAGTGGTGCAGTCAATTCCTCAAAGTTCTTAAACCAATAATGCTTGTCACATTTTGCATTTATTAAGTATATTTCCAATTTAAGTGTCATACCGTATACACTGATGGAATGCACAGATTGGAGTGATCATTTTAGTAACCGTCCCCCTCTCACTGTGTCATTGATCTTCTTTACATCTGATTTCAGGAAACTTACCAGTTCCTGAAGAAGTGGTGCACCATCCCTGTCAGGTAAGAGTCATACGAATACAATTTATAGACAAAAGTATCGGGACACCTGGAAAACTATTCCCACCAAATTTGGAAGTCTTTTCAAGGTGACAAATTAATATTCAGAAAAATTGTGATATGTTCATCAATTGATCAGGAGGTGTGTCCCGAGGCTTTTGTCCTCTTTCTAGTGCGGTGTTTTAACTAATGGTGAATTTCAAACATGTCTCTGCTTGCTTTTGTGAACCAGAGTTCAGTAGATCGGTATACATTTACCAGTAATACCAGAGGAGTGTGCCTCATCATAGACTGCGTCGGTAACGATGGAGGTGAGACAACAAGCACCCACAATCAGACTTTCCATGTACTGTACATTTCGGAAAACTATGTGTTGTGTACAATTTGGAGCTCGGCACTGCAGTATAATTCAATGTAGCTGCAATACCCCAGTCCACCACTAGTTGTGCTATTTCCCTTTCTTCTCTCATTCCCCTTAAGTGGAATTCATTCCATGACCATGCTCGTAAAATAATCAAATAGTAAATCAATTTGTTCTCTAAATTGTCCATAGATGAGTGATTTGTAACTTTTGGCCTTCCTCAGAGATGCTGAAGCACAGGTTTCAGTCGCTCCACTTCAACGTGACCCTGCACAAATGGCTCGGCCTGGTCGAGACCGTTTCAGCACTTAAGGGGGTTTTCCGAGGAAGTGAGGACTACAGAGGAGACAGCTTTGTTTGCTGCATCATCAGCCGCGGTACTGGAACTCACCTCCTGGCCACGGACACGCAATTCGAAGGGCTCCGTTTCAAAGACGTCCGCCGTCTTTTCACCGGGAATGTGTGTGCAGCACTGGTCGGCAAGCCAAAACTGTTCTTCATCCAGAGCTACAATGTAGCGGCCGTTGAAACCTATGCTGGAGAGAACCACAATTTCCAACCTTATACCAGCGAGAACCACGATGATGAAAACTTGGAGACGGATGCTGGTGGTGGAGCGATGGCTTTAGATAGTATGCCGGCAACTGCCGATGTGCTCTGGAGTCACTCCTGGACTTCAGAACAACAACTACAAGGTCAACATCGCTCAGTTTACCTCCGGGCTTTGACTGACTCCTTAGGCAGGAACCAAGAAAGGTATGGAGACATCCCTGATAGTAGCCATTTATTTTCTGTTCTGTTTATTTTATAGTGCTGAATCAAATGTTTTATGTGTTCTTGTGACAGGCGCAGACATGTGCTTGATCTCCACAAGGATGTGAATAAAGCCATCTTTGAGCATAACAAGAGGCATCCTGATCAGGAATACCACATAGACCTGAAAACCACTTTGAGAAAAGAGCTATATTTGTAGACTTATGTGACAATTACTGCATCATTTCATCATCACCAGGAATGTCTTAGGACTACAATCCGATTTTATTGTATATGTAAGAACGGGGCACACACACTTCTTGTCACACTGCAGAAAGTTTTTTCAAAATTCATTCCACTACAATGGTTAAATGGTGACACCTGCTGGTAACATCGAAAGCCGGTTCTGTTTTATTTTGTTTAATGTCCTGTGTATCTTTTCTATGTTTCACAGCTTGCACTTGAATTAACAATGTTTTATATCACAGACACTTTGATACCTAGATGAGCCTACATCACAGTTATTACAATGACTTTTATTTATTCAGTATGCCACTTTTCTTGCCACATACTCAGTGCAGCTAAAATCATTTGAAGGGTTTCCTTCTTGGCGTTTTCCATTGTATAGGATTTTATATACCAGAACATGCCACGAGACGGCGCCAAATCCTCGCCAAGTAGGAATATATATTCGTCTCGATGAAGTATATTGAAGTGATACATTAAAAAGGTATTAAGATTTGTTTGTTTTTGGGTCATACTTTGTGGTATCTATTTATTGTTGCTTTAAACTATCATGACAGGTATTTCTGAACAATTTTAGCAGAGGGGTTTGCTCTGGAGAATTTATATACAGAAGCAATCAAACTGGGAATTGTACTTTAATTTATTACACAATATTAAACAGCCTTTTTCCATCTTGTATTCCACAAACACTCCATATGTTAATAAAAGAAAAAATATTAAAACTAACAAAACCGAAACAAAAATCAATCATCAAGCAGAATATTACTACTGTTGTGTGTGCTGTCAGTGTGTCTATCACGGTGGTTTCCCACAATATGAATATAAAACTGGTTTTTGTGTGCTGAGTTGAACCAATCCTGTACGATTATTGAAAGTCAGGCGGCAGATTAAGCAGGCGAAAGTTGACACTGGGGAGAATCAAAGTGTGACTTCTTGTGTGTTTTTCTAAATTTCCCTTTTGGGTGAATCTTTGGCCACACACTGAGCAGACAAAAGGTTTCTCCCCAGTGTGTGTTCTTATATGCCTTATTAAAGTTGTCTTCTGATTAAATGTTTTACCACAAACTGAGCAGGCAAAGGGTCTCTCCCCAGTGTGAGATCTTGTGTGTCTCATCAAACCAGTCTTCCATGTGAATATTTTCCCACAAAGTGAACATGCGAAATGTTTTTCTCCCGTGTGTGTTGTCATGTGCCTTCCCAGTTGCTCCTTATGAGCGAATCGTTCGTCGCAAACGGAGCAGACAAAGGGTTTCTCACCAGTGTGTGTTCTTATGTGTCTTATCATACCTGTCTTCCATGTGAACGTTTTCCCGCAAATTGAGCAGGCAAATGGTTTCTCTCCACTGTGTGTTCTCATGTGTCTTTTCAGCATTGACTTGTTGGGAAAGGTTTTGTCACACTGGGAACATGTCACATATTTGTTATCAGAGGGACATATCGTATCACCATTGGTGTGTTCATCAGTGTCAGAGGAGTGTGAGGTTATGGCCTCACTATCTGATAGTGGAGCTAAGAGGAGGTTGTCTGCTTGTGACCCTTCTCCACATTGGTCTCCATCACCTTCATTATCATCTTCACGCTTCACTGGCAACTTAGTGGTATTGGAATCCTCCGACTCTTGAATCGTCTCTCCCTCCTGACAGATCCCGCATTCCTCCTCTTCTTCTTTAATGGGACGGCACTCTTCTTTAATGTGAGGTGGCTCCAACTCCTCCTCCAGCACTCCGGAGCTCCATTCCTGCAGCTGAGGATGAGGATCTCCTTTGACATTTGCAGGACATCATACAGACAAACACACAATGTTGGGAAAAGTCAATCCTTGCTCGGACAAGTCATGTTATGATGGAAGTAGTAGCATGCGGACCGTAACCTATGGTCGAAAAGTGGAAAGTAAGATGAGTTAAAGATGGACAAAGTTCAGAAAATGACAAATGAAAGAAGAGTTTGAGTGTCATTCACTCACTAATACTCCGTAGTCTCTATTTCTTTCATAGAATAATCATAATGCATTTAGGCCTCATAAAACTGAACTGTATGAAGTGTTACACATCAATTAGGAATGATGCTAACAATAGATTAGTGAAAGTGAAATAAGAACAAACCTATTCCGTGTGCTACAACTTGAGGCTTCTTGAAAAGAGCATCCGGTAGTTGATTTGCTTCACAAAGTTCCTCCTCGTAATCTTCTTTCACACCTTTTGCACACATTTTAAGTGCCGATATTTCTTACGTGAAGCTGCAAATGTGTACCGATAACAAGTTCAATTTGCTCTTGTTTACTTCCGGGAGACAAACGGGAAATAATTTTATAATTCAGCGGATTACTGCCACCTGGAGGTGAGGAGGAGTGTTAAAAATCATAACCTGTAAATAGAATATAACATTTCTAATATTTTCATAATTTAATTATAGCACATTCAAATAATTTATTTAATAGATAAACTAACTAATAGAACAAATGAAAAAGTAAAATGTTTTATTTTAGAAGTCCTCTTAAAACACAATTTATTCCATGGCATTTGACTTAGAACGAGACTCGGCACTGTTGTCTCGACATTTCGTTGCTGATCGACTTCAAATGTTTTAGTAAAAAAAAAGGGGGGACGAACAGAATTAGATGATCGAACAACACCCAAGACTATCACTGTTTGAAGAGTTGCACATTATTTTATTCAGGACAACATACACTTTTCCATTGTACCACAAAGACCCAAAGATCAACATTTAGAGATCATTTACAGCTACTCTTCTTAACAGCACAAATTTCTCATTAATTGTGCCTTTGAAAAATATTTTATCACACACACAGAGTATGAATGTGTTCAACTAATGCTGTATAGTCAATTTAAGTGCAGGCAAAAGGTGTCGCTTTGGAGAACCTGCGTGTGTACTTGCATGAGTTACTAAATGTGCCTTCTGAGTGAACCTCTGACCACAAACTGAGCAGGCAAAAGGTCTCTCCCCAGTGTGTGTTCTTGTGTGTCTGATTAAACTCGACTTCCTCGAGAATGTTTTATCACAAACCGAGCAGGCAAAAGGTCTCTCACCGGTGTGTGCTCTTGTGTGCCTTCTAAAATCGACCTTCCACGTGAATATTTTGCCGCAAACAGAACAAGCAAAAGGTTTCTCTCCAGTGTGTGTTATAGTGTGTCTTCCTAATTGTTCTTTATAAGTAAATCTTTCATCACAAACTGAGCAGGCAAAAGGTTTCTCCCCAGTATGCTTACTTGTGTGTGTTATTAAATTTGTCTTGCCAGTAAATCTTTTACCACAAAATGCACAGGCAAAAGGTTTCTCCCCAGTGTGTGTTCTCATGTGTCTTTTCAACGTTGATTTGGTGGCAAAAGTTTTGTCACACTGAGAACATTTGGAGCGTTTGGTGTCAGCGTGACTTTTGGTGTGTTTATCATCATCAGTGTCAGAGGAGCGTGACGTTATGTCGTCACTCTCTGATAGCGGAGCCAAGTGGTTGTTCCCTTGTGATCCTCCACGATGGTCTCCATCACCTTCTGTTGTAACGCGTTGACCTGAACTGCAGCCCGGAGTCTCTGATTCTCTGTTTTCCTCACTTTGACCACTGTCTTCGTCACCTTCGCTCTTCAAAGGGACAACGGTAATTAGCAACTTGGTGATATCATCCTCCTCCTCTTCCTCTTTAATGTGGGGTGGCTTCTCAGTCTCCTCTCGAATGTTTGCAGGCTCTGACTTCTCCTTTACGTGGGAAAACATTTTCTCCTGTTTCTCAGGACAGAGCGCTTCCATTTCAGAATTTATGCTGTAAACTGAACCCATCAAGGTTTTTTTCCTAGTGTGTGTTCTTTTGTGCCTTATTAAATCAGACTTCATAGTGAATCTTTTTCCACAAACTAAGCAGGCAAAAGGTTTCTCTCCAGTGTGTGTTTTTGAGTGTTGTATTAAATCTATCTTCATAGAGAAACTTTTACCACAAACTGTGCAAGCAAAAGGTTTCTCCCCAGTATGCGTTCTTGTGTGCCTTATTAAATCTTTATTCCAAGTGTATCTTTTACCGCAAACTGAGCAGGCAAACGGTTTTGCTCCAGTGTGGGTTTTTCTGTGTCTCGTTAAATCGGAATTCATTGTGAAGCATTTACCGCAAACCGAGCAGGAAAAAGGTCTTTCCCCAGTGTGTGTTCTTATGTGTCTCAATAAACTTGTTTTTCGGGCAAATATTTGACCACAAACTGAGCAAGCAAAAGAATCCTCCACAGTGTGTGTTCTTTTTTGTGTTCCTAAATGTGTCACAGTGTGTGTTCTTGAGTGTCGTACCAAGTTTCCCTTTAAAGAGAATCTTTTACCACAAACTAAGCAGGTAAAGTTTTTCTCCACAGTGTGTATTTTTGTATGTTTTTCCAAATGTCCTTTCCGCTTGAAGGTTTTATCGTAAACGGAGCAGGCAAAAGGCTTCTCCGCAGTGTGTTCCCTCATGTGTTTTTTTAGATTTGACTTGTTGAAAAAGGTTTTGTTGCAACGAGAGCATCTGCATGGTTTCTTGTTAGTGGTGCATGTCAAATCACCTTGAGATTGTCCATCGTGATCAGTATCAGACCTTGAACTGTCACCGTGAGGAGCAAGGAGGGCATCTGCTTTGGATATTCCACCGTGGTCGGCATCTTCTTCATAATCATCTTCACTCTTCACATGGTCACCAGTCAGTGTCAATTTGGTGACAAGGTCCTCATCAATGTTCTCTTCCTCCAGACTGATGCTGTGTTCTTCCTCTTCCTCTTTAATGGGAGGACTCTGCTCTTCTTTAACGCTGGGGGGCTCTGGCTCCTCCTGCTCGACATTGGACTCTTGCTGCTCAGGATGAACATCTTTTCAGACACCAGCAGGAAACAAGATGACATGATTTGAATTTGCAACCAGACAGTTTTTGAATAAAAACATGGTGTGAATTGAGGTTTTGAAGAATTTTCTAAATTAAGGAATGCATTATCTGACAGAGGCAAGGGGTGGGGCAATAATTATGGCCAGGAACAAGAACAGTGCTGTCACTGGTCAATCATAGAAAACTGCTAAACTGGAATCGAGCTGAAAGCTAAGTTGATTACCATGCTGCAAATATTTATGAAGATTGCGAATGGAGAGAAACATCAAGATGACCGAGATTGAAACTTAAACAAACCTGGCCTGTGTGACACAGTTTGAGCTTCATTGAAAACAGCATCCACATGTCGATTCTTGTCTTTTGTTCCATCAAGTTCTTCCTCGAAATCTTCCATCACACCTTTTGCACACATTTTCACACAACCACAACGCCCGACACTCTTGATCTCAGATCTGTGGCGAAATTCCACGAGCAGCCACAAAGCACTACCAATAATGATTCAGTTTCTTGTACTAAATAAACATACGTAAAGAAATGAACATGAACGCGAGCTTGAAGACAGCGGCGTCTTCGTAGTTCTTTCCTTGTCTTCATTGAAGACAAGCGGAAAAGGAGAATATTTACTTCCGGTAGACACTTACTGAAATATAGAGTTATTGCCACCTGCAGGCGAGGATGTATAACTGCACGTTCTTTTTTTAGTTTTTCCCATTCCAACGCAATTTTTTGTGCCATTTAAGGTGCATGTTGTGGTCCACCGAGCAAAGAAAGACAAAAATCTATTAAATTTCACAGCTTTAATAATTACAGCCAAGAAGTGCACACCATCAATGGTCAACCTGGAGACAAGAAAGGGAGCTAAATTTAGACCTTTGAACTAATTGACAAATTTACTACAGCTCATCTTACCTGCTTAGACAGAGAGGAGCCTACCAAGGTTGCATGGGGCGACACTTACGGCTGCGCTTACAGCAAGATGGCGAGCAAGGGCAAGGACGATAGCCACGCTTGCAGTATGGAGGAGGACAAAAGTCAGGTAAAGGGCAAGGGCGTGGCTTACGGCAAGGAGGACAGATTGGGCAAATTGTTTCCACTTGAGGAAACAGCACTCTACTAGAACCAAGAACCGCACCATCCTGAGGGGAACTTGCACTGTGCTGCTGGATTTGAGAAGGAGCAAAAAAACGTGACTGAAGTTGACTATATTGCTGCGGATCCCAACTAGTCTCCTGGCTTCTAGGACGAACATAACTTCTATGGTGAGGACCACCTCCTAAAAAGGATGTAAACAGAGTTACAGCTGTTCTCGAGGCACACATATTCAAAGGAACTTACCCATAGCGTGGTGTCCAAAGGCTATCAGCCAGAACACAAGCACCCTGGAGAAACAAAATGCCACAGAGCAAAATATCAGCGTAGATAGTCAGTAAATGGGGGGGGGTGGAAAAATAACAATACCTCACACACAAGTCACTCGCCATTGGTGAATGTGTTTGCTGTCTGGGTCCTGCCTGCGTTGCGACTTGGGCTTGTTCTTGCGTCTGGCTGTTGCTGATGCTTTTAACACACGGGCTCAATTTAGGCCCTGTCCTCTGCACCAATCACAAGCTGCTTTTCATAATTGCACTCAGCAGGCGTGCAAGCGTGATGCCGTTCAAAATTAGGACAATTTGCTTTCTGAGCGTAGGAATTGAGAAAAACATCCCTTGCAGTCAAAGCAACAATGCAATAAACCTGTATATGCATATAGAACGCCAAATCTTGTATACCAAAGGTGTTTTTTTTTTTTTTTGCGGGCCACATCGGAGTTATGGATTCCCGCGTGGGGCCATTACTGACTTAAATAGAAATGAATGTGTGTGGATATTATCACATACATACAACAGAATTTATTTTGGAATTGGGATTATAGCAAAAAAAATGTTGCAATATGTCATTGTTATTAAAAGGAAAGACAATTTAGAATTTTGGTATTCAAACAAGAAACATTGAGTTGACACTTTAATTTTGCAGGCCACATAAAATGATGTGGCAGGCCGAATCTGGCCCCCGGGCCTTGAGTTTGACACCTGTGTTGTATACGTTCAATAAACTTTTATTTTGTCCATATGTCATGATCTGGTTAGGAAGGGCGTGGTCCAAAGTGCCCCCAAAGACGCACCGACGATAAATCGTGTTTTAAGTACCATCTTGGAGATCCGATTCCAAGACAGGTTGTTTCTGCAGTTCTCAAAGCGGTCTTGTAGGGGGCAATGACGTCCCACCAGTTTGAAGCAGGTGCTTGCTGTTGCTAAGACCCAAAAGCGGCTGCGCAGTAGGCGAGCCGATCGTTGAGTTGAATGAGTTCTCACCACAGTTGAAGTGAGGCAGACGTCACTGCGGGACGCAGCCGGTGGCGCCGCGGGGGAAAGACAGCAACCTCGCAACCACCACCAGACGATTGGTACCTCTTATGCGTTCAGTGGCAACACGTAGCCGCCCCGCGTGGGCTAGCCGAACCATGTCATGACGCTGCCGGAGATTTCCTCCACATCTGTCCGCTGCTCCTTCGAGACGCACCCTGTTTTCTCGCCACACCGGTGACCGAAACCGTATTTTCCCGGCGGATCTTGGCTTTATTATATCTCTCTCTAGAAAGCAAGCCAGTGGATATATTTGTGCTTTTTCTGGGGGGGCCGGGATGGCCGAGAGAACCTCGACTGGGATGCTGACCGTGACTCTGGAGCCCACGCCGGCTGTCGCAATGACACTCCCGGCGGAGGTCCGCGCTAAATTGGCCGAGCTGGAGTTGGAGCTGTCCGAAGGTAACTCGATCGCTGTCATGTATTTTCTCTTTTCAATGTCAATTTGCAAATACTGCAAGATCACGGCACAGCGCGCTACATAAATGTCACAAAATGTGGATAGACATGTCAATTCGGTATACCTCCAGCCATCTCATGGAAGAACATTTCTGATGCATGATTGATGAACAAATGTTACTGTACATTCTTTTTGTGTTAAAGATATTGGATTATCCCCCCCCCCCCCCCCCCCCCCCCCCCCCTACCTGATGATCTTAAGTGGCACACTATAAGTTTGTTACACAACGTTTATTTGTTGGTACGTGTTTTACTTAATACAAAGCTCACAGAAAACAGAAATGTCACCAAGTATTAGTACTGAAATGACTTAAATAATGATGAATACTGTAACACGTCCAGTTGAAGGGCAATTGGGCATTTGATTGTTCTGCTGTCAAGTTTACGTCACTGTCATAGATGATCATTTTGTCGGAAGCATTTCATTAATTTACAACTAATCAATGAATTTCAAAGGTTGGTATTCACTCATTTAATATATAGCGTGACAGTTCCCAAAGCGGAAATGCTTGACACACTCAAAAGTGTTTCCTAACTTTTATTGAGCCAAGGCACACGTAAGTTACATCATAAAAAGCCCAAGGCATGTGATCAAACAGAAATTTCTTAGAACTTGTACAACGCTTGATAGCACTTAATGGTTTAATCATTTTATGTTGCTGACCTATATAAATAAAGTGGTTGGGAATCGGCAATGTACAATAATCACATTGCTGTTGTAAAGTTTTTGTCGACACACCCATGATTGCTGCTCTAAGTTCTTGCAAGCAGGCAGGCAGGCATGTCTGTCCATGTGGGACTTATTTAGACAGACGGCAGCTAACTTCAAGACAACAAAGATAAAGATTGACTCAGGCTTTGTATTATCACAAAGGCTTTGAAAATATTGTTCTTGTCCATTACAGCTTTTCAAACAGTATGTTCTCTCCCTACCACTCACACACTGGGTCCTCACTTAAATAATAGGTTCCATGTCTCCAGTGGCTAAAGTTCTATAGTCTCTTCAGAGCCAAGAATTGAACCCCAGAACTGTAAGGCAAACATGCCAACCACTAGTTCACCACACTGAGACATACAACTATTCAAACTCTCAACATAAAAAAACAACAACATGCATGATTTTGGAGAAGTGGGAGGAAGCCATGGAACTATGAGAAAACAGAATGGCCAAAGCTGAGATTCAAACCCCAAATCTCAGAACTGTAAGGATGTACCATTCAACCAAAGCGATCAAAAGAAATACAGTAAATTGATTTGTTAAATAAAAAAATAAATACCGTAATTTTCGGACTATAAGTCGCGGTTTTTTTCATAGTTTGGGTGGGGGGGCGACTTATACTCAGGAGCGACTTATATACATATATGTTTTTTTTTCACTTTTTTGGGCATTTTATGGCTGGTGCGACTTATACTCCGGTGCGACTTATAGTCCGAAAATTACGGTAAAAAAAAGTCTTGTTACCCTTCTTGTGGGACATTAATAACAAAATCCCCATAAAAATGTCAAAATTGTTGCACAATTGTAGCATTAATTGACATCAAATTACACTGCTGCACTGTAAATGCAGCTTATCAGAAGCCTACGCTGCTAGTTAGTTCTGATTTAGGAATTGGACAATACTTGATGCAGCTCTGCTTACCTTAGCGAAAATAACGTTGACATTCTTAACTGTCATTCACAATTTTAAAAAACAAGCTAACTGTTCACGAATAGTAAAACAAAACAAGGTGCCACAGAGGCCGCAAATGGAACTGATGAGTGCCTAGCAAAATCTATATCTGTCCAGCTTCCTCTTCCTGCTCTCCGCATGACACATCCTGCCTTACTCGAGCTCCGACTTCCCTCTGCCCATTCTCCTCTCGTTGCTACGCTTCACCGTCACATGGAATAGACAGCGTTGTGTCAGAAAACAGCTCATTGATTTCCCGGCCTTGTCAATGAGCGCCTCTCACAGGGACGTTTGACGTGTAGCGTTGCGTCTGTTTAGTATGCCTGAGTGTGTGCGGCTAACCTTTGTAACAGCGCAGGAACGCTGTATTATTCATGTGGCAGAATGAATGTGTCTCATATGTTTTGCTAAGCAGTCTAACGGCGGAAGCAGCCGCAGCGGCGGGGCTGAACCCATTCGGCAGCTTAGCTCGATAATATTTCAGCGTCAGCAGGCGAGACCTGCCGATGTGTGAAATAAACAATCTGTGCACTCTCAATGGGTTGATGAAATACAGTGGTGGGCATTAAATGTCATTTTCCAGTGTATTCTTTTGAGTTTTATAGGCTGTATCGTGCAAGTTGGTGTCTGTTGTTTATCCTGATTGGTATTAAAGGGGCATTTGGAAAATATGGAACTTTTCATGGCCTCCATGATAGAGCTGCACTTAGCTAGGAAGCTAGCTGTTATGTTTTGCACCCTGATTGTAAATTGGATCAATCTATCTAATCTATGTAAACAACTTTCAGTAAACCTCCACTATTGGACTTGAAATGACTTGGCAAAAAAGTACAAACAATTCAAAGCTAAACTGCTCATGAATTTATTTCTGATTGGCCGTCACCAAAACGACCAAATCGTTTGGTTGTCGGTTTTCCCGAAGCCCAAAATACTACACACCATAGTGGACTTCTCAGCTGATGTGGATGAGTGATCCAAAGACCGGGGTGGAACGGAGGGCAAGAAGACGGATGAACCCCATTATCTCCTGCTGGGATGAAGGAGGAGGTTTGTCTTGTCTGCTTGGAAATTCATAGTCTCTCCCTCGCTCATTCCTTAAATGGTCTCTTCCCATTTCTGTTGGTTTGCTGCATCCTCTGATCAAAAACTATTTTTATAATACCATTTTTTTCCTCAGTTTGAAACTTCTCAGGCGTCCTAATGGCATGACTTTGACACTCAAAATTCGAATGGAGGGCGAGGCAATATCGTAATATGAAGTCTAGGACCCGCTTCAGAATTCATCCTATTAATGAGCTAATTCAAGCATTTGATGAATCTCCATTCAAAGTTTCGAGAGCATGAAAAATGTTCGCTGCTACTTGTTAGGGGGATAACATCCAGGGATCCAAGAAGGAAAGAATGTTGAGCCCTGGAGTGAGCGTTCTCCTTTTGCTGCCTTGAAGTCCAGTTGGCAGATGCCATTGTGTCTGTAACAGTGGTGAGTGTTACTGGAGACTGATGCATATTTCAAGGGTGTGCCTCTGAGCAGAGCACAACTTCAAATTCTTGGGCTGCACGCTTTGTATGCTTTGCTTTTTTGTACTCCTAGAGAGAATGACGCATGTTATTTTTATCCCTTCACATTTAAACTCTTTGTTTCACTTCAGTTTTTAATCAAGCATGAAGACTTTAGAAAGATACAGCAGGTAATCATCTGGGGGCGATTGTCTTCTGAGTAAATTTCCATACTTGCAAATGCACTGGGAACACTGCACAGCAAATTTGTTTGAAATTGGAATAAGTTGTGCTTTGTTGCGCATTGAAATTTATAAAAGAATACTCCTGTATTTTCTATTTTTTTTTAATGTTTTTTTTTTTCATATATATAAACCAAACGTTCTGACAAAGGAACACTTGCCAGTCTCCAGCCAGGCCACCATTCTGTTCTTCCTGCTCCGCAAGCATGAGCTTTCCAGCAACCATCAGGGTTTTAGTCACGCTCCACATGAGCTGCTTAAAAACAGAGAAACTCTACAGCGACTTTTCAGGTTTGTCATATTTTTAGTTGACCAAGCTGCCAGGTACTGCACCTGGTCTTCTGCCAATGATGACACTGCGTGTGTCCTTGCTGTGAGAGATGCTGACTAAACACCCCACGTTAGCCCTCTCAAGGACATCAAAATCACAATCCTTTGTCATCGGCGTGGCTTTTTGTTTTGGCCTCGGCTAACTCCCCGCTGTCTCGTTACATAGCTGAGTCCACGTCTTTGATCCCTGACCCCTCCCTGTGTCCATCTGGTTGAGATAAGCATGGAAATTGGATGGTGTCTATGTTCTGCCCCCCCCCCCCCCCATGCCCCTTTTCCATCAGCACCAAAACTCAATCTGGTCCTTCTCAGCTCCTGTCACTGACTGCTTTCACACATTACACAAACAGATAATTACTTGCCTGATCCCAGCATTTACTGTGACATATAAAAATCTTCTCAGATAGGGACGATTAGTTTCTACACAATAAGATGGGGTAAATAGTATTGATTTCCTTAATGATTATTTTTTTTTGCACCTGAGCCTGAGTCACTTAATTTTGAGTGTCTGACGATTTTTTTTTTTAATCATCGCTCGCGCCAGTAAATGAGCGTTAAGGCCTTGTAGGTGTCAAACTTGACAACTTAGTTTGGGCTTTGTATGGAATATCTTTACACAGTTGACTTCCTGGATCTGATACTTCCTCTGTAGGCAAAATATTGTCACAATGACTTTGTCCTCCTATCAGCAACTGTTGGTGCTGAGCTGTTCACATCTCATATTTCTGCTTTCATACGCAGACAATGTCCTTCAAGAATCGATTCTTAACCCTTAGTGGATCCTTATGGCATTTTATAATATTGCCTGACAGAAGGGGTGATGAATCTGGACTAGAATCCGTTTTGACTAGCAGTTTATCAATGTTTAATTAAAAGCGTCAGTGGTTTTATTAATTAATTCCAGAGCGCGTGTGATTGTACACTGACTGGTGCCAACAACAGTTAATTAGCCTCTGTGGACCTTTAGCAGGCAACCGCTACAAGTGTCAGCATGCATAACATCTCAGGACCATGACCTCAATCTGAAAAGCCACATGTCCACTTTTTTTTTTGTTAGAAATTGAGTGTTGACATACCTTCAGCTAATTTTCTTACTCAGTGAATATCTCAACAAAAGATAAAAGTGTCTATTTGATGTCGGGTGGAAAAATAAGAAAAAACAGATTATTTTTTTGTCTCGCTCATTGTTGCTATGTCCAAGTTACTCAGGTGTGACGTGCTGATGAAAGGCGAGCGAGGGCCTCTTGGAGTGCAGCGCGCCGTATTGTGAGCAACCATGGTGGAAAATAAACAGAGCTCAAAAATGTGCGGAATGTGATTGGAGCTGTCACCTAAAGCGTGAGGAAAGGGGCTTCCAAAGCTCAAGCGCTGCTGGAAGGCAAAACGACACACGGCACACTCAGGCAAATAGTTCAAACTGGGCTAGCTCAGTATTTTCGAAGAACAAGTTATGGCCAAGTTATTCCACTCCCCCTTACCTCATGGCTTTAGGTCTCCCAGTAGAAGGTGGGAGTGAAAGAATGGATTTTTTGTGTGTGATCGTCGGCCCTTTTAAAGATGTAAAACTGATGTTTGCGCCCAGGAAAAGCGTGCTTATCTGAGCTCCTCCTTGTCTCCTGAGACTTTCTAGTACGCTACACGTCAAGGCAAGTCAGGACCCCACTGGAAAAAAAGTTTGAATTTACATTTAACCTCTTAACTGCACAAAATATTGCAATCAGGCTTGGGCCGGTGTCGGTAAGTGTAACCTTGGCGGGATCATTTTCTCAGAAAATGAGTCGCGACTTAGCTGTGTGAAATATTGTGAGAGCAGAACTATGATAATGTTAGAGATGCTAGTTAATGATGTTTTCTGCCAAGTCTGTGGCAAGTCTGTAGTATTTATTTCACTAATTGTAGCGATGCTAACTCTGGTAGTTGCTTACAAATGTTTATTTAAGACATCGATCGGGGTCGTTACTTGCCAAATAAGCCAGTTGTTAGTGAAGTTGATAGTTGATAGTGAAGACGCAACACTAATTGTCCGTCAATCGAACCAGGCGGCTAAGAGCTACTGCCAAGCAAACTTTGACATTTTTGGTAAAAATGGGCATGGCTGCCTACTTTTTCAACCCTTATATCTCAGTAGCTACCAAGTCGGGTTTTAAAAAAATGCTAACTCCGTCATACAACATATATAGCTGCCATTAAGTATCAATCAGAGTCAACAGTCCAGCTTCCTGGTTAAATATTAACAGTTTTCCCCTATTGCTTATTTAAGGCTTTTTTTTTTTCTAAATTTGAGAAAACATCATAGTCTAGTTCTCTGAATTATGATCAACTCAATACACAATACACCTAGTATCATTTGGAGCCGAGAAAGAGATTTCCTCTAGTCCTTTCCTGGCTCATACTATGAATCCTGTGTCGTGCCAAATCCCTGTTCAAGTATGTTTTCTCTGGCACTTCCAGCAGAACACATGTTTTACTGATAAGGAGTTCAGAGAGAGGTAAGTGGTTGTCAAGGCGTTTGAATCTGACAACAGGTGAACTTTTCCCTAAAATGGCATCTGACGGATGAACATTAACAAATGCTGCTTGCACGCTTGGTCCTCTTCATACATGGTGAGGTCATAGCCATGTGGCAAAGATCACGTGGGCTATCCAGACACTGATAATCTGTAATGAACTACATATGCCCTTGCTGAACATGAAAAAAAATGTTTGTTCCGTGTGGTCTGCTTGTTAAGACTTGGGGATGATTTGCTCCTCCATTTTTAAGTGATTAGTGACAATTACAGTGTTTTTTTTTGGAAATCCCAAATATAGAACCTACAGTCAGCTTTGGCAGTTTTTTTTAGCAGATTGGGCAGGGCAGAATTATAATTTACATTTTTTTCTGTGCACCATGCTTCAACTATGCAATCTTGAGCACCCTGTGAGAAAACGTAACACAGTGTTAAAGGGTCATCATGTCATCTAAAACAAACACGTGCGACAACACCTTCATGCTCAGACTGCCAACATTCTTGACATAGATGCGCCAGCTCTCACTCGCATGGCCGCGTTCCCATAACATGTCTGTGAGCCATTCTTTGGCTTTGAGTTCAGCTGTTGAATCCCTTGCTCCTTCTTTGCAGTGTCCTTTTCCCCAGAGCAGGCCTTAAATATTCAACCAACATTGGGAAGGCATGTGATTGTTGGGGGCTGGGCAAAATGATAAAATCTAACCCAATTAGTAGTATAGTTTTGTCGTCCTCCAGCAAACCAGGCAACTTCCAAATTTTGTCCAAGGCTGTTTTTGCTGATCTATTAGTACGCACAAAGTTCCGAACAAAATGTCCTGATCAGATCAGATTCAAGTCGGCAAGCCCTAGTCGTATTTGACGACTTAACGAACGTATATGTCAATATTTTTTGTGTTTCTAATGTATAGCTTCCTCTGTCTGCTTAAAGCATCATCATGGACCCCATACTCAGCTTTGTGTTCTTTGGCACCGCTCGGCTGCACATGCTGTATGTGTTCGTGTGATCATACGCATCGACCGCCCAAACGCACGCATAACTCTACTTCCTGGTTGAAGCCTGTTAATTAAATTGAGACTGCAGCTTTTGGCTCGTGAGTGACAGGATAAGTGCAAAAGCAGACATTGCAACTGACCAGTCGATCACGTTTGCAGTCTTTTTCCCTGTATGGGATTTTGGTGGCTCCAGAGGTGGCACACAAATAGCACTATGAGGCATCATGCTGAATAAAAATAAAAAAATTCAATTGTTAGTCCACACTGTGTTTTGTGTCCACGCGTAGAATTGGCAGTTTATGGAAATGCCTGGGAATGTTTGTCGACTCATAGGCATTATTTTTGAAATGCTAATCATTGTGGAGCTTTAAATATCTCCAGCGGCTTCTGCAGCAGACTCACTTCTGGCAGGTTACAGCTGTGACTTGTGTATTTGCATGTTGTAAAAACTCTCCACAACAGTGTAAGAAGTGCTCGTACAGGTCCCGAAGCTGCGAAGTACTCCATCAAGAGTTATTGAGCTGCAGGAAATGTTGGTTGTCCTAGAGGTACATTCCTGCTCGCTTTTTTTACGCTGCAGATGTTACCCGAGCATTGTTTCAAATGTTTCTTATGCTGACAGCCAACACTTACCTGAACTCACCTCATATCTGAGCCTGTGATGCACTGTAATTAGTAGAGTGCCACATATTTTAAATTGTATTGAAGATTTTTAAATTTCATCTAGAAATGTACCATGGTCAATCATACCAGTAAATATTTGTATGTAACGTTTGAAGGTCTTTGTCCTGTAAACATTAATTTCATCATCAACATACCTTCGAAGAAGAGAAGCAGCCTTCGGGCTACGACCGCTATGGGATAGGCCTGGTAAAGTCTCAATGTCAGCTCAGGTACAGTGCTAAAGGTGAAAAGACAAGAAAGTTGATCCTCAAGTAACGCTGGTGACCTATAACTCACTTTTAAAATGAGTGTGAACGTGCATGTGAGAGTTCAGTGACGTTATTTGTGATGATGTCATCTTTAGCGATTCTCATCTGACACAGCGGAATTAGTTACTGATTAACTAATCATTCAGGACATTTGTAATCTGTAATCGACTTGAAGTCATATTGCAGGTGGCGATTGGCGCAAGGTAACCAAAGTACAGTAAACAACGTTTTCAGACCCGCTGCAGGAGGAAGTGTCGCTCCGCTACTAAACGATCAAACCTTGGCTCTTTGCGGGTTGCTATTTCTGACTACTGGATGCTGGACCCTTTTCAAGATGGGGATGTTTTCCTATAAAATATAAAACCCATCTTTTTTTATTCTCTACATACTCCGAGCTATTTGTTAGGTGTTCTTAATATTGTGGATTTATCAATCTCTTCCTATGCCATTTGCAGTCACGTGTTAGTTGGTTCAGCAGCTTCAGATTTCCACTTTGTGTCTTGCTGCCCGCGTCCACGTGCTAAGGTCAGCTGTGACCCGAAAAGAGCCGCGGGCCTATTTAACAGCACTCAGGGGCTTCAAAAAAAGAGCTTTTGGCCTAAGGCTGACCTTTTATGGCTCGCCTACACAATTAGATCTCTAAGCCTGATGCTAGCTCATAGTGGGTGAACTGGGGGCACATAATCTTCCAGGGATGGATGTCTCTAGCTTTGGCAATACCAAGCGAAGTTAAGGGTCCACAAGGTTTCACCTCAAAGGCAGGCTGGCTTCATGACATCCATTAGCAGCTTGTGTATCAAGCAGATGAGCCCATGATTAACTTTGAGGGGAAAGATTAATGGAACAATGTTATCATTAGGATCAACGGTATCTGCCATTGTTAGTCGTATTAGCGCTGTAAAAGATGGGAGATGACACCTTTGCGTTCCACAATATCAGGACTGGGGCGTGAAGTTTCGTTATCTATGTTTTACTGTAACATTCATTACAAGGTGGTTATTCTGGAAGTTAGTACGTGTTTGAACGTTTGAATTGAACCAAAAGCTGTCCTGGAAACATTGAACTAAGCCTGATTTACAGTAAAAGAAGGAAAACTGTTTCTCGTCAATTAGTGTGTCGTCAAACATGGCAGATCGCCAGCCTGCTTTGACTCTGATGTCATCTAACATGTCTCTGACCTCGACTCGCAGCCAACGATATGGCCGCCAGATGAGCATATATTTTTTTCTCGGCCGTGTAACATCACTGTGCGCAGTCACCGTACAAGGAAATATTTGTTATTTTCCAATTTCTTTTTTTTTTTCCCCAAGTGGTTCCCTGCAATGCAATGTAGATGGGAACTGAGTGTTTGTTGCTTTAGCATTGTGTCCCAGTGCTCCTCGTTTCCCTCGACTTTTTTCCTTCCAACGTCACACCCCAGCCCGCCCCCCCCCCCCCCCCCCCGGCCGATGTTCTTCCTGCCTTCTGTACGGTCCTGTTCCATTCACATTTCCTGTTGTGCTCAATAAATGACACGACAATAGCTCTCCGCTTGGAAACACTGTCGCTGGCAAATACCTAAATATTTGGCTACATTAAATATTTCTTTCAGTTGTTTCCAACACGACAAGACAGGAGAAATGAGTGTCGGGCGTTAAATTTCACACCACTGCCCCAGGATTACGGAATTCCCTTGCACCAAAGTGTCATCCCAACCCCTGTATGGCGTGGAGTCTATTTCCCAAGGTGGAAAATACCGGGTAATCTTAATTTCTCCGTCTTTATCAGCGCTGTTAGTACTCAGCAGTGATTTGACACTGGATGAACACGATCAGGTCACTTAAAGAAAATCTATAGAGAAGCTTGGAACATCAATATGGGCTGGCAAACGTTCCATGAATTGAGTGACATATGGATAATATTCCACTTTTTTAAATACAATCCCAGTTACAATTGAAAAGGCTAGACTGGGTTAGGGTTAGGTTTAAAGTAAAGTGTGCATGCCGACAATATTAATCCTTATCGGACGATAGCTACAGTATGTCATCCATGTGTGTCATCAGACATTAACCGTGTATTGGGAAGGCGATAATACCAACTGAGTGACAACAATTCTGGTTTGAAAGGGATTTGTTAAGTAAGATGCATGCTATTTAGGTTATGTATATACTGTAATCTAGAGAATCAATTTAGATTAGGGGCTGGGGATTAGAAAGTAGGTTCAATCCGTCTTTGTTATTTAAATTAGGTCACTCATATCTGCTATTATTTACATTATCAACTGAAAAGAAGGGGAAAGCCACAGCATGTATATGTGGATATGTGATATGCAGTCCTCCATGAAGGGAACGCTGATTCAACGGCGAGACCACTTTGCTCGTTGAGGGGGAGATGCAGGAAGAGGGGGGGCTCCAGAACAAACACACAACCGGCTTTGCAGGTTCACAAAACAAACACAACCTACATTGTTATCTGGAGTCCCTGCTTGCCTGCTGGCTGATGGTTTTAGAGAAACAAGCCCCCCCCCCACCCCCTTACAGCACAACACTTATACTGTACATGTGTAGATCTTCAAATACAGTTTTTCCCATTGGAAATTCCTCATCATAAAACTTTTAACAACTCAACAGACAATTCCTAAACTGTAAAAATGGGTTAGGCGCTTTTTAGAATCGGTCCAGTAAAAGCAATCTAGTATGAAACCAATTCAATTGAGCATTTAGTGTGAAGTGTAAAATCTGAATTTAACCTACAAAACACATTTTCAATTGAAATATTTGGAGTAAATGTGGCACAAATAAAAGCAAAACAACCTCCCCGGGTACAATATTTGTAAATGTTTTGCATCGTGTTTGGAAGCAGTTGTTGAGTGACAGCTGGCAGTTGGGAAATGGGCAAGATCTAACGTCTTCTAACCGCTCCTTCACGCACAGGCAAACCGGGTGGAATAGTTTGGATTTAAAAACGCCAATGGGCGCCTTTAAATGTTACAAGTAGTTGTGACCGCGCCTGCATGAGCCACGCCGGCAGCAGCTGTGCACGCAGCGCGCAGAAAACACACACAGCCTACAACAAACGCACAAATATTTGGGCAAAGCGTTTCTCTTATTTGGCTGTTGATGATGTGATCTGCAGCAGCACATCCATCAACTCATGGTAGACGTGACACCTGCAAAACAACAACTACCAGGACAGCTGTTTCCTGTGTGGAACACGGATGGCAGGAAACGCAACACTGACGTTTGATAAATTTCCTTCACCTCAAACAATTCACTTTTGGACAAATCAATCTTTTCAACCCTGGCACTTCCATGCCTCCTTTCTTGTTTCCACCATCTTCTTAACTAGAAACCCGTCTGTCAGGTGAAACTTGTCTTTGTGGGTGTTGGCATACTTCATTTGACTCATTTTAACTTTTAAAAAAAAATTGCACATTTAAATCTGATGTCCACGTTGTCCCGCTTCTCAGGCTTTACAATTCCCACTGGATTAGATTGCATCTTTTTGGTGTCATCTTTCTGTTGCCACGACTGCTTTTCATGTCAGTGTGCGTGTTAAATGTGCAAATAACTCACCAACACTGTGTGTGTGTGTATGTGTGTGCGTGTGTGTGTGTGTGTGTGTGCGGCCCTCCACCAGCCCTCCCTACACACATTCCTTCCTACCTTCACAGGAAAGACAAAGGGGAAACAAAAAGGCCACTTCCTGAACTTGGAGCCAGCAATCTGCACAATAGAGCAGGAAGCGAGTGGCAACTGTAAGCAAGTGCACCAGTGTGAAGGAAAGATAGCTGACAGCTTGTCTAATTTAAAAGGTTTAAAATCACAATTATTTTCCATTGCGTCTTCAGTGGAATCGTTTTTTTTTTTTTTTTACGGTTGCACAATGCTAAAGAGACGTGGCCTTATCATGGAAGTTTTAGTGGTATGGTTTGAATCATTTTTACACATCTGACAGAAAACGAACATGAGTATGAAGATTTGCCTCGTCCTCCTTCGCCGGACATTTGCGGACGTTGCATGTGGGCAGGCTGATTTACTTCAAAGTGCATTGCCTCGCCCTCTTTTTCCTGTCTCGGATCCCTTCCTTTATTTGTATTGTCTGCCTTGTTTCGCATTGCTCAATCAATATATCTCACCTCTAGCGAGCTTTCTGCTCCCCGTTTCCTGTCCTCCCTCCCCTCTTCAACCACCATCATATCGTCTCACTGCACTTCAAAAGAATTTCAAACGTCTCCCCCATGCTGCCGCAGTCAGGTTCCACGCCAAGGCCAGGTACCCTCAGGGGGAATGCCGAACCGTGTGGAAGTACTCTGCGGCGTGTCTAACAAAAGTAAGAGTGGAAAAAGTAAAGGCCTTCTTTTTTTTTTTTTTTTTTTTAATCGTTGAGGTCATAACATTGCGGAATGCATTCGCTGCCTTGTTTGGTTGGGATGAAGAAAATAAGATGTGAGAGGCTATAATCTGAGAATGACTATATGGTCTGTATTGGAACTTTTTTTTGTCTTCATCCATCCTATTTTTAGAGGAGCCTCCTACTTTTGAAGAAAGTCTTGGAAACTATCTGCCAGAAATAGTCAACTATGAAAGGCAGACATTAAAAGCTATATAAGCTAAACTACTGGATTGCTTATTTCCCTTTAGGTGTAATTGTGTCACAGATTTGACCATTTAATGACACGCTTCCATTAGCAGATTTTTCTACTTGGATTTGGCTCTTCTCACGCTTCACATAATTGTTAACAACACTGGCTGAAATAAGTGGAATGCATCGTTTCATGCCTTGACAGCGTATGGTGTGGTCATGAAAAAGACACAGTGGCAATTTCTTTTTCGCTCAAAGCTTTTTGTTGAATGTAATTTAAGGAATTTAAATACATGCCTCTATTCCATCATGCCATCCAATCCAATCTTTACAAATGCACTGTGCCATATGAATGGAAGACTTGAATGTTTCTTTCTTGGAAATGATTTGATTTAACATTTTTTTCATAGGTACTCATTAGTGAACGTTGTCTCTTTGTTACTATACTCAAATACATAACTACCACATTTAAATCTTTATTGTACAGTCAGTCGAGAATGTGTTACTTAGCAGCTAACTACACCGCTAATCTGCATACCCGAAAAATCCTGTGCAGCTCTGCTTACCTTTTTGCTTTGAGACGAAAGTAGGGGTGTGGCAGTTTCTGCATGATAGTGCAAAAATAGTTCAGATATTGCCGTGTGAACTATGGATCTTGATTTTTAGCCCAGTCTGATTGCTTGGATCATGGTTTGGGTTTGGTTAATATGTAAACTAAATCAGAACGTCACGCCTGCCTACTCACACAAACACGTTTGTGGTGGGTGACTGGCTCAGTCTTAAACGAGTGAGTATCTGTTTGTTCACCCTTAAATGGATTCACCACGCTGTCCATGTGGGGATGTTAAGCTTTTTTGGACTCCCCTTTCACCCTGCGATCTCTCGCTATAACCTAAGTGTTTATATGCGAGGCACTTAATGGCTAAGCCTATGTTAGGCCAGTGGAAAACATCCACATTCATATGCTAATGACTACGCAAAGAAGACAATAAATCTGTCCGTAGCCTCTAAGACCCGACAGAGCTTTGAGGAGTGCCCACGGGGCCGCTCGTATCTCATACACCAGGAACTGTGTGTAGCTTGCCACAACGTTCCTCCCCTAAGAAGATGTTTGTTTTTATCAATAGCACAAGCTGTCACATAGTCGGTCAAAAGAGCTGCATTGATCTGTGTGTTATCAATCAAAGTCTTATTCTGCAGAATCAGAAGAATGTTCACTTATTATTGTTTCCCCACATTTGAACCTATTCACCTGAAATCCTGATCATGATATATATTTTTTTGCTCCTGACATAATCTGACATCTGTGCAGGCATCAGACATGCATGTGAGCGTGTCATTTGGTGACATGTGCTTACAGTATCAAATGTGTGCGTTGCTATTTCTTAATTATGACCCCCCCCCCCCCCCCCAGCCCCTCCGTCTCTTTTGCAAACCAATGTGCAGCTGCCTCACCTCCCAGGCAGTGCTGCGTCTAACGACTTATTATTCACACTGTCTGTCTGCACACAAGCCTGGGGGGACTGGGAGGGATTTTTTGTGGTAGTGTGTGTGTGTGTGTGCATAATGTGATGAGCAAGTTATGTATTAGCAAATTGGTAATGGAGGGTTCGTTAAGCCTCCTAATTTGTTACCGCCACTGAATTATAAAGGATGTCACCGAGTGGTTTGAACCGTTGACGGATGGTGACTTTAGAGGAGTCCTTCGTGAGAGTATGCGACAAGAGTAAAAAACTAATATGGCCTTATAATCATATCATCCCTTATGTCAACTTATTTTTTCTCCATCCTCCTCAGATGTTGGTCGTCATCATCAATCAACCTGATTTCCCCGTAGATGTTGCGTCCGTCTTTCCTCTCCCAAACTTTTCAGTAGTCATTCAAAATGATTTCAGCTATTTAAAAGATCTTAAGAGTCATATTGGATTTATCCTTGAGGTTAAACCACATCTGGTGGATTTAAATGGATTTTGTACACTTTGTAAAATTGTCAAATGTGTCTAATGACACTGGGCATGTTTTGCAATGGTGGCTATTTAGTGTCTAATCGCGTTTAGGTTTTAAGACATTTAGTTTCAATGAGCAGGAAGACACGGGAGGATATCCGCTGTGTTTTTCTGTTTTGGAGTGTGTGCAATCGGTCGGACTCATTATTCTGCTTACTATAGCAATAATTGAGCCCAATTATATCAAGCTCTTCATAGGAACGTAATGCCAAAGGGTGAATAGGCAAGTCATTTCAGGCATGAAATACACACACACACACACACACACACACACACACACACACACACACACACACACACACACACACACACACACACACACACACACACACACACACACACACACACACACAAAGGGTGACATACCAGCTGGGGCTGCACCTCCTACAACATTAACCCCTCATGACTGGACTATAATTTAGTCTTAGACTCCCATAGTCCTTTGTTAGGAAAAGAACTATGGGGCATGATGGTATAAAATATACATGAAAAACGAAATTTTAGTAGATTTGATCATTTTGTGAATGCATAAAAAGACCAGCCATGTGTCAGACGTGCAAACCACAAGTTAACAATGATGCCCACACTATCAAATTAAAACCAACAAAACAAATAATTTAATATGTATTATCGTATTACGATTAGTAATATGTTGGGTTAAGTAACAAGGGGGATTTTTTTCTGAAACAAATCAAGTTCATGTGTCATGTCTAAGTTCACCTGCACAAGCACGTTGTTTTCCGGTGTGTGTGTGTGTTTTGAATTGGCATGTGTTAAGGGGGGGGCGGGGGGGGGGTCAGGGGTCTGCTTTGACACCCTAATCCTAAAGCCTTGCCAAGCTTTGTATTGGAGAGGGAGGGATGGAAAGTGTTTGAGTAAAAAAAAAAGGGGGGGAGCAGTTGCAATTAAAGAAGGGAGTGAGGGAAGGGAGAGTGAGAGAGATGGGGTTCATTCAGACAACAGTAAAGGAAACAAAGGGATGCTGAAGGGTCTGACTTATGACAGGGGCACCTCCTTCGACTTTGCCTGTTAGCAGGTTCGCCTTTGCTGTTTATTCTCCTCTTCCTCTTCCCTCCCTCTTTCTCTGTTTGTGATGCATCCTCTGCTTCCTCCTTAACACGTGAGTCATTCAGTTTGTGCATGTCTATATTCGTCACCGACTTAGCCGGCCGGCAGCTGCTCTCTTATTGATTTTATCATCTTGACATGTGGTTGCATCGCTAGTGCGGATCTCCCTTCTGTCAATCGTTTACTTCCAGCTCAGGATTTTTTTTTTGTTTTGTTCCGTGACCAAAAAGCGGTCCAAGTGTGAGAAGAACGTTTAACTTTTCTCACCATGCAGAATTAAAATAGGTCAACTCCAATGTTTGACTTATCAATCAGATGCATGTTTGCATAAAATCAACATTTGAATTGTTGGTGGAGTTCATGCGGTGACAGCTGAACACATCTGTCTTTGTTGGCACACATGTCCGTTTTGTTCACTCTTCTGTCTAAATATGAGACGCTGATTTTTCTGAGCGCAAAAGAGCAGGCAGCCTCCCATGCTGCCCTGGCAGCTGTGTTGGCAGATTGAGAGTCAGCCTGGCACAAGAACTGACTCTGTGGATGGCTTCAATGTAATTTCAGGTTTTAAAAAAGAAAAAAAAAAAAAAAAAAGAGTCACTGTTCTCGAACAATTTTCTACATCCATTCATTTGTAGAAACTGTGTATCAATGTTTAACACAACTAGGACAGTTGTCATAGCTGCAAAGGGAGCACAACCTCCGAATGATCTTTCACTTCACAGGCGACGTCCTAAAACCTTTTCCATACAATGTTTGGATGAAGTATTTTCGCATTCCCAGATTTTACTATTTGTCCATGAGGGACACACGTTAGCAATGGATTCACGTGCTGGATTCTTATGCAGTACTTTGCTAGCACACTTTTTTTCTATCACTCCCGAATATAACTGGCCATGTGACGTGGGTGTCATTGCGAATGACTGGATTGAGAAGGGGTTTGGACACTGGACTGAAAAAGAGCTCCATCTGTGCTGATGAAGAGTCATTCGCCCAAAATGTCGTCAGTCACTTTGACTCAATAGCTATTCGTCAATACGACAAAGTGGAGGATAGTGACTCTCTTGCTGCCATTCTTTACAGAGCACTTGGGGGAAATTAAGATTGAATACGGGCCAGAGGAATGTTTACGGTAACAACTTCAGAAAAGCACCAGACCAAACTGCTTTTAGTCTCCCAGAATATAAAATGCATCGTCTCTGTGCTCAGTTGACCCTGAGCCAAAAATGTGGACATGACATCACCCCACTCCTGCTATTTTTCTTTCTCATTGAAAGACCCTTTGAATGTGTTTGAACAAAGACCGTCTGACCAGTGAAGAACATTACAATTAGGTTGCGTGGACAGGAAAGTGGAAATGTTAGCGGCACAGGGGATGGTCACATGACCATGTTTTTGATTAGCAAAAGACATCATCCAGCTGAGCCCCCCTCATGATTTTCTAAAACTCACTCTAGCTTTACCACCACCGAGCTTACATTTTCTAACAGCTCAATGACATCATAAAGCCGACAGTCGGCATGAAGGAAGCAAGGAGGTCAAGCAAAGGTTTTCCTCCCATATTGTAGCACTCTATGGACTGCAGTGTGTCCCTCAAAATGTTCTAATTTGATGGAGGTGTTAAGCACTAAACTCAGATGGGATGGGCTACTATGATTGGATGTTAAAATAAGTCAGTCAGTGTCAACATTGGTCCCATTGACACACTTGAACCAAACCTTTTGCTCTGAATTGTGATTCAGGCAAAGGGTCATCGAAAGACTTAGCTGTTTGTTCCCGGCTCAAAAGATTAGTTTCCACTGAGACATAACTTCATGGATCAGGATGCCCTCGGCGTGGACGCTCCACGAGCTACAATTAGAGGGGAGAAACACTCCCGTTGTGTGCTTGCCGAGACGTCACGCCGCCCCTGGTATGCACATACACATGAGCCCGTGTGCACGGACACACGAAGATAGAGACGCGTGACGACAGAAGAGTCAGTGTTGGGTCAGGAGGCGCAGCCGATGGAGAGCTGGGTATTGTTAGACATTAAACAGTGCAGCCATTCAGCTGTCAGGGGTGACTCAGAAGAAGTGTGACAACAACAACACCTGCCTCCACACTACCGCATTGTTGCGCTCTATGCTCGAGTGCCCGAGTATCGGCAACGATATCAACACAACACTATTCTCGGTAAACTCGGCAATTGAAACCGTTTGGTATCTACATGACTGTCGGACTTTATTGGCGATCTCCTGCTGTCGTAAAAGATTAGGGGTAATAAGTTCCTTTCATCAAATATTGCTGGGTCATCGTGCTCGGATTGGATAGGACAGGACAGGAAAGTTCTGATGTAGAAAACAAATCCGGTCATAGACTATAGTTTGAGATTCTGATGCTGGTTTGTACATCCATACATCCTTAAGCCAATCCGTCCATTCCATCTTTCTATTTTCGGTCGCAGGCATGCTGGAGCCTATCCCAGCAGTTAGTAGGCGGTGGAACACCCTGAACCGGTTGCCAGCCAATCGCAGGGCACACAGAGACGAACGATCATCTGCACTCGCATTCACACCTAGGGGCAATTTGGAGTGCTCAATTGGCCTTCCATGCATGTTTTTGGGGAAGTGGAAGGAAACCGTAGAAAACCCACGCAGGCACGGGGAGAACTTGCAAACTCCACACAGGGAGGGCCGGAGGTGGAATCGAACCCGCACCCGCTGAACTGCGAGGCGGACGTGCCAACCAGTGCTCATCATGCCGCCTGCTCCTTAAGCCCAATTTTAAAATAAAATCTCTTGTAATGTGCAGGTGGCCCAGAGTAGAGCACCAAAAACAACACCACACACTTGCACAAAGGGCTCATCTAAGCTAATGACTCATCTCTCTGCCCCTCTTCCCTCCCCACCCCTCGCTTGTTCGTCTCTGTGCAGGGGACATCACTCAGAAGGGCTACGAGAAGAAAAGAAGCAAACTGTTGGCACCGTACATCCCGCAGATCCAAGGTAAGAATATTTGTTATTTTAAATTGAAGTGCTCGTCTTTGCTCGCAGGATGCTCACTCTTGAGTGTCCTGGAATGTCCTCAGACGATCTTGAACCCAATGCGCTATATGCATCTTGGGTTGTTTAGCAGATTGAGTGAATGTGCGTGAGACGATTGCTTAGTGTTTTAGCGTCGGAGTTATATTGCTGTCTAAAAGTTGCTGACGGCATGGAGCTCAATGATCCTTACTAAGCTGATACAACGGAAAGGCCGGCCGGGCAGGCTGATGGCTGGCAATTAATCGCATCCGGATACTGGATGCGCTTAATAGGTTCATTTTCATATTACCGTAATTTCCAGAGCTCAAATGAATGTAAGTCGCACCCGCTAAATTTAAATAAGAAAAATAATCGATTTTTTTTTATATCCACCGGATGAACAGTTCCCTTATTTCGTTTTTTTTCCCCCCACAGGTGTAGATCCCGCTCTGCAGATAGACAGCCGGATCCAGGCCTCCTCCCAGGCTGTTCTTCCCGCGTCCAAACACAACAAATCTCGAGCAGCCAACACTCGAGATGAACGCTTCCGCTCTGGTAATCGCATCGTCATACTTTGTGTGAGAGTTTTAAATTCCTACTTGTGCTTTGTAAGGGTGCGCCTAAGCTGTGTACTTTTTTTTATTCATTCAATGGCCTAGATCTGCACACAGAAGCCGTCCAAGCAGCTTTGGCCAAATACAAAGAAAGGAAGATGCCAATGCCGTCCAAGAGACGATCCGTGCTAGTCCAGTCCTCCGTTGAGGCGTGCACTCCGCCAGGTCAGACTTTTGGATCTATATTTAGCGCGTTGTGGTTTGCCAATCTTGGACAATCATATATTTACACTACCGATTCCCTCACTACCCACTAAGCACGATATTGTAGGATGCTAACATTCCCTAATCTGAGATTCTATTGCCAAATAAAAAAAAGGGGCATTCTGTTTGATGACTGTATCTATTGTTTGGGATTAGAAAGGACCTTGTTGTCACAAGCGTGTTCCCAGCAGCCCTTCCCACATGTTGCATACTTGGATGACATTGTTAGCATTGTCTCAGAATGTCAACATTTTACCTATTTTCTGGAACAGTTTGATGTCAGGAAAGTTGCCATAGCGAGGCTCGACAAAGCACTTTTAAACCCCACAAGTGGTGTAATCATTACTTAATTAGGTCGATATAGGGAAGGTCAAATTTGATCCCAAATCAACAGTAGTGCTTTTTATCAAATTTGCGCCAGATATCGCCATCTTTTTGTGACAAGTGTTGCTGTCTTAATCACTGTTACATAGTACATTGCGGTAATTAGCAGATCTGCCAAGTCATTAATGTATAGCTCATTAAGCATTGCCTGGCAATTATATCCTGCTGTTTTTATCTGTCGAGTACAAGCGACTTAATGAGAGCTTTGGTGTCAAACTAAATGAAAGCGCAACCAGCATAGAGACAGAAAGTGTTGCAACCACACAAGTCATCCACAAATCACTCCCACCCCCACCCCACCCATGTTGCTGTCCTCTTAGCATGACACCACGCTACTCTGACCTGTCCAACACAGACACCTCCTCTGCGTCGGAAGACGAGGGCTCTCTGCGGCGAAAGGGCCGTCTGGCCAATTCCACTCCCAATCAAAGCCACCCGGCCGTCGAGCACTGGTTTAACCGGGTCATCCAGGGTTCGTCCACCTCATCTTCCGCTTCGTCCACCTCGTCTCACCCGGGAGTGAGGTCTGTCGCCACCAGCACCAACGCTAACAGCGGCGCTCTCAACGCCAACACCAAAGCTACTGTGCTGGCTGATCTTATGTCACACACACACCTAGGTGAGAGCTCCTTTTGTCATTTTTCCAAGTTCCGAATGATCTCGGTCTCCAATTGTCGTATCAGGCTGGCTGTTTTGTTTTTTTAAATTAAAATGCACATGTCTCCTTTAAGGGATAGGTCAAGTATATTTGATGTGGTGCGTCAGCACGCTTTTCATTGTTTTGCATTTGCTGAATCCAGCAGAAACATTCAATTATCTCCAGCCAATCGGATTTGTTTCTATGTGTCCCAGACAGAAAGCAATGTCCCACACGACTTGCTTTTGTCACACACAGCCACTTAACAAGGAAAGACCAATTACGTCTTTGGACTAAGTAATCTCTATCTGACATCTTTCTGTCATTCAGTCCTGTAAAAAAGGCTTTGGCCACTCTATTGTCAAAGCTACTCTATTCATATCATCTGTTCATTTTTAGGGGTGACATGTTGCCGCTGAAATTATTTTATGAAACAATTTAACCACATAATTGTTTTTACAGAATAGCAAAGTAAATGCTCAACTAAAATAGCTGCCCCTCATTCCAAAACCGACTCTAATTTATCCATAGGTGTGAATGTGTGTCTGCTATTTGCGCTGTGATTGGCTGTTGACCAGTCCAGCTTGTCCAGCAAGACGTATAGCTGACCAGTCATTTCAATCCATCCCCTTCTACCACAGATAACCACATAGCTCCCCCAGACGTGACGGGCCTCTCGGAGCGCTCCTCACTTCATGCGGAGCATTCCCACGTTGCCTCGGTGCGAGGCGTATCTCGTGGCTACAACCACCACACCAGCATCATGGAGACAGCAGATGGTGAGTGTCCTGTATGCATGCATGCACACTGTTACATGGTTTCTTCCGGTTTGCCCCCCCTGCTGTTTGTCCCTCTGTTTTCCCTCTTTAGTCAGTCTTCATTTCAGTCTGGCGCAAGCTGTCGGCTGACCCTCTTTGTGTTGCTATGGTAACACCTGTCCTCCTTTGCCCCCTGGAAATAACACTCCAATACCTAATGGCTGTTTTGTGATACGCAGTAGCTCTTCTCATCATTATAATGGTCACTCTTCTTTTAGATTCTTGGGTCTCAAATATGTGGTGAGTCTCCGGTGTTATCTAGGAGTTATTTCGGAGAATTTACACATGGGCCAAATGCAGCCAACTACTATCTAGATTTCTCTGGTCACCAAAGCAGAAAGCAATCAAACCCTGGATGAAACAACAACAAAAGTCAACTTCGTAATCATTGTCTAATTCATTCCGAATTTTGTAAATTGTGTGGGATTGTTTGTTGATTCATGGTGTGTCAAAGCAGCTGAGTAAAACCGCTGTGGAGTTTCCGTCTCAGCTTGGTGCAATGTCGACATTTGCGAAGGATTATGTTCATTGACGTCCTCATTTGTTTCTCCTCCAGGCTGTGAATGGAGAGGTGAGGGATCCCTCAGTTTGATGAATGGTATTTATTATCGCTACGGTTGCTTCAGAGCTTTGGCATCAGTTGTGCATGTGACTACTGTCAGGTGTCGCACTCCTCCCACAGCCATTTGCCCCCCCCCCCAAAAAAAAGGGAATTCACTCCTTCAATCCATCTGTGTTGATGTTGTTTGTGTTGTTGATGGTCTTGCCGACAAGACGAATGCGTTTGCAGTTGCGGCGTTGGAAATCGATTCCTACTTAAATTATGGACTGTACACTCTTGGTGTGAAAAAGTGGTTCTTTGGCATGTCTTTATTAGCATGTTGTTGTTTTTTTTGCACCATCTCAATGTTTAAACAAGGGTTAGGCCAACAGGACACATTTTGTTTAGATAGGGGAACGTGTGCAACAATACAGTAGATGGATTAACTATTTTTGTGGTGTTTTTTTTTTTTTTTTACATTATGATCAACCTCGATTAAAAAATATTCTTGAAATCAAATGTGAGCTTTGCACATTCTGGCATAATGTATAATAACATTATTATAGCATTATTATAAGAATAACAAATCATTGACTTGATAAAAAACACAATATCCGGAAGAAATGAGCTTTCTAGTCCCAAAATATTGCAAAACCGAGTGATGACCTCTAATGCTCGGGGGGGACCTTTTGGTTGTTTGAAAAAGGTGGCAAACACTAATATGTTAATTAGCATCATTTGCAAGTCCTCATCTGCTTCTAGAGTACATTAATATATCAAAGCTTTTGAGTGGATGGCACTCGGGGGCCATCAGATGTTGTCGTCTGTGTCTAATTGGCCCATCAGGTGCCGCACTGCCCTTCGCATGCCCCGTCCCGACGTGTGTGCGAGCCTCGATCCGAACACACCGAGGCTGTCTGAGCCGCCGGCCTTATTATAGAACAGAAACGCATCCGGCAAGCTGTGTGCAGCTGTGCCCTCTGTCTCCTGTGGCTGGAATGTCTGACACTTGTCCCTCCCTAGCCTAGAATGGACTCACATGGACAAAACCATGCTCGGGAAGTCCATGCAGGCTGGCTTGTTTAGTTAGGGCTCGGTTCCGATCGGTAAACCCGTCTGTGTTGTGAAATGTAGGTACAACTTTATGTGAAGTGAGCATACACTTAATGAGAGGCCTCACGTCTCAGAAGCTGGTGAAGAGACAGACGTGTTGCTAGGCAACCTGATTAGTCATGGTGGAGGGTTATTTAAGAGTTTGCTGAGCTAAAATACTGACTTTGGAGAGCTATTTGATTTTTTGTTGTTTGGTTGAAGCAGTCTACTGACCTTGTGTGTTCTCCTCTCACTTCTCCTCATTATGAATCTGGCCACATATTTTCCTAATCCTTTCTGTCATTTTTAACCAACGTCTCTTTCGATGTCTTTGTTGTGCTTGTTTTTTTTTGTTTTTTTTTTACTTGAACCATATTTCTCATCATCCCATCCTTTTCGGCAATGCCTTTGTGTAGGTGTTCCAGTCAACAGCCGCGTCTCCTCCAAAATCCAGCAGCTTCTCAACACACTGAAAAGACCGAAGCGACCGCCTTTGCGAGAGTTTTTTGTGGATGACTTTGAGGAGCTCATGGATGGTGAGTTACTCCAAAATGCCCGGGCACTCAGTCCATGCACAGGGAACAGTGGCTTCAACCCTGTCCGGGATTTACGCTTCCCTGTGTGCTATTCTTCTTGTTGCTGAACCGAGCCCTTTTCCACACCTCCTAAATAAACAGTCCAAGTACACTTTTAGATAGGTGATTGTTTTTCTTTGTTGTTTCCTCCCTCCTGTGGATCAGAGACCACCAGGTGTGCTCAGGGAGTGGTAAGGCAGAGCTGGGCCGCAGAAACACAGACCCACATTGTGGACCAGTCTTTTTTTTCTCTTCAAATTCCTTCATTCCTTACCAGTCCATCGTGGCTTTTGGGTGGTACTCTTGCCAGGCTGAGTAAACACTGTGCAAATGAAAACGCAGCAGGATTAGTAACACACCAGCAGGTCATTGTAAAGCTCTCCTAACTCTGCCAGAGTGGAGCGAGCGTCTGGAGACGACGTGGTGTGTGTATGCCGAGAGTCCTTTTCCTGACTCAAGTGTTTTAACTGGATAGCGCACAAATGAGATGGAATTCCAAAGCAGAAGTTGGGCAGGCAAAAAACTGTTAAGAACACAATATACGACTCTAATCCCCTAGCCTTTTCTCAATCCCCACTATCTCGCCATCAAAGAGTCCCTCTTTTCGTACTTGTGAGCCTCCCTCTGCAAAAGATGTATAAATCACTGATTTAACACTACCTTATAAAACACTCCAGCTGAATGGCTCCTCAGGGGTGACGCTGGGAGTACTGCGGCACTGCAGTACTGTTGCCACCAAGCGGCTGTGGCTATAAGAGACATGGATTCCATCCATCCATCCATCCATCCATCCATCCATCCATCCATCCATCCATCCATCCATCCATCCATCCATCCATCCGTTCATGTCATTTTCTTCTGTGTGTATTTAGTTCAGCAACCCAATCCGAACCAGCCAAAGCCAGAAGGCCAACTCATGCGTCCCCTTGAGGGAGATCCTCTCGGAGTGGCCACCAACTGGCCTCCCTCGTTGACAGCAGCCTTGCAACGATGGGGGACCACTCAACCCAAGAGCCCTTGTCTGACAGCACTTGATAACGCTGGCAAGCCTGTCTACACTCTCACCTATGGTAGGTATGACGGGGACTGTTGGCCCAGACATAGTAAAATACACGCCAAGACGTCTGAGAATAAATACTTGAATGCAGTAATTGTGTTGCCATTGCAGGTAAATTATGGACCCGGAGTCAGAAATTGGCCTACACACTTCTCAACAAGTTAAGCACCAGGAATGAACCTTTGCTTATGCCTGGAGATAGGGTACGTCTCAAAACATGTTTCTTGGCAGATCATTTTCTTTTCCAATCAAACCAGCCATGCCCGTAAAACCTAAATATGTCCGGAATTATGATATTTGGCATACCACAACAACATCCCAGGTGCTTATAACATTTGCGTGCTTTCATCATTGTAACCATGTTACCTGAAGGCAATCATGATGATGGGGCCTGTGATGAAAAAAAACTTTGACTCTCCCCCTGGATCTGTTTCATCTATCCACAGGTTGCACTTGTATTCCCCAACAATGACCCCGTCATGTTCATGGTGGCGTTCTACGGCTGTCTGCTGGCAGAGCTGGTCCCCGTACCCATTGAAGTGCCGCTAACCAGAAAGGTAATGGCTGGCGATGCACTTATTGATTTTGTTTCCGTCTCCTCTACATGACACGTGAAGAGCAGGAGGGACCCCGTTTGGATATTTACCAATCCAAAGTGGGCTCGGACATCCGCCGTGCTCACTTGTATTGACGGGATTGTTGCGCTCAATACAGCACAGGAAAGCAGAATTGAGAGCATTTAAGGAAAATAATAAAATAATGGACATAATCAAAGAGATTCAGCTCATTCAGAATCAATTTGAGATCCTTTCTTATAGTGTTGATTTTTATTTTATTTTTTTTGCAGGTAACCAATTCTTCGCTCCCTGACTTCCCTTATTGTTATTCAGGTGTCTATTCTAATTTCCATGCACATTTATTTGTTGCCAAGAACATCATTTTTTTAGCGGCCACGTCCCTGTTCTTTGCCGCAGCAGCGTCAACTCTTTCGTGTTCTATTTCAAGAGCGTTATTATGCATCAAGAGTCGGCAAGCGCATCCATCGCAAACAAATTCGCCATCATGAGTTGTACTCGCTGAATATTAATGTACTTGATTGCCCTTTATTAGCATGCTGTTTGCGGAAGCTGTTTACTAACAAATGAGATTGTGAACAGATTATTGTTCTACTTCAATTATTACATCAGAAGCCCGCACTGTTCTTGAGACGACTTTATTAACGGCCATCTCATCTCGAAAAAGAGGTCATGAAATAAGAAATTTTGTGCAAAATGATCTGCATGAAAATCCTATTTGGTAAGCCTTCTTAAAAGTTAAACTAGCTTGAATGAAAGCATTGTCTTAAGACTAGTGTAACCCCTCTTGTTGCTGTAAAGCACATTTGACTGTGTGTCTCCACCTTTTTTTTTTTTCTTTTCTGTCCTACAGGATGCTGGAAGTCAACAAATTGGCTTTCTGCTTGGCAGTTGCGGGGTGACTTTGGCTCTTACCACTGACGCTTGTCAGAAAGGTTTACCCAAAGCACAAACTGGGGAGGTAGCCACATTCAAAGGTAAAGCCTTGTTTCAATTTCACCGTGGCATGATTTGGGCTTCCAACCCATTTCACTCGTCTGCCCCTTTAGGCTGGCCCCGGTTGCTGTGGTTTGTGACTGACGGAAAACACGTTGTGAAGCCTCCCAAAGATTGGCATCCTCCAATACGTGAAGCAAGCAATGACATAGCCTACATCGAAGTGAGGGAGTTGACATTTTGTAGCTTAAGATCTATCATCTCTAACTTGTATTACAAACACACATTGTATTTGGGCCACATAGAAATTCAATAATCAATAATAATGAGGTGCCAATGTGATACTTTGAATGACGACTGCCGTGGTGTTTTTTTCTGTTTTTATTCCTCGTGCAGTATAAAACCAGCAAGGAGGGAAGCACCATGGGGATCACAGTGAGCCATTCAGCCATGCTTGCTCACTGTCACGCTCTCACACAAGCCTGCGCTTACACTGAAGGTGAGTGATGATGTCACCTCCCCCCCCTCCCCCCACACACACACACACGAGTCCTTTTTGGTTTCTCAGTTGCCACTATGATTTGTTTGCATGGATTTGGTCTTTTACAAAAGTTAGACTAGAATGAACCTTTTCATCCTCTGTGCTTGTCTGAGTTTTGTTCTAAATAGCTTTTTTTAGGTCAACTACGTTTGCAGTGTTTACCATTTAATACGAAATGAATCTTTGTTTACATGAAACTAAAAATGTCCCATTGTGATTCACAGCTGAGACCGTAACTAACGTGCTGGACTTCAAGAGAGAAGCGGGTTTATGGCATGGGGTTCTTACCGTGAGTTCTTTCAAACCTCTTTTTAATAGCCTGCTTGTACACTTTTTAAACACACAATACATTTGAAAGTGACATAATGCTTGATTATTTCCAACCTTACCTTCTCATTGCAGAGCGTCATGAATCGGATGCATGTAATCAGCATTCCTTACTCGCTAATGAAAGTCAACCCTCTCTCGTGGATACAAAAGGTTCACACGTACAAAGGTGAGGGTCAGCCCGGCCCATATGTGAGCCATCTTGAGATGAAGTTAGTTTGATTTTGTGTGTGTTTGTTTGTCCACTGCCCAGCGCGGGTGGCTGTGGTGAAATCGAGGGACATGCATTGGTCTCTGCTGGCTCAAAGAGACCAGCGAGACATCAGCTTGAGCTCGCTGCGCATGCTGATTGTTGCCGATGGAGCCAACCCATGTGAGTCTGCTGCTGCTGCAAAAAAAAAAAAAAATGAACAGCACAAGATCACTTGTTTGCCCTCATGTTGGTACTGTACATTCTGACTTGATGCCACTCTTCAGGGTCAATATCTTCCTGCGATGCCTTTCTCAACGTGTTCCAGGCACGTGGGCTGCGACCTGAGGTGATCTGTCCATGTGCCAGCTCTTCAGAAGCCATGACTGTCGCCATCCGGAGGTCAGATGATGTTACTGCAGCTTTTTTGTCTTATTGTTCTTTTGGATATGTTGCAAAGATGTGAAGACAAGTTTGTCCTTTTAGACCTCCAGAGATGGGCGTCCCTTCACCGGGCAAGGCGGTGCTGTCCATGGGCGGGCTGAGCCATAGTGTCATCCGCGTGGACACCGAAGAGAAGCTCTCTGTCCTCACCGTGCAGGACGTGGGACAGGTCATGCCCGGAGGTGCCGTACACAGTCGCATGTTATCTCCATCCGGTAGAAGAAAAAAAAAAATTGTCCTGATGTTTGATTTATTGGTATTTTGCAGCTCTGGTGTGTGTGGTGCGAGCCGAGGGCACGCCGTACTTGTGTCAGACTGACGAGGTGGGAGAAATCTGCGTGAGCTCAAGGTGCACAGGTTCGGCTTATTACGGCCTTCAGGGCATGACCAAGAACATATTTGAGGTTAGTGTTTGATTTCAACTTTTACTGGAAACATTTACTTATGCTGTGTTTTAAGCAATTGTTCTATTTCGAATTCAGAAAATTATATCTTTATATACTGTAGATATCTAAATATTATTTATATTTGGATATTATATTATTATTATATATTTTTACATATTATTTTATCATATTATATTATATTGAAAAAAATTAGTTGCTGTGTTTGGATGCTTTTATTATTCTTGGCAAATTATTGTCATCAAATCTGAGATCTCCCACTTCTAAATGTCACATTTTGTTGCAGACCACTCCAGTCACGTCGACAGGAATTCCAATCAGTGACCGAACTTTCACCAGGACCTCTCTGCTGGGTTTTGTGGGACCAGTAAGTATTCTATCCGCTTCTATGACTTGTCAGTAACATCAATTCGTAATAATTGTATGGGACTCTAACATGCTTTTCATCAAAGAGGTGAAGCAATAGTGATTGGAAATGAATTCCCAAAACAAGTCAAATGCTAGATTTACATCTTGATTCCAAAAAGGTCCTCTTTAATGGTTCAGCTGACTTAAATAACACCTGAGTTGGGCAGTGCTGACAGCACACTCATCGCTTTGTTGCGCTCCTGAAAGTTTCCGAGATGGAATATGCAAATTGCTCAGGAGAATTAATGAGCTGTTTGGCTTTTTCCGAGTCAGTGAAGCCAAGAATCAGAATTTGTGCAGCTCCCTGACATCTGTCGCATTGATCCGGGGCCACATCTCAGATGTACAGTCCCCTCCAAAAGTATTGGAACAGGAAAAGTCAATTCCATTGACATTTGGGTTTCTGAAGGAATTGACTTTGGAGGGGACTTTATAAGTATAATAAAAACTGATTCCCAAATGCGTGCTTTGTGTTCTGCCTCCAGGACAGCCTCGTGTTTATTGTCGGGAAGATGGACGGATTGATGGTGGTCAGTGGGCGGCGGCACAACGCTGACGACGTGGTTGCTACGGCTCTTGCGGTGGAGCCGATGAAGTTTGTTTACAGGGGGAGGTAGGAAGACGTGACACAATTGATCAGTCAGTCCACCCAGCCACAACATGTCCACCTAATGAGATCCAATATGCAGCGAAATACGGACGAGCCTGTGTGGATCTCAATAGATTTTGCAGGGCTTACTTTTACTGTGGCTGGTGAGTTTTAAAATTCTGAGATGGTGCATTGCCTGGTGCATTGCAGGATAGCTGTGTTTTCTGTGTCGGTGCTGCATGATGAGAGGATCGTCGTGGTGGCGGAACAGAGACCGGATGCCTCTGAGGAAGACAGCTTCCAGTGGATGAGCCGCGTCCTTCAGGTGCTGACTTTTACATTGATGCAGACGATCAAAAGGGCTTTATTTGAACTCTACACAAGGTTCACGTGAGACATTGATGTATCTACTTTACCGTAAATATTTAATATCTCTCCGACAGTCATTCGACATGATTATCTTTGCAAAGCTCTTGCAATGGATATTACTATATGTTGTTCTAGGTGTAGTATATTAAAATAAATGTTTCTTCCAGGCCATAGACAGCATCCACCAAGTAGGTGTGTACTGCCTGGCCCTGGTCCCCGCCAACACGCTTCCCAAAGCTCCCCTCGGTGGCATCCACATATCAGAGACCAAACAGCGCTTCCTGGAGGGCGCCTTGCATCCCTGCAATGTCCTCATGTGCCCTCACACGTGCGTCACCAACCTACCCAAGCCGAGGCAGAAGCAGCCGGGTACGGAGCCGTATCATGCCCGGTGGAGGACGATCGTGTGACTAACTGAGTGACGATGGATGGGTGTGTATGTGCGCGCAGAGGTCGGCCCCGCTTCGATGATCGTAGGCAACCTGGTGGCAGGCAAGAGGATAGCGCAGGCCTGTGGGAGAGACGTGACCCAGTTGGAAGACAATGAGCAGGTACTCACCGCACAGGAAAGTCTCACGTGGGATTTAAAACTCAAATCTCTCCAATGTGGGGCAGGCTTGTTAACCACTCACTTACCACCAGCGAGTAAATACAGGTTGTCTCATGCATGCATGAACGAAAAGGGTTCAAACAATTCGAAACTTCTCTCTTACCCCAATCTATGTGTCCATGATTGCTGGCACTGTTAGTTCCTCTACATTCAAGATGTGCTACAGTGGAGAGCGCAGGCCACTCCAGACCATCAGCTGTTCCTTGTTCTCAATGCCAAGGTACCTCAGCGCATCCACCCTGCGCACACACATTGTTTTACATGCAAAACGTGTTGAACTTCAAAGGTTCGGCAGTCAATTATTTTACTTTTGTTTTCCTCACAGGTGAATTTTATTGTATTATATATTAACCCATTGGGTGGCCTTTGTAAAGATTAGATGGGGGAAACATTTTACATTTGAGTAAACACACTTGACTATGGGTGTTCCACTCTACTATACATAGATTTACAGATTCCTGCATGGATTCATTTGCCATGTGGTTCTTTAGGGCACGGTGGCCAGTGCGGCGTCCTGTCTGCAGCTCCACAAGCGGGCCGAGCGCGTGGCTGCAGCTCTGATGGGACGCCTCAACACCGGGGACCACGTCGCACTCGTCTACATGCCAGGTACTCGCAACGGAGCCATGAGGCACTCCAGCGTCCTGCGAATGGTGAAACGACAGTAAGTGTTTTTGTTGACGCGCAGGAATCGACTTGATTGCCACCTTCTATGGCTGCTTGTACGCTGGCTGTGTCCCGGTGACGGTCCGACCTCCGCACCCGCAGAACCTGGCCACCACCCTTCCCACTGTCAAGATGATTGTTGAGGTAACTTGTTGACCAGGCATGGGAAAACAATTTATTGGAGGCTACTAGAAATTGATGCCTTTACAGTCAGTGTACCATCTGTGGCTTACAGGTCAGCAAATCGGTGTGCATCCTCACCACTCAAGCAATAATGAAGCTGTTGAAATCCAAAGAGGCTGCCGCTGCAGTGGACATTAAGAGTTGGCCGATGGTGCTGGACACAGGTGAGCTACCGTGCATGCGTACGGACACCTTTATTTCATGCTCTCACACGTGCTAACGATTTTTTTTTTATTGGTTCAGATGACCTCCCCAGAAAGAAAAGCCCTCAGATTTACAAGCCCCCAACCCCGGAGATGTTAGCCTACCTTGACTTTAGCGTTTCCACCACAGGCATCCTGGCTGGAGTCAAGGTGCGTACTGCAAATACAAACGCTTGTTTGAATGTCTTTATGGGATGTTGGATGTATCTTTGAAAATGCCCTTTGTCATAGATGTCCCATGCAGCTACTGGTGCCTTGTGTCGCTCCATCAAGCTGCAGTGTGAGCTCTACCCTTCTCGCCAGATCGCCATCTGTCTTGACCCGTACTGTGGCCTGGGCTTTGCTCTCTGGTGCCTGTGCAGGTGAGTCATCGTTTCACAAACAGTTGTCTGTAATTATCATCCATCCATTTTATCCGCTAAATGTGACTTAGTTAAGAAGAACACACCTAATTTGTAGTGGCCCACCAGGTTCACGCACAGCTCCTAATATAGTGTGCTTTTCTATTGGGTTGTCGCAGTGTGTACTCCGGCCACCAGTCCATCCTGGTTCCCCCTCTGGAGCTGGAAAGCAATGTGTGTGTATGGCTGGCTGCTGTCAGCCAGTACAAAGTGCGTGTCACTTTTTGCTCCTACTCAGTCATGGAAATGTGCACCAAAGGCCTCGGCTCGCAGACGGAAGCGCTACGGGTGAGTCTGACTTTTTGAAAGATTAACACTGCACAAATCTAGGAAAAGAAAGAAAAAAAAAACAACTTAAGTCATGAAATGTATTACTTGTACAGATAGAAGTCAAATAAAATGTGTACTTGATGGTTTCAAAAAATGCTATCATTAATATTGAGTGGGGACAAGTTGGGCGGTATAAAACATTTTATTGTTGAGAATTTTTTGGACTTGATTTTTAAGTATGGAAATATTGTATAAATTGTCCCGTGTACAGCTGCGGAACGTCAACCTATCGTGTGTGCGCACGTGCATGGTGGTGGCGGAGGAGAGGCCTCGCATAGCTCTCACGCAGTCCTTCTCCAAGATCTTCAAGGACCTGGGGCTTTCGCCACGTGCCGTCAGCACCACCTTCGGCTGCAGGGTGAACGTAGCCATCTGTTTGCAGGTGAGGATTCGACAGGCAGGATTTGACCTGTTAGTTAACCGCGTGCGTTGGGGGTACACGGTATACAATGTTTTGATGTATCATTTATACACTGGTGACAACATTAAGTCCACTTGCGCAGTCTGAAATGAAACGGAAGAAATGTATGATGAATAGAATTGAAATTTGTAATCTGTTATTTTGACGAATGTTTATGCATTTACCGTTTCACAAGCAAGCTGTGTCAATCAAAACTTTTTTTTTAAATTTTTGCAAAGGCAAAATTGTAGACATCTTATATTAGGACATTGTAAAAAAAAAAAAAAATTCTCAAGCACCATCCTGTAGATTGTGCAGGTGTACCTAATGTTGTGACTGTGCCAATTTCCAAACGTGATTATTTTAGGTGCGTATTTCGTTTCCTATCTGGATTCCTTCATTTTTGTGTGCGTGTATTGTGCTGGACTGTGCGTCTGTGTGTAAAGACGTAAAATTGTCTTTTATTTTATGTGTCCCGTCAGCCCAACAGGTTAGGGAAACTGGTCGAGCAGGTACTGTGAGACAAGAGTGGTTGCTTGCTCTTTCGGGGGGCTGTTGCTGTTTTTCCATGTGTGTGTCTGTGTTTGTTTCTGCCTTCATGGTTTGTGTTGATTGAGAATTCAGCCCCATCTTGCCAAAAAGCTGTTTGCGGCCAGGTGTGCTATTGTCTCTGCATCTGCTGCCTCTCGGATGCTTTCATGCCGCCTGCGCTGCTTTACATTCGAGCAAGTAATCAGCGCATGCCTGACGAGGAGTTGTGCTGATCACACGCGTGACACCAAGGCAAATGTAATGTTTGTAAATATTTGTTTGTTAATCGAAACTGGTGACTCTGTGGAACTTCACACATTATTTACATTTTTTTTAAAAAGTTACAATTCTGCTATAGTAGAATCTTAATGTTATGTTTTAAGTAACATCTGAACTTGTCATTTTTGATAACAAATTGCAAGTTCCTCATGAGCACCTTGCACACACTGGACTTTTTGGTTGATTATAATAACAAATGTTTGATTTTTGTCTGACGGCTTTATTTGACGACTTAGCGTAATCTTTGGATAGGTGATGGCATGCTGGATAAAAGCTCAGCTTTATGCCAAGCTCCCTTCGTGCGTGCGTGCGTGCGTGCGTGTGTGTGTGTGTGTGTGTGTGTGTGTGTGTGTGTGTGTGTGTGTGTGTGTGTGTGTGTGTGTGTGTGTGTGTGTGTGTGTGTGTGTGTGTGTGTGTGTGTGTGTGTGTGTGTGTGTGTGTGTGTGTGTGTGTGTGTGTGTGTGCGCGGGTGTGTGCGCGGGTGGGTGCGTGGGTGGGTGCGTGTGTGTGTCACTCACCCTCATGGCTAGCTGGTGCTTTGCATTAACACTTGCCGTAAGAACAACAACAAATCCAAAGTCAATATCGAAGTCACTGAATTTGGGTGTGAATGGTCTTGTTGCCACATTAAATTTATATATATATATGGTTGGTCATTAGTTGTATTCAATAGTTCTCATGTAGCCCTTGATGAGTGCAAGGAATCTTGTTAGGGGTCAAAATGGACCCCTTACACCTCAAGATTAGGCAGTAGAACCAAGTGATTTCTCCCAATCAACAGTTTGATAACAATAACAGTTAAAAAAACAACTGTTAAAAATACTGAAAGAGAAATATATCCTAATGAGAATATTTAAAAAATAATTAAACCTCTCAAAAGTTAAGTTATTAACTAGAACAATGGGATAGCAGCGGTTATAAATGTCAAAGTCTAATCATTTAAACGGGTGCGCTTTAAAGTGTAAATGGCAAACCAGTAGGACGCGTTCACCTCGGCTGCAATGTCCCTCATTTGTGCTTTGTCTTTGTTGTTTTTCAGGGCACATCCGGACCAGACCCCACAACGGTTTACGTAGACATGAGGGCTTTGCGACACGACAGGTGAGACGCGGCGGCCTTTTTTTATATTGATGTATTATAAACGTGTCACGCAAATGCAGATGTGTCCTTTCTGTTTTGGGCTCTCATTCAGAGTTCGGCTGGTTGAGAGGGGGTCTCCACATAGTTTGCCCTTGATGGAGTCTGGCAAGGTACAGCGCCACAAAAAACAATAAAAAAAAAACGCTAAACAATAATAACATGCTTGAGAAGACTCAATCATCCTGCTGTGATTGCAGATACTTCCTGGAGTCAAGGTGATTATTGCCAACACAGAGACGAAAGGGCCCTTGGGAGATTCTCATCTCGGAGAGGTGAGCTGCAACATCACTATGGCGGGGGTACCAACACTCAAACCAGATGGCTGCTGCAGTACCAAAACTGACCTGTGAGAGGTGGACTGATTAAAAATACAAAGAGTGTGCGTGTGTTTATCAGGTGTGGGTGAGCAGTCCTCACAATGCGACGGGCTACTACACTGTCTACGGGGAGGAAGCACTGCACGCGGACCACTTTAACACTAAGCTCAGCTTCGGTGACACACACACAGTGTGGGCAAGGACGGGCTACCTGGGCTTCCTGCGACGCACCGAACTTACCGATGCCAGCGGAGGTGAGAATGACCCACCCGATATCAGTGACTCTCAAACACTTTTACTTACTGTAATTGGTTAACCAATTATTTATGATCTCTGTGTAATGCGATATGCCCAATTTATTCTCCCAATGTTGATATTTGAACAAGACCTTTATGATAACAAAATTAATAGATGTATAAAAACTGAGGTAGACCAAAAATTATTTCCATCATAAAGCACAATTTAACAATTATAAATATACAAAGAAATGCATATTTTTCCATGCCGGTATTTACAAACTGCTGTAGCAGCCTGACCAAATTGTCCTTCCAAAAATTAAACGCATCTTGTGCACAAATCTATTTTATTTATTATTTTGAATATATAAACAAATATATATATTGACTTCACTTTACTATATCATCCATCAGTTTTTTTTCCATTTCCAAGTAATTTAATTATGACCTTATTACTGCACTTGCTAGTGTACTGTAGTGACAAATCTGAGTTGTGTCGCTGCCAAGGGAAAGGAACTCTCGTAATAATTTTTGTGTGCGTTTGTGTGTGTACCCGCACACGTCTCAGAACGCCATGACGCCCTCTACGTGGTGGGTTCTGTAGATGAGACCCTCGAGCTGAGGGGAATGAGGTACCACCCGATTGACATCGAGACCTCCGTCATCCGCTCCCATAAGAGCATAGCTGAATGGTGAGGCAAAAAAGATAATCTGTCCACATTTCCCCTTGTAATATGTACTAACTTGCTTGCCTGTTTTATGTGAAGCGCCGTGTTCACTTGGACCAACCTGCTTGTGGTGGTGGTGGAGCTGGAGGGCTCCGAGCAAGAGGCCCTGGACCTGGTGGCCCTGGTCACCAACGTGGTGCTGGAGGAGCATTACCTCATTGTCGGCGTGGTGGTGGTGGTCGACCCTGGCGTCATCCCCATCAACTCCAGAGGCGAGAAGCAACGCATGCACCTGCGAGACGGTTTCCTGGCCGACCAACTGGACCCCATATATGTGGCGTATAACATGTGAGGGCTCGGCCGTGGGACGTCATATTGACGTTTTGTTTGCTGCTGCAAACCACGAGTGACATTGGTAGCGTTGCCATTTACATCTTCAGGACACTGAGTTGAGACTGTATCAACAGCGCCCCTGCAGGTTGCAGCCAGGTTGTGCGCTCCATTTAAAACTTGTGATATAGTTTTGTGTGTTCCCTTTTTTATGTCAACTCAATGCAATACGACTGATGTAAAGAATGTGGCTTTGGAATGATGCGGTTATCCCACATCTGCTTGAACCTATCATCCTTTTGGAATAGCCAGAAACGAGATTACAACGCTGCACTTCGAGCTGTTAGGCAGAACCACTCAACCAACATGCTGGAAAATATAACAAATGGAAACACTACACACAAAAAGTGTCAAATTTCAGGCTGAATTTAAAATATGCTATGACCTTACAGATTAAGTTCAATTGACTTTCTCTAACTGTCCGACTGATCAATCGTCAGTACTTTTTTATCCAACTCTATCAAGAAGCTGGCCATCTCTACGCCTTTCTGTGACTCTACTAGTCCCTGTTGCAAGCGCTGAAGTACCAAAAACTCTTCTTTGTGACCTATCTACGACGTCAAAAGTTAAACAGCATAATAAAGTTTAAATACCAATTCTAATTGAGAAAAAAAAAAATCAGTTTATGGCTGACAGACTTTTTGGATCAATTTTGCTGATCTGCGCCTTGTTAGAGTAATTGTGCAAAATCTACCCAATGAAAACAAGTTTTGAGAAGGTCAAGTTCATCTGTAAAGGTTCGTGTGTTTTTTGGGTTAATTCTGAACTTTTTGCGGAGAGTGTACTTTGTCCATACTACAAACTTTGATAAATTATTTGATAAAGTTTATTGCGCAAATGGCAATTTGATGTAAAATGTTCACAGCCTTTGTTTTCGGTGCCATAACATTAAGTAATGATTGCATGTGCTTCCCCTCTTTGTCAGGATTCCCATGATTTTTTTTTTTTGCTTCTTTGCCTCAAACAGGCCTTGAGCATGCTGCAAGTATGTACAGGTTTAACAAAAATGACTAATAGACGTGGGGCGACATAACAAAGACTGAATCTGCAAAATATGTGAAAATTGTCCCTCGCAAACAATCTGAGATGGACTCAAGATGGCGAGGAAAGGATACAAAGTGCATCTTTTTATAGGACAAATGAATAGGAAGCAAACAAACTAGCAGAGGAGCGTTCTGCTGAGGTGACTGCGAGATGTCACGTGTTGTATTACGTGGAAATACATTTTCTCCAGTATACGGTAAGGTGTCATTATTTTCATAACAGGATTTCTTAATGAATAAAATAACAATTTTAACTTAACCTTGTTGTGGTTGAATACAGTCTTAAAGGACATTGGTCCACGTCTCACTTTGTGTTTAAAAAAAGACAATAAGTGAGCACTTGTAATGACAAAAGATTTTTACCAGATGAAGGCAGTATTAATTACATTTATGATGTTGTATGTCTCATTTTACTGTAACATTTTGCCACATGAACAAGTGTGGTGGATTTGGGTTTTGCAAATATTGAACATTAGACTCCAAAACACATTTGTCAGATGGTCCATTTATTAAAGAAGGCTAGGTAATTTTTTTTTTTTTTTTTTACAAGAATTACAATCATCTAGCTAAAAATCCGTTTAACTCAATAACATATAAATGTGACAGAAAATGGCAATGTGACAAAGACATATATCATGACTGCAGTCATACAAAACAGTTGTCTAATTCTGAGTGAGTTAACACTAGTAAATGGAATTGGTCCACTGAATTGGAAAGCGTAAACAAAGGAAGGTGTAGAATATATGATGCATGTTCATTGTGGAGTTTTAGTTCACATACGATTCCACAGCAGCCAAAAGCTCAGTTGCTGTGTTCAGTGCCGCAATCACATTGGCCGAACGGAAGCTTTCATTTGGAATGCGAGGGAAAGGATGGCGGTTGGGATATTGTGTCCTTTTAGCATCCACACCAAAAGTCCGCAACTGGGCCACGTTGTGGGGCAGGTCGCTTAGCACGGCGTTGTAGTGTGAGACTTTTTCAGCCATGCCTGAAATTGTGCCATCAAGACATCTTATCTTGTACCTCTGCGAGTAAGGTCCGGATTGTGGAGGTAGTACTTCCACAATGACTGCATAAATGTACTTGTTGTTAACGTGGTAAGCGACACACTCTCCTTCTTCAAAGTTGTTCAAGACGTTCATGTCTAAGGAATCGTGCCACTCTTCTGAAATCTCTCCTTTCGGGGCCTGCTGGCTGGCGAGAAAACTTTTGGCATCAACACTGTCGGGGATCCCATTCTTGGCCAGAGTTTTACGAACATCTTGCAGGTTGTCGCACAGGAGGAGCTGGCCGAGGACCAGGAGGTGCTCTGATGAAATTCTGTTTCCTAACAAAGAGTTGATTACCGACGTCAAAGTCATATTCACTTCATTTAAGGTTTTTGGGAGCATGACGTCATTGTGTTTGATGTAAAAGATGTAACCTCTTTGAACTTTTTGGGCAAAAATCTCGGTCTCGCATTCCGTGTTCTTCAGAGCTCGGTCTTTCAGCCACAGCTCCTTCATCAGGTTCGTGCAACACACAATCTGAATGCTGCCGAATATATTCTTACAAATGTCCTCAGCCTCCTCTTGGGTTGTTTTTCCTTTTGACTTCTCTCTCATAAGACATATCAGTCCGTGTGTGAATGCACTCGACGTCAGGTGTTTGTCAAACCAGCCACGAAACTCGCAGGCCTGATTAAGCTCACAAAGTTGCATGTGCGATTCCACCGCTTTTTCTTCTGTGACCTCTGACAACTTTTTAGGTTGGAGCCTTTGGGGCAGCAATTGCAGCAGTCGACAATGCTCGTAGATGTCGGTGCCCAAATGACATGTACTGAGATTGTCAAGCAAAAGGAAGTCTTCCTCCAGTGATGCTTCCAACCGTTGGGGGTCAATCGCCGTGTTGTTGAAGTACAATGCATGTGATGGGTAGAGTTTTCCATTTAGAGCTGGCAGGTACAACGTCTTTACAGTGTCCATCGATTGGTTGGGCTTCTTTAGAAGTATCCGAAACAACTGCTCCACAGCTCGTTCAGCCGATCGTTTTTGGTTATGGTTCAAACGGCTTTTCGCACTGGAATCAGCGTTGACTGCTGCCAGAACATTACAGTACTGCACTATTGTTGGTTCCTCCTTCGCACCAACCTTCTTGAAGAATGGCCAAAACCCAAAGTCATTTGTAGGAATTTTGTACAAATATGGCCTAAAGTCAGGTTCATAGGGGAGGGAAAGGGCAACATTTTCCGGTCTCACCACTTTTGTATCGTTTTCGACCAACACGAGCGGGACACCATTCAGTGATCGGCTGTCAAAGTTGATGTTTTGCAAGTAGCCATAGCAACATCGAAAGACAGTTGCACGGGTTTTGATCTGAGCGTCTGTTTCACAAGGTGACTGGCAGATGTTTAACAAGTTTCTGGTTACACAATTTGCAGGCGGTTGTCCATGAGCTCCTGCTTTTGTGATATTTTCCAGGTCTGACGTTGACAAAATTATTGGTAGCTGTATGATTGGCATCGAAGACCAAATCAGTTCTTGTTCTTTGTCATACCGATCAACTAAAGAGCCGTTGATTTGAACAGCGGTGGTCTCTGGGGCAAATGGCAAATGATAATCACACAGTTCTGTTTTTACTTTGACAGGAAAAATGAACTTGATGTTGGTTATGCTGGCCAGCAATGTTTTCTCAACTCTTGCGAGCCTCAAAGCCTCTTCGAGAACTAGGATGGATTTCTCTCGCAGCTCCTGAGAGTAACCCTCTGTCTCAGCTATCGACTCTATGCACCCTGCAAATTGTACGATCTCGGCTTTGGACACAACGTGCTTCATTCCAAGATCCTTGAGTAGCTGCCGTACTGCTTCATTATGGGATTCGTTTCCTTGGCACAACTCAGCCAAAGTACTCTCAGGCACAAATCTTTTTTGAGGTAACATTGCCTGATACAAGGCAACTCTGTCATCAAAGAAGTAAGAGACTGGTAACATTTGGCCCTCAGCGTTGACAATCATTGGTACCACCTTCAGTTGGGAAATTATGGTGGACTTGTGCTGACCGTGATCAAGATTTCCCAGTGAGAGTAACAGTTTGAGGCACTGAAGCTTTTGATGCTCCGAGAGACTATGCACGGCAGGCAGAATGACCCTCATGAAATATTGCAGCTCATTCAAGATCTCAATCTTCAAACTTCGAGACAGACTGATGTTCTCAGGATTGTTTTTGAGAAAAATTATCTTGGCAGATTTCAACAAGTCAGGGAATCGAGTCAGTGACTGTGGTCTCATGTCGAGAATGTAAACCACTTTTTTGCCATCGATCCTCACTCGATTGCCGTGTATTGTTTCAAATAGTGGCAGCGACCGGAGCTTGTTCTGATACTCCGGACAATTTATGGTCTGACCGGCCTGCAGGAAAGTTTGAAGTTCTCTCATGTCATCCGAAGAAAGCTGGTCAAATTCTGAGTGGCTTATACTCGCGACTTGGCTCAGTACAGAACTTTTGTCATCCACATTCATTAGTTCGGGTGGCAGAAGTGAAGATTTGGTACGGTCAACATCGATAAAAAAGGAAAAGTCAAGCTTCATGAAACCGAGTTTGAACAGGATTTCCATTGTGTAATTCTTCAATCTGAATAAAATGACACTGGGCATGTCTTTCATTCTTAGAAGGAGGCGCTTGTTTGATCTTGGGCACACAACAACTAAAATGCAGAAGTCACCCAAGAGGTCCTTCACAGTTTGTAATGAGCAATGTTGATTGTCGCTTGAACTTTGAGTTTCCATGTTGCTTAATAGGAACTTCCACAGCAATTTCAGCCAGGCCAACCTTTCCTTCCCTGGAACATAAAGACCTCGTTGTGGGTCAAGCTCACACTTGTCGAGATTCTGTTCAATCAAGTCCTTCAACCATGGGAAAGCACCAGGAACCGTCAACTTGCTGGCAAGGCTCAGGGCTTTTAGCACCTCCAGAAACTCACGGTTTGTCTTATAATGTACAAAATTGTGCTCGTAGCCAGAGAACAGACTGGTGTACGGGGAGATCATCTTTGGTGATGTGTTGTCAAACACCCTCAAAATCTCATCTGCTGTGAGGAGAAGAGGAAGCCCGTTGAGAAGAGCAAGATTCTCTTCGGCGATCGTTTCATGGCGGATATCACTTAGGCAGAAACGAAGGAGCTCTGTGCATCTTTCCGGATTAAGGATCAGCGTGTCTTTCACAGGCAGTGGTAACTCCTTGCTTGTTTGCTTTGGATTATGAACAGACTTTGCTCTCAAGAAGGTCCGCACATTTGAAGGGTTTACATCTTGGACGGGAATGCCAGCACTTCTGAAACCTTCCCATATCCTCTTCGTTTCACTGAAGAGGGGAACCAAAGCCATGCCAAGGTCCCTCAAAATTTCATTTACCTCCTTAGTGGAGGATTCCAAGTAGGGTACAGTCGTTGGTGTGGTTTCTCTTACATGCTTCCACTTGATAGAATATTCAGTGATAAGAGTGAATGGCTTAGTGAGAGAGGGAAGTCTGGGAGTCCCTCCTAAAGCTGGTGCCCCCGCGACCCGACCCTGGATAAGCGGGAGATGATGGTTGGGTGGATGGACAGTTACTTGTTTTGTGCACTGCAACACTGGAATGACATCAAGGCCTCGTTTGCTAATTGATCTGTACACCTCATGTATCATTTCATGCCATTCCTGACTAACATCTTCAGACACTGTCGGCCAGAAACACAGGTATGATTCTGAAAAACGTGCCTTCATTTTGTCAGGACTATCTGTCTTCACTAAAATGGTTTGGCTGATGTAATGAAGGAGATCTGCATACAGTGGCGCAATGACGTTGTTTTTCAAGGATTCATTCCAATTTGTTTTCAGACTCACTGCATCTTCTTTCCAAAGGTTTTTCCTGGCAGAATCGACCTCAAAGTCTCCGTTGATGTGCACCGGTAGACCAGTGGTGCCTGGCAGAGGAAGTAAACAAAAGGCTCTTCCTATGAAATCATTGTGCAGTCCTCTTGGGCTCATACGTGCCGCGACTGTTGCTCGTGCATATTTTCCTTCTCCATCAGAGGACTGCAATGTGCTAATTTGCTCAGCAATTACCCATTTACTTTGTCTTTTGTTTGAGGTTGAAATCATTGTTTCATAAATTTCCTTACATGGGACTGAAACTCCAGCATTTTGAAGGGACCTCACGCCAGCCTCTTGTTCTCTTTGCGGTGTATTCTTTTCAACTGCATAGATTGTTCGGAATTTCTTTGAATGATCGTTGATTTCATGGAGCTCGACTTTGCGGATATTTTTCAGAAACAGAATGAGCCCTTCAGGGTCTGCGAATAGGGCAGTACGCAGCTCTCTCAAGTCCTCCTCAGTCACTTCCCGTTGTGATATTTTCGAGACCTCTGCCATGGAAGGAGTCCTTAGAGGCAACCGAATCATGGTTCCGCCTTTTAGAGAAAATTTGTCTGGAAGATAGGAATTGTAAACATCTTTGAACATCTCCTTGAGCTTGTCATCAACTTCATAGCCAATGCCCTGACGCATATGCTCATTTTGGCTTTCGATGTAAAATTCATTGGGATCTAAAATGCCTAGGAAGTGATCTCCAGTGAGGATTGACGGGCAATCAGTTAGATGATAGACAGAATTGAATCCAAGTCCATATTTTCCAATTTTCCCTGGATGATGGCGCTTTCCTCCAGTTCCCAGCTGCTGAATGCCAGCCAGGTCTGCATCTGAAAACACGCTGTTGTTGAAGACGCACAGCGCTGGGCCCTGTAGCTCGTTCCATTTCTCTCCAAAGGTTTTTTCAGTGCCATGCTGTCGTCTGTCCAAAACAAAATGAATTTCCGTAGCCTCTGCATCATCGGCATTTTGGATGAGCTCTTTGAGGATATCTTTCTTTGCTGGATAGGCCGAAATGATGTTTTTAATTCGAACTGTGAGTTCCTCTTTCTGCGCAAATGGAAAAGAATGTTTTGAGGGATATTGAGAGTTATTGAGGGATACTGCCTTGTTCTCCAGAGTGTGATGTCTGGTAGTTTTGATTCCAAAATGGAGTGCCATTCCACGTGGGATATGTTTGTGGCAGAGCGTAATATCCGTGGTAACTGGCATCCATGGGCTGTCATTAAAAAAGAGCTGGCCGGCAGGTACCAAAACCCCATTTTCATTGGGTATGAGACAATCGCTTGTGGTCTTCTCGTTGGCATCGTAAATGCCTTGTTGTAAAATTGTAAGACAAATCTTGAGATCATTCTTTGGCAAGGGTTTGTCTCCATGTTTCGAATGAACTTCCTGAAGCACAGTAAGAAATTGATGGAGAGTGAACGTATCTGCAACACCAACACTCTGCCAGAGATTGCGGAAACTGGCAAAGGCAGGAGTAAGTGCGTGGAGATAGGGCTTTGCATCAAATTGCCCTTTGACAGCCACACGGTTCACGTTGACAAAAGTATTGCCATCAAAAATGAATGGAAATGAATTAGCCCTCTCAGAAATGAATGTTGATGTCTTTGATTCATAGAGGTATCTATCCAGAAATTTGTAGCATTCATTGACAATCGCGTGAAGCTTGGATTTGTCCGTGGTTTGTGATTGCTTCTGTGTTTCCTGTAGCTGCTGGAGCACCATTTCAGGTACTGGGGTGTCGCGGATCCCTAGTATTTGTAGGATAGGATCGGTAACATGTATGTTCAGGCCAGAATGATCCAGCACGGGTTGTGTTTTGTTAACGAGCAGTGAGCATTTTTCATTGAAAATATCAACTGGCCTTTTTAGGACTGAATTTGGACCACAGTGATGAAATGCTGGGAGAAATGGGATCGTTCTTAAAGTTTGCCAGTGGCGAGAGTCTTTGTCATTCATGTGATCCTTGATGAGTTCAAGAAGGCACTTCAAACAACCGTATGCTTTTTTTTGGTCAGCCTTCCAAAATGTTTGGATTGTTTCTGCTTTCTCAACAATAGCCTCCAGTGGAAGGTGGTCGTTTGCCATTCCAAGCTCCAGCAGACGTTGAAGCCTCCTTGGGGAGCGGAAATCAGTCTCTGTGCCTCCAAGCAATCTCCCCTGTTCGTTTTCAAAAAGACAAGACAGTTTGCCTGATGGATTCACAAGTTTCTTGATATGCTGGAGGCGTCCATCCATTGTGGGGATGCACGGATACTTGATCAATAGATGGTCAATTTCCTTTGAGTTAAGGTCAATGGCATGTAACAAAAGAGTATCTCTACTCTCAGTGTCCAGGGTGGCAAGGTTCTCAAATACCACATCTTGATAAAACCTCTCCCACTTCCATGTTTTCTCCTGCAAAACGTTCTGAAGGCCACTCTGGTTAAAGCTATTTCTCAACCAGAGTGGAAGAGAAACGACACAGTTTGGTTCTTTGATATGTTTCTGACAGACCCGCATTACAAGTGTGTGGATCTTTTTATCTTCTTCGATACTTTCGTGTAGAAATATGGCACCGTTCACCGAACACCATTTTTTGCCATCACAGAAGACCTCTGGAGCCATTTGCTTCTGGGTGATGGTGGCGTAAAAGCCATCAACCAAAGGTTTGAATGCGTTGTTGACTTTTTCCCTATCAGGCCAGAAGGTGTGATAAGAGTACCTTTTCAGTTGGCCGTTTTTCGACATGTCCTTTAATACCAAAAGTGCTGTAACATATGCGGTCACGGTGGGATCCTGAAGAAGAGCTTTGTTCCAGCCATACTTCACCCCACTTTCCCAGAGACCTTTCCGATTACTTGTTACCGCAAATGTTCCATTCACATTGACTGGAAGTCCTGTGTGAATGGCAAGTGGGAGGAAGCAAAATGCCTGACCATTTAGTTTGGTTTCCGGTGCGGAAAACGTTCCGCTTCCTGGATCTTTTTGCAAAGGCACGGCGATTCCCCCGATCGGCAAGGAGAACTTGACTTGGTTGTCCTGTTGGAGGGCCATTTTTAAAGACTCCTTTGTCCCAAAGCAGTTGTGCACCAGCCAAGCCTGACTTTGCTTTCTACCAGATTTTTCACTGCTTAGTTGGACAATGTAGACGGTACAGCAGTCGATAACGTTTTTGCAATCCTCACCACGTTTCAGCAATACATTTTCAGCTTTAATCTGCACTGACCTACGACTCTTGTCGGGAATTTGTATTGCACTCAGAGTAGTTTTGGTGACAGTGAGGACGGTTTGTATTTCCTCATCTCTTGGAGGAGTCGCTGCATGGTTTGAGATGTTTTGCAAAGACAACGTGTTAATGTGCTTCAGGAACAGGATATGTGTTTGAGAATAGTTTGTGAACTCTTGCTGAAAAGAGACAATACTGTGCTCGTCATAGACTTTGGTGCTTATCTCGGACTCGCGTGCCTCTTCCTTGGTTCGGAAAGGAAGTTTGATGAGGGTACCTTCATAAGGCTGTGGAGGACCATATGCGCTGAAAGTACAGTCAAAAATGTTTTCATATGGTCCAAACTGACCAGGGAAACAATGGAACTGTTGTTTTTGAGAGAGGTCCAGCTTGATTCCAGGATTTGATTTGTTTCTGATTATCTTTTTCAGGTGAGTCACATTTGGATCAAGTATAAGGAGTTTGTTTCCACTTAGGACTGAAGGAATATCTGTCACATGATACACAGTGTTGAATCCAAGTCCAAACTTGCCAATCTTTCCCACCTTGTGTTCTTTTGAAGCAGAGCCCACTCTCACAATATTTTCCCAATCCTCATCTGTGAATGTCTCATTATTGAATGACCAAAGGCAAGGGCCCTGACAACGGGCCATGCCGGGATCTATGAGGTGTTCAGGGGGACTCTTGTGTACTCTGAAATCCACCAAGAATTTGCAAGAGTCTGCTCCAGCATCTTCTGCATTTTGAATGAGCTCTTTGAAGAGATCGCCTTCTTCATCATACTCTTTGAGAATGTTTTTGATCCTCATTGTGATGGGCTCAGATTGTCCACACTGCTCAATCCCGATAAGCTCGGGATCGAGGATGTGCGTACTAAGGAACCGCATGTTGAACCATTCAGCAGCAGCTTTTGGAATCTCCTCGTGTAGGACATGCACTTGATCTTTGCTGTATTGAATCCCCTCCAAACTTTTTTTGCTCAAATCACAGAAAGCAGCCGTCGAGAGTGGTTTAAGGGTACACTGACCCTCTTGTGTGATGACTGGCACTGGGATGTCCTCCTGAATCACCATCTTTTCCTTCCATATCCATTTGATAATTTCTATAGAGACTTTAATCTCAGAGGGCCTTGCAGTTGGCATCTCTCTCAATTCAATGCTGTTCATGATGGAATGGAGAATGTCAACAATGTCGCGCTGTGAAAGCAATGATCTCAGACCAAATTTCTTCAGGAGCATCTTGTATGGTAGGAACTCCTTAGGTAATTTCCTCACCCACGAGCTCAAATCTAGATTGTCTGGGTAGTCTATAACCAAATCCTGTGGGGAAACAAACTGGTCACCGCACCACAGCCAAGACTTGTTTTGATCAATTAAAGCTGCAAAGTCAGAAATGTGATCTTGCATGTGTTGGTAAATACTGTGCAACCTCCTTTTGAAATCTCCATTTGTGTCGGGATCATCCATTTTGTCTGTATCTCCAATCAAGACAAACAAATTGTTTCTCACTTTCTCTGGTGGGGGCAGGCATTTGAGACCAAGTTTGTGGCTGCCTCTGTCACTCAGGCTTCCAATAAGAGGCATGACACGACCAACAATATCCTCAAACTGAGAGTGCCTTATTTCGTGAGGGCAGAAGAGTGAAATCCTGCCTGTGCTGTTACTAGGATCAGCACATGGAATCCATTTCAGCATTTTAAGGCCGTTAAGCTGCTCATCAGAAAACCTATCCAGGAGACTGTGAGCATCGAGCATGGTTAAGAGCGCCTGAGCTCTGCTGAAAGTCTGCGGGTTAGCTTGCTGCTTGCTGATCAGCTCAGCAGCGTGCAGTAAGTGCTCAGGGGGCACATCCGCTTCTCTGTTTATCATACCAAGATGCGTTAGGGTCTCGAGCATCTGGGCTGTTTGCACGTATGGAGAAGGGGGGAAGAAATCTCTGTCGAAAATCATTTGGGAATTTTGAAGTCCTGGATGAAGGAAGTGTGAGGCCTTTTTTAGCACTCCGTTGACTTCCATGAAGCTCAATTCTTTACAGCTGTGTTTTAAGTTCTCATTTTGGGAGAAAAGGATACTGCCGTGTTGTAAAATCCAAGTCATGATCTTTTTAGTGTCCTTTTTGCTGCATGCTTTGACTTTAATGTTATCAATCAGAAGAAGAGCTGCTTGAGCTGTGTCCAAAAGATTAACGTTGAGCAAATGCAAGAGTCTGCGATCAGTTTCAGTTTTACATTGGAGTATTGATTCAGGCATCGGTAGATCCTTGGGTAGGTTTGGGTGGCAACCTAAAAGCACGGCTTTTTTGGAGTGCGCTGGGAGAGGCACACCTTTAGTATTTTCAAACAGAGGCACCTTAGAGAGGAGATCCTTCTCGTAATTTGAGAGCGAATCCAGACCAGAGAGATATCCCTTCAATTCTTCTCGAGTGCCGGGACATGTGGTCTGGAGTTCTTTGATGAGATGCGGATACTCGACATTCATCAAGATAGTCATAACACTTCTTGGAGATGGACACAGCACAAAAGAATCAAGGTCATCATGCTTGAGCCATTCATTTCCCCTCACCACTGTACCACCAACATTTTTCACCAACTCAGCTATTTTATCCGGCAAGCTGATCTGCCTCCTTTGGTGAAAAACAAGAGTTGTCTTTGGATTCAGTTTAGCGAGTAATACAGACTGATTGGAAGAGAGCGGATCCACGGGTATCAGTGGAATGTCAATGAAATTGCTTAACTCTGTAAAGTGAATGTTGAGAAACCTCCAGAATTCTTGGAGCCAATCCAAAGGTGGATGCAGATGTTTGTTGACGTCCCAGCTCACGAGTGCTGTGTTCAAGTCCTTCCAGTCCTTGGGCAAATACCTTCTGGTGTACTGTGCCACCTGATCTGCATCAATGTTCTTTATCTGGAATAAATCTGCGGAAGGACAACAAAAATATAAATATAGACATTGGGAAGATGAAAATAAGATTAAATGTCTTACTTTCATAAGCCAGTTGCTTCAAGCGAGCAGTGGAGTCCGGGCTCAAATTATCCGGGATGAAGAGGTGTTTACAAAATGGTAGCAAGGTTCTGCAGAGAATAGAGAATTTTTGTTCGCTATGGTATTCATGTAGAACAAATGGACATCATATCTCACATTACGATAAAGAAAAATGGATGCAATGTATTTCCACACCACAGCAAACTACAAACTATCCAAGCGAATGCAAATGATTATTTTTCTACGGCTGTGCAGGCATTTACTGACTGATGAAGGATCGACAATGGAGAATGACCAATTTTTCTATTTTAAATATTTCATATTTCGCGTTCTTAGCTCCCTTATTAATTAATCTCCCATTTATACTATGAACATTTGAGAAAAACAGCCATAACTAACGAGGCAGCGAGGATCCGAAGCGTAGTCTTGAATTACCTTGGAAATTCCTTGCTGTCAATCAAGGCAATGTCCTCCTCTTTGTTTGTGAAAGCTCTAAAAGAACCATCACTGAGTGGGAGAAGCGCAAGATTCTGGAGATCCCTGAATTTTCCATCACTCAGAACATACTCCAGGAGACAGAGTTTGTCATCTCTGGATAGATTCCGCATGTCGACGCGATGGAGGACCTCCCTGAGGAATGCTGGAGTGGCATATGTTAGGCTGTTGGCATGCGGGTGAACCATTTTTATGGCTCTCGCTACATTGGATGGAAGCGTTACAAAATTCTCTCCACAGGAAAGCAACGTTCTTCCAATGGCAGCCAGTGTGTCAGGGCTCATTGGGCCAGAACAGGTGAGCACTGCTTCCAACGGACCGATGAACTCTCTTTCATCTCTGGCGAGCGAGAGCACAGCCACATTTTCTTGGAACAACTGCAGAAGGACATCTACGGCGATGGCATACCATTTGTCCTTGTCTTGAATCTGATCGAGATCCGGCCACAGATCATACACAGAAGACACGGGGAGAATTGCCTCTTGAGCAAGTGTGACGGCGTCTTGAATGATCAGGCGGTATGCTTGTGGCAGCACCTCCTTCATCAGCAATTCATTCCATATGGCGTGTTCGTCGTGTAGCTGATCTTCCTCCTGCCACTTGATGTGTCTCCTGTTGTCTGTGAGCCCAAAGCAGGCGTTGATGTGGACCGGCAGTCCTGTCTTGTTGCCTTCGTTGTTGGGTAGCGGGAGAAAGCAGCTCAGACGGCTCCGACTGGCGGCCCTCGTCTCACCCCAAGGGAACGCCAAGTCAACTTGTGGGAGAAAGCTCAACTTTTCTGCAAGGCTATCCAACTCTGTTACATTTCCTTCCTTCATGGTACATGTCGTCACAAGCCACTTTGTTTCTTTGCACTGCTCGGATTTGATGGTCAGTACTTTGAGTCTGGTGGAACCCTCGATGACCGTCTCGTCTTGGGTTTCCAAAATGACTTTGGTGAAGGCTGACGACTTGACTTCAAGTCTTGTGCTCACAAAGCCATGGACGTCAATGTGCATCAAGGTCACCGTGGTGACATTTTTCAAAAACAGCAGGCTCAAGTCTGCATCAGCGATGAAGCTATCAAAAAGCATGACGACCTTATCCGTGTTGTACAAATTATCGGAGATGTCCGATGCCTCCGCACGCAAAGGGAATCTGAAAATCGTCCCGTCAAAGTGCTGGTCTTCTGCAATGACTTTGGACCAATCTTGTCCGCTGAGGAGAGTAACGATGTCTCGGAATGGTTGGAACTGATCGCCAGTTCTCATCAGAGCTTCTTGGTGCTCGGCATCGTCCAGCGACCAACGGAAACCGCCTTGCCTTTCTCCAAATATTTTTTCTTGTGGATCCAAAATGCCAAGGTAGCCAGAGCTGAATATACTTGGAACATCTGTTCATGTAAACAAAGATATGCTCCTTTGTCAATAAACTTGCCACAAAATTGTCACCAAGATACTATGCAGAACATCTGAGAAGGGCATTACCTGTTATGTGGTAAACGGAGTTGAAACCAATGCCAAACCTCCCGACTGTGGTGGGGTCATTGCGCTTGACGCTCCTCCCAACAGCCTGAATTCCTTCCCAGTCTTCATCATTAAATGGTGCATTGTTGTAGCTGTACAGGGCAGGCCCTTTACAAAAATAACAACACATTTTTCAGTAAACAATGACATATTTGGTAAAAGGCCTGTGCCTGAAAGTCTCTATGTAAACTCTGGAGTTTTGTTAGGCCCATTTAGAGAGTCAAATGGAGAAAAATCTACAATAACGTCATACAAAGAGTGAACCGCCGTGACCCGAAAGCATCTTCAGCATGGTTACCTTGAAATTGTCCCAGACCGTCTGTCCAAAGATTTTTAGTTCCGTAGCTTCTTTCATCATGGATAAAAGTCACATTGGTGGCTTGAGCATCATCTGCATTTTGAATTAGCTCCTAGTAAAATAAATAAATAAATAAATAAATAAATAAATAAGCAAACACATCAGTGAAACCTCACATATATCTCAATTATGCAGGCATTCAAATTATTGTGCAATTTATGTTTATCTCAGATTCTGCAAAATAGTCAACACAATGAAAAACGACAGAAATCTGGCACAAATGGAAGGTTTGCAAAAAAAATTCATCATTTTGTGGTTTGTTTAAAAAAAGTTAAAGTTAAAGTCCCAATGATCGTCACACACACATCTGGGTGTGGTGAAATTTGTCCTCTGCATTTAACCCATCCCCGTGTGATTTTGATCCATCCCCTGGGGGAGAGGGGAGCAGTGAGCAGCAGCGGTGCCGCGCTCGGGAATCATTTGGTGATCTAACCCCCCAATTCCAACCCTTAATGCTGAGTG